>NC_139679.1:13922331-14376576 GCF_964106915.1 Podarcis gaigeae | reverse complement strand
CTAAAAAGAGTATTGCAGCACTTTTTCAGGTTTAGCTACTTTACTGCAGTTTGAGCTTCAAAAGACAAGAGCCTATTTCATTCAATGTTATGAAGTGGACCAGGAAGGAGACCCACTGTCTTTTTTTAAAAAAACAACACACACAAGCAATAGCAATTGAAAGAACCATTACAATTATAATGTATTTTTGTCAAACTAACTCCCAGAAGTTTTTTCAAGCTATGCTTGAAATTATAAATTTATATAGTTCACTCAAACCGCAGGATTGCAGGCTGCAGGCTATATTTTACAATAAAATATACTCACACGAGTCCTATGGGCCCTAGATTCTGGAGAGGGTAATAACTGCAACTGCTCTAAGATTTTTTTTACCATGCAGAAGACTTAATACACTGTTCTTTCAGAGCATGGCACATTTTTCTAAAGAGCACAATGAATAGAAGGTCACTTTTCCTATAAGCAGAAGGGTGGTGATGTCCTTGCTTGAACTGAATACTGATGGAGACATGCCACATCATATATTTCAGAAGGAAGGAATGCAATTAGTTTTTTTGTAGTTCTGAATCAAACAACGCATAACAAGTAATAAATGGCCGCAAAAAGTAATGAAAACCACCATGGGTACCCAAGTGATTCACCATTAACAGAGAAGCCAGTGGAATAGTATATTAAAGGGAGTTTCAGTATGCTGACCCAGGCAAAATTATAAACAGGTGAATCATCTTTCCTCAGATTCTGGTCTGCATGATAGGGCCATTTACAATGTTGCTACAGGACTGTATGTACTTTGGGCTCCCTGACCCCCACCCAATATTCCATATACAAATAGGAATAAAACGATCCCTTAATTACCTAGTCCTAATCTGACCCCAGCACACAGCTTCACAAGGTAGCTCAGTCAGAAGAAATAGATTGCAATAGATCTACCTCAGCACTGCCGGCATTGACTGGCATTGGCTCTTAGAGTTTCAGGACAGTTTCTCTCCCAGTCTTAGCAAGAGATGTCGGGCATTGAACCGGGGACCTTGCGCATACAAAGAAGGTATTCTCATCGCTGAGCTACAGCCCTCCCCATTTTGAAACCGCAGTTTCAAAGCGTTGCCAGTAGCCCAGTGTAAACCTCCTTTAGACTGAGCAATGGCAGACAGAAACTGCAGAAAGTACTACTTCCAGGCCTTGTTTTTTTACAACCAGTTACAAAGTACTACAGTGGTACCTCAGGTTACATACGCTTCAGGTTACAAACTCCACTAAACCAGAAATAGTACCTTGGATTAAGAACTTTGCTTCAGGATAAAACAGAAATCGTGCTCTGGCGGCGCGGCGGCGGCAGGAGGCCCCATTAGCTAAAGTGGTGCTTCAGGTTAAGAACAGTTTCAGGTTAAGAATGGACCTCTGGAACGAATTAAGGACTTAACCTGAGGTACCACTGTACAGCATATGACTTTCTTCTACTTGCTTTTCAGCCAAATTGAAAAATGGCACACTGAGAGAGTTTACAGTAGCATTCCTGGCACTGTTACAAAGGGCTTTTAGGCTGCGTGCATTTAACACACGTGAGTTTTCCCAAGTATCCTGGAAACTGACTTTTTACCACCACCCCCAGCATGCCTCTAAATTTGGGCAGCGAAAACAGGCACATCATGGCTTGAAAAAGGTAACGATCTGGTCGCAAGTGTTTCACTCTGTGACCATGAATGGAAACGTGTTCTGTTCAGAGTAAAACCTCTGGGTCCAACCCCCCAAAATATTGATTTGCTGTGTTCGTTTCATCAGTCATTGACTCCAGTTTAACTAAGCCATAATTTGTTTGTTCTCATCGACATAGGAATTGCACATTCTTTACAGAGTCACACGTATTACTGCTGCTGCTGCACTGTTTGTTCATGAGAAAATCTCTCATTGCCACATCTTTAGTTGCTTGCAACAAACAGTCCTTCAATAAAACTCATCTCAGCATTTGTTAGGAGGTAGGAAGAACTCGCAAAGAACTTCAAAATTATACATTAAATTATAAATTAGAACTATAAACACACAGACCAGATCACTGGTTTGGGATACTCCCATATAACATCATTGATCCTTTGTCGAGAAATAGGGTATACAAGTATACGTGTAAACAATGAAGAAATGGTCCATTTTCTTAAATGCAACCTACAAAAGTGCTAACAGTGTTTCGTGTTTTGGTAATTTTATTTTTAATGCCAGAACTTAAGATGTCCCTAACCTCTTTGCCTCCCCCATGGGGGCTTCATACAGAACTCAAACAACAAACTGTAAGCACCAAACTAGAACACAGGAATGGTTTGAATTAGCAGAAGTGTGGAATTTTACCAAACATAGCAAATCTCTTCTATGCTCAAGTTCTGGCTCTTAAAAGGTTAAGATAAACGTTGCATCTCAGAAATTGCTAGGGCCACAGATGTTTTTCTGTTGGAGTGGCCTTGGCTGATTTAAATCAGATGTATATAGCAGTCATGGGAACCTGCTTTCTCTTCACATTAGGATCATTATCAACATACACAAAATTCCTACAACTAATGTTTACACATGCTACCTTCAGAGGTGGTGGGGTCTCAAGTCATGCAGAGCTATGCAGGTGTGACTGATGGGCACAGGTAGCATTAACACAGCAACTGTCCCTATAAATAAAACAATGAGGCCAAAGCAGCCTGTGTGCAAATAGAAAACTCTACTGCATATCCATAGCTGCAGGCTATTTTTCCTTTCTTTATTAATTGCAGGTTATTCCTCAGCCAGCTTCCCTTTCCAACTGCAGCATCCCATAATATATCAAATGGTCCTCTAAAAGTTCCCTCAACTTCCAAGAGTGACTTTTAGGTGTGTGCCCTTGCCTCCACACCCTCAAAAAGTCCCAGTGCAATGGAGTGTTTTGTACACAGCTCTTTGGACCTCACCCTGGAAGTCCATCACAAGTAGATGGGAAAATAAAACGTAAAGTCAAATGTTTGAAATTTAGGAGGGAAAAGGTATTATGGCTTGAAACACCTATGGTTTTCTGGATTGTTAAGCTGGAAGAAAGTGGGCAACATCAGACCTCAAGGTGACAAAAATCAGAAACAAAGCCTCAAAATGATACCAAGATATAGGAAACTTCGTATTTCTTATCAGAAGTTTAATCTTATATCTGATTTCCTACATCTTTGCAGCATTTTGAGGCGTTGCCTTTTTGCCTCCCTATACTGTTGGCATGCCAAACACGAAGTACAGTCCTAATTAAAACAAACACTATGTTATTACAGCTTTTCTCCGTAACCACCATTTAGAATTTTATTTGCTTTTGCACAACACTATGACAGTGATGGCTTATTGTGTTTTATGTTGGTAAACATAGATTATGCAATCTGGAATAGGTTTAGATTACAGAGACGTTTTCTTCATACAGCACTGTTGTCTTTTCTTTCATATTTTACATTTGTACCCCTTAGTTAAAATGTTTCAAATTAGACATATAAACACTCCTAACCCAAGTGTTTTTCCCCTTGGAAACACACTGTATGTTTTTATATGGGCCTGCCATTTATTTATGTCAGGCATAGGCAAACTTGGCCCTCCAGATGTTTTGGGACTGCAACTCCCATCATCCCTAGCTAATAGGACCAGTGGTCAGGGATGATGGGGGTTGTAGTCCCAAAACAGCTGGAGGGCCGAGTTTGTCTATGCCTCATTTATGTAAAGATGGAGTGGGGGAGCCAAATAACTGAATGCATTTACAAACCTATGTTCCACATGAATCTCCCCTGTGAAGGTTTTCATTTAACAGTGCGCAAAGCAGGCAGCTTTGCATGCTGGTACTGTTGGGACGCAGGTGGCGCTGTGGGTTAAACCACAGAGCCTAGGACTTGCCGATCAGAAGGTTGGCGGTTCAAATCCCTGCAACGGGGTGAGCTCCCGTTGCTCAGTCCCTGCTCCTGCCAACCTAGCAGTTCAAAAGCATGTCAAAGTGCAAGTAGATAAATAGGTACCACTCCAGCGGGAAGGTAAACGGCGTTTCTGTGTGCTGCTCTGGTTCACCAGAAGCGGCTCAGTCATGCTGGTCACATGACCCAGAAGCTATATGCCAGCTCCCTCAGCTAACAAAGCGAGATGAGCACTGCAACCCCAGAGTTGGCCACGACTGGACCTAATGGTCAGGGGTCCCTTTACCTTACTGCCTGTTTTATATGAGGTTTTCACTGCTCTACATTCCTAAGTAAACAGGCCCATCCTTTGCATAGGCTTTATCACCTTTATGCTCTTTCCCATTAACATCAAGTTGTTCCTGCAGCCATATATTCTGTCAGCTCTTTCACCATCATGCTATCATAGGATTTATTCCCTTTCATACTTTCCAGTGTTTTCACATTCTTCCCCTCCCCGCCCCACTGCATCTCAATTTTCAGACATGAGACTTACATGAGAAAAAACAAAACACATCATCATAATTACACAAAATCACCTATGTTTCTCCTTAAAATCAAACACAAGTCAAAAATTGATTCCATATCCAGTCACACATCACCAGAAAAATGCATCATATATTCAATTTTTTGTTAAATTAGCATAATATATGAATGCTATTAGTTAGTGATGCAGATCAAAATTAACATGAAAACCCAAGGTACTTTTTACTTCACATTATAGACAAATTGAAGTAACTTGTGACACTGACACACACACACACACACACACACACACACTTCATACTCAACCCAGGTCCTGCCCTTCTTGATATACACATGTCTCAAAAGACAATGGAGTGTGCCTCCAGGGGTGAAGCAAAACCAGTGTGTTAGCCGCACTGAAGTGACCTTCCCAGTGTGCAAGCCTACTTCATCAAAGGTCTTGGCAAGGCAAGACCTTCTGTGAAAGAGTCCACAACCTCCTGAGGGAGACCATTCCACTGTCAACAGCTCTTACTGTCAGAAAGTTTTTCCTGATGTTTAGTAGGAATATCCTTTCTTGTAACTTGAATCCATTACTTCAAGTCCTACCGTCCAGAGCAGGGGGGGAAATAAGCTTGTTCCCTCTTCCATGTCACAGCCCTTGAGATATTTGAAGATGGCTATCATATCTCCTCTCAGTCTCCTCTTTTCCAGGCTAAACATACCCAGCTCCTTCAACCATTCCTCATAAGGCAAAGCTTCTTTGCACCTCTTTTGTAAACCTCCTGTAGCATGACTTGTCCAGCACCTGTCAACTTGTTCAAGAGCTCCTGTCTTCATCCTAAGTAGACTTTTTTCTCTTATCTAGCATGTCCTTGAAAAAGACTTTATGTCCTGCTGCTGACTTAAAATATTTCCCATTGGCAGACTTTTCCTTTGTCTA
The DNA here is from genome assembly GCF_964106915.1 of Podarcis gaigeae. Lineage (NCBI taxonomy): Eukaryota > Metazoa > Chordata > Lepidosauria > Squamata > Lacertidae > Podarcis > Podarcis gaigeae. Next base: position 14,371,248 of record NC_139679.1, on the reverse strand, counting down.
GTCTTGCATGTTCCAGCTTAGTACAGTACAGTGGTGCCCCGCAAGACGAATGCCTCGCTAAACGAAAAACCCGCAAGACGAAAGGGTTTTCCGATTTTTTAGCGGCTTCGCAAGACGAATTTCCCTATGGGCTTGCTTCGCAAGACGAAAGCCCATAGGGAAATCTCCGGGGACAGTGGGGAAGCGCAGCGCGCCTTCTCCTCTGTTCCCGGACCTGTCCTAAGGCTTGAGGTGGGAGGTCCGGGAACAGAGGGGAAGGTGCGCAGCGCTTCTCCTCTGTTCCCGGGGCTTGCGGTGGGAGGAGGGTTTTTCCTCCCCACCGCCAACATTCAGAACAGCATTCTGAATGTTGGCGGTGGGGAGGAAAGCCCTCCTCCCACCGCAAGCCTTCAGGACAGGTCCGGGAACAGAGGGGAAGGTGCGCAGCCTGCTGCCCCGCGCGAGGGGCGCTCTTAAGCAGAGCGCCCCTCGCGCGGGGCCGACATTCGCCGCTTGGAGAGCCCTGCGGGGAAGTCCTGCAGGGTTCCCCAAGCTGCGAATGTCTGCGCCGCGCGAGGGGCGCTCTGCTTAAGAGCGCCCCTCGCGCGGGGCAGCAGGCTGCTATCCGCAGCTTGGAGAGCCCTCTGGACCTCTGCTGAAGGCGGGTGGGGGGCAAAAGTCTTTGTCCCCCCTGCCTGCCTTCCCGGGGGATTTTAAAATGCTGGCGGGCGGCAGCGTTGCCGCCCGCCAGCATTTTAAGATCGCCCCGGACAGCAGAGAAGTCTCCGCTGTCCCGGGAAGGGGGGGGGGAAGCAAAGACTTTCGCCCCCCGTCGGCCTTCAGAAGAGGTCGGGGGACAGACTGTCCCCAAACCTGGTCTGAAGGCGGTTTCCATAGGAACGCATTGATTGATTTTCAATGCATTCCTATGGGAAACCGTGCTTCGCAAGACGAAAAACTCGCAAGACGAAAAGACTTGCGGAACGAATTAATTTCGTCTTGCGAGGCACCACTGTAAATCCAAATCTCTTCCATCCCTTGCTACAACATAAGGTTTATCTATGTGTGGGATTCGGGTGGTCAAGGTGCCTGTGCAAAGGAATGTAATTAGGTGAACCCTTCAAGGCCAAAACTTTTGTAGCTGAAGCTGAGGGAACAGTCAGGCACAAACTCACAGCGGACAGGCTGTTGTCAAAAGAAGCAAGGCCAACGATAGTGGCAGATTAACAGAGTCACTCTTGTTTACTATTTAATTAGGATGTTTTGAGAACTGCCAGCCTTGGAAAGAATTAGCGCTACGTTAGTACTCATGGAAGGCTCTTGCGTTAATGGGATGAGTTTGTTGGATACAAACCTTAGTTCACAGAAGTGGAATGCTAAATCCAGGATGTAGTATGGATTGCAACAGCTGCTTCCAGGGAAAAAAAAAAACCCAGCTAGTTAGCACCCTAACAGAGAGCACGACCCTTTTAGTAATTTGGCCTAGAGCTCTTTGAAGCACATTCTGTTCCCATTCATTTAACTAGCGGACAGCCGGGAAAGGCTATTTTTAGCTGGAGTCAGTTAAGGTTTCCTTAATCATGTAACTATTTCACGAAAAGAATAATTTATTTATTAATTTATTGAAATAATTTTCATTGAAGATTTTCATGAACTAGAAATAACGTGCAATGTCTTTCACTTTTTTTCTTGATCATATTACAAAGTCTTTCAGTTACGTTCAATGTAATATGTAAAACAATATCCAAAGGTGGGGAAGAGGGTAGAGGGACACCCCATGCCGCTACTGAGGTTTCATGGTAGCCTTGCCAAATTTACGAACTAGGCAATGTAAGTGCAGTTCCACTGGAGCTGCCCCTTACTCCCGCAAAGGACTGCAGGAATCAAAGTCCTCAGCTCTCTTCAGAGCTTGCTATGCACAATTATTCCACAAAGGCATTGACTCCATTTAAATGCTACCTGTCTAATGAGTAGCATTTGGGTGGGTGGGTTAGAGGGAAACACTGTTACAGGAGAACGGTCTCTTGCTATTGAGATCCTTTGTTTGATTACAATACAGGGTGGCTTACAATATACAGTGGTACCTCGGGTTAAGTGCTTAATTCGTTCTGGAGGCCCGTTCTTAACCTGAAACACCACTGTAGCTAATGGGGCCTCCTGCTGTCGCCGCGCTGCCAGAGCACGATTTCTGTTCTTATCCTGAAGCATAGTTCTTAACCTGAAGCACTATTTCTGGGTTAGCGGAGTCTGTAACCTGAAGCGTATGTAACCTGAAGCATATGTAACCCGAGGTACCACTGTAGAAACGCAAAAATATACAGCACGATAAACAACGAAAACAATGCCCCACAACCATTTAAAGCAGGGGTCAGCAACCTTTTTCAGCCGTGGGCCGGGTCCACCGTCTCTCAGACCATGTGGTGGGCTGGACTAAATTTTGAAAGGGGGGGGGGAAATGAACGAATTCCTATGCCCCACAAATAACCTAGAGATGCAATTTAAATAAAAGCACACATTCTACTCACGTAAAAACACGTTGATTCCCGGACCATCCACAGGCTGGATTGAGAAGGCGATTGGGTTGCATCCAGCCCACGGGCCTTAGGTTGCCTACCCCTGGTTTAAAGGGTCATAGACTGTTTACTGTATTTTTCGCTCCATAAGACACACCTTTTCCCTCCTAAAAAGTAAGGGGAAATGTGTGTGTGTCTCATGGAGCGAATGCAGGCGGAAGGCTCTGCTCAGTGCTCCCTTTAAAGAGCCGCGTGGAGTATGTGTGCGGCTCTTGGGGGCTTTTCCCTGAGGAGGGAGAAGGGCAGCCCGTAAGTCCCTGCTCCCTCCTCGGGGAAAAGCCCCCAAGAGCTGCACACACACTTCAAGCGGCTCTTTAAAGAGCGTGTGGCTCTTGCTGGCTTTTCCGGGAGGTGGGGGAAGGGACAGAGGGCAGCCCATCAGTCCCTTCTCCCTCCTCGTGGAAAAGCCCCCAAGAGCCGCAAACACGCTCCATGCGGCTCTTTAAAGGGAGCGCTGAGCAGATCCTGGGATGCATACAGGCTCTGCTCAGCACTCCCTTTAAAGAATATTTTTTTTCTTGAATTCCCCTTCTAAAAACTAGGTGCGTCTTATGGTCAGGTACGTCTTATGAAGCGAAAAATTAGCCAAAGGCCTGGAAGAAGAGGACTGATTTTGTCCGGCGCATAAAGATATGTAACAAAGGCGCCAGGCGTACCTCTCTAAAGAGACCATTCCACAAGTGGGGAGCCACTGCAGAAAAGGCCCATTCTTGAGTTGCTGCCCTCCAGACCTGTCACAAGAAGGTACGTGAAGATGATTGCAGGTTCTGCGTAGGTTCATATGTGGAGAGGTGGTCCTTGAGATATTGCGGTCTTGTGCCGTTTAAGGCTTTATAGGTCAAAACCTGCACTTTGAATTGAGCCTGGAAACTAACTGGCAGCCAGTGCAGTCAAGCCAGGATTGGTCTTATATACTCAAACTGTCTTGTCCTGGTGAGCAAACTGGCCACTGAATTCTGCACAAGCTGAAGTTTCTGAACTGTCCTCAGAGGCAGTCCCAAGTATAACAAGTTGCAGTAATCTAAGTACAGTCATCTAACTGGGCGCCACAATTTAAGAAGGATATTGACAAGCAGCAACATGTGCAGAAGAGGGCAACCAAGATGGGCAAGGGTCTTGAAACCAAGCCATATGAGGAACAGTAGGAAGAGCTGGGTATGCTTAACCTGGAAAAGAGGAGACTGAGAAGAGATATGATAGCCATCTTCAAATATCTCAAGGGCTGTCACATGGAAGATGGAGCAAGCTCATTTTTTCCTGCCCTGGAGCGCAGGACTCCAACCAATGGATTCAAGTTACAAGAAAGGAGATTCCAACTAAACATCAGGAAAACTTTCTGTTACTAAGAGATGTTCGGCTGTGGAATGGACTCCCTCAAGAGGCTCTGGACTCTCTTTCACAGGAGGTTTTTAAGCAGAGTTTGGATGGCCATATGTCTCAGATGCTTTAACTGAGATTCCTGCATTGAAGGGGGTTGGACTAAATGACCGTTGGGGTCCCTTCCAACTCCATTACAGTGTTTTGATGGGAAAGAAAATCCCTTGTGCCTCTTCTGTGTGCTCTGCTGAATGGCAGAGTAGTAGGTGGGAGCAGTGCTTTTTCTAAAAAAAAAAATGTTTAGGGGTACTCTCATTTTCCTACTCATATTGAAATACTGCCCCTCAAGGAGGCCAAATATAGATTCACAAAATGTTTAGGCGTATGCATACCTCTGCGTCCCCCCAGGGGGAAAAGCACAAGGTGGGAGTGCGTATCTAAATAAGTATGTGTGTCAGCTTGAGTGTTTGCTAAGAGAGTAGGGGATGTATGAATATCTGTGTGGGCTCGTGCATGCATGCACACACACAAGAAACAGTGCCTGAATGTGTGTGAATATTTGCGTGCCTGTGGCAAGTGTGCACTAATAGTCCACACCTCCTAGAAACTTTTAAAAAAAACCTAACACAGAATGGCTGCTATAAACTTTACATCCCTCCTAAGTTAGAAAGAGGAGAATGGAACAGCCCTGGATGAGTTATGCTTCCTCAGAAGGGGAACAATTCCAGTAAAGCAGCAGTCTGAGTCATAAGGAAAGGAAGTGCTTCTATTATCACAGCAACTAACAGCTCAAAATACCATTAAAAAAATTATACTTTCACACATTATATTGCTCTAGTAAAACAATAGCACATCTACTTTGACTGCCAGCAAAGTAAAGAGGGCACTTTCTCTGGAAGAGAAGGAAGAAATGCTACATTAATCTGACCACAGTGAACACAAACTGGGCAAGATTACATGGACTCCTTCCAATCACTAGTTTCTGCAGTTAGTTAACTAATAATTATGTGCTAGGGAGTTGATTTCCAAAATAAATATTGGTGTTACAGTTTCAAATGACTGCTGAGTAAGGAAGATTTGGCTGCTTACAAAGGTGAAAGGAAACAGAATGTTGTTGCCTGCTAAACTAAAATCAGAGGAGACTCATTGAAATCAATAGGCCTAAATTAGTCATGTTAATTAATTCCAGCGGATCTATTCTGAGCATAACAAACATTGAATACAATACAGAATACAAATCAAATCAAGGATACTGCCAGTTCTAAGCCCAGCAAGCACAAGAAGGACCAAGAATCTCCATCAGGAGTAGCTAACATGGTGTCATTCTGATGTTATAGACTACAACTATGGATGTTTTTGACAACCGAATCCCAGCTATGTTCAGGAAATTCCGGACGTATGGCAGCCCTACTGCAACTCAAACCAATCTCAAAGAGTGGTAGTCAAAAACTTGTATAGCATACTACATTGCCTACCCCTGATCTACATAGTAGAGCTGATGTAGGGAGCCTTTGGCTCTCCAAATGTTGCTGAGCTACAACTCCCATCAGTCACGGCAAGCATGGCCAATGGCCAGCGATGATATGAATTATAGCCCAGCAACATCTGAAGCATCCAAGGTTCCCCATTGTTATATTAGACACTGATAATTTCTTGCCAGTTTCTTTAACACAGTAATGCCATCTGCCAGGAACCTAGCCCACACCAGGATGTCAGACAATAGATTTTAAGACTATGCACCACCACTGAAGATTAGGCTGCAGGAAGGACCTAGAAAAAGACTAGATGGGAATTATGCTAGAGTTCTTAATGTGATACTCCCCAATCCCTATAAAAGTTTCCAGGTGAGTGAACAAGTTTGGTTACAGCAGCACAGAGATTCTGTTGATCTATACCCAGTGGTAGACCTGCCACCAATTACTTTGTCCCCACCTCTCCCTGCCCCAGACTTAATGGGAACTCATAGAAGTATAGGCAATAAATGTTTTCTGGTTTCAAATTTTGCTAGTTTGCTAGCAAATGGCCTAAAACAATTCTAAATTCTAAACAGACTATCAATGATTTACTACACTTCCATCTTGACAAGACTGCTGATCCTCTCTCTTACCCTCTTGCCTAATAATCTTCTTAGCCAGACACTGAAAAGGTGAAGGGATACAAATACCTTTCAGGTTAGATCTACTACAAACACACACACCTCTTTCGCCTAGGTAGACACATGCTTTAACTTTTGTATTAAGAAGCGTTTAGGTATCTAAATTATTATTTTTAAGGCAGGGGAACACCCACATATTGACAAAATACGACTATTGGGGAAATCTAGGTAAAGGAACCAACTTTCGCCTCCTCCTTTAAAAAAGTGAATCAAACACGGAGGATGGAATTTTCAAAATGTATTTAAGTGAATCAAAGTGACTTGAGGAAGTGATCTGGATTTTCACACTCTTGGATTATTGCAATGTTTCTGTTGTGCTACATGTTTACTCACACTCTTTCATCATGCCTATGTCAACGCAGCGCTTCAGCCGGCAGGCTTGACAGTGTCGCCGGTTATCTTTGGTGATTTTACAATCGCCATTGAAAGGACATGTGAACATTGCTTTCCTTTTCATGCTCCTCCTGTGGGGGGAAAAAGCCACACAAAATATATAATCTTTGCTTGCTTGCTTTTAGGAAAATACATCAGTTTTGCATGGTTACCATTCAGAAAACAAACAGTGTGGCAGACCTGCATACAAAACGAGCTAAATGGGCAACGTAAAAGTATTTACCAGGCATGGAATAAACATCCCCTAAATAGCTACTGTTCTGTTTCTAAGAAATCTGGTTATTTTATTTAAAAATCTGCCCTGTTACTATACTTTGAAAACAGTAACCATCTGCACGTCTTCATGGTTTTCTTTCTAAAAAGAACTTAATATTTTAAGGAACACAAACAGAAAAACACAGTTTCTTGTCCAACGGATGCAACTCGTACCATAAACAGGAAAACATTAACCACAGTCTGAATGGCTCAAATAGAGCCATCTAAAGTTGGAGAACTATTTAGGAACTGAATAGAAGAAACAAACAAACAAACAAACAAACAAACAAACAAACCCAGAATTCAACTCAAAAACAAAGATGTAGCATTTGACAATTTTCAAGCATTTCTGATTACTTTATAAATCTGAGGGAAAATAGTCCAAAGCAGCAAAATGAAAGAATTTCCAGAAAAGACTAACTGGTTTGCTCCATGAGTTTCCATTAGCAATAATCGTCAACAGATACATGAAGTTGACAAAGAATGTGGCAGGAGCATAGATACACAACAGTCTGCAAAGGTGACACATATAGACTCAGAAGTGAAGCAAGAACTGCCTAGTGTTTTTCTTTTCTTAAAAGACTCGTGAGACCCTGATAAAGCTTGGATATTATCTCAATGGTCTACTGGACAAAGAAATTCAGAGAATGACAAGAGGCAGCATCACTGGAGCAGGAATCAGGAGCTTTCCCATACTGGTGTAGCCCAAATACGTTAGCTCCTGGATTGTAGCTTCTTTGCTACCTCCTCCCTGAGTGTTTTGTTGCTGCGCTGTCCTGAGCTAAGTTATAGTTTGGCTTACTGTGTTATCTGAATCTGGCTCGTGGTTTCCCTCTCTCCAGACTAACCATGAACTATAACCAAGGTTTGCCATTTGGTTTATGGCTCGTGGTTTTTCTGGGGAAGCTAAACCACGAGGAAAGGCTCAAATGACACATGAAGGCAAACTATGTCTCAGCTTGACACAGCAACAAGATGACCAGGGACGAGCAAAACGGCCATAATCTCCTCTCTATGTGTTCAGACAAAACCATAGTTTAGTGTGACGTACAAACAAGGCCACCGTGTAACCTTGGAAGAATGGCAATCTCCTTTTCTCCACTGTTTTATGAAGTCATGGAGAAAAGTAAGTCTCTCTCCTTATACAAGGCAATTGAAAGCAAATGTCCTTCACTGCTGTTGCTGCTGTTGCTGTCGTTAGGAAGTATTTGACATCTCTACCTTTCCCCTAGTTGCACATTTCTGTTTATGTAAATAAATGTAATTGGGTATAACATTTAAAAAGGCTGACTAGACTGGGTGGACGGGTTTAAAAACTAGCTAGGTGTTAAATGCATTTTGCCTTTGCAGATTTTTCTTGGTCTGTCTTTTAAGGAGTGGGGGAAGAATCTTTGAAGGGACTCCTCTGACTTCCATAGAATGTCCTCTTCATGCAGTTACGTAAGAAAATGATGACATACTGTACTTACAAGAGTGAGCTTGGTATGCTTAACATGGCATAAGCCAGTAGGCAGATGCAGAACATAAACTGCCCATCTCACTGATCCACAGTGTTACAAGATCGGTAGTGAGATATTCCATCACAAGATATTTTGGTAAAGTGAACAGTATACTAGCTTTTGAGCGACACATGAGTTACTAATGAGGAAAATGAGAAGCAGCTTGCTATACTTCCAAGGGATTGCTGAAAAAGATCAATACCCTAAGACGTTCCACTCATCACTGCTCCAATATCCCACAAGTGTGACAAGTCAGACTGCAAATTCCGGGCCAGTTCACACTTTACAAGAGAGATGAATCTTATTGTTTCTTTACTGTTTCTCATTGTGTGAAAACAGTGAAAGGTCAAAGGCAGGTGTTATGTCAAGCACAAGGTGCTTATGCTGGAGACCCACCACTGGCCATGATTCCCTGGTTCATACTCAAGCACTTTTTTGCAGATAAAGGTAAAGGTACCCCTGCCCGTATGGGCCAGTCGTGTCCGACTCTAGGGTTGTGCGCCCATCTCACTTAAGAGGCCGGGGGCCAGCGCTGTCCGGAGACACTTCCGGGTCACGTGGCCAGCGTGACGAAGCTGCTCTGGCGAGCCGGCACCAGCGCAGCACACAGAAACACCGTTTACCTTCCCGCTAGAAAGCGGTACCTATTTATCTACTTGCACTTTAGGGGTGCTTTCGAACTGCTAGGTGGGACCGAAAGACGGGAGCTCACCCCGCTGCAGGGATTCGAACCGCGGACCATGCGATCGGCAAGCCCTAGGCGCTGAGGTTTTACCCACAGCGCCACCCGCGTCCCTTTTTGCAGATAGGCATCTCCAAACACACTTTTCAGAGCTCACTGTAGCAGCACTGGTGTACATGTAGCAACCCCTATGTAAACACAACTGACAATCACCAAAGGGCTTCTACTACTCACCCTTATAAGTGGAATGCCCTGTGACTACATGTATGCCAACCTCTTCTAGCTCTGTACTAGACTGGTAACCATTCAGCAATTAGAACATGATGCATGTGGACATGCAAGCGCAGATTAATTCAGTCTCCTCTAAACGGGCCACTAATTAATTTTAGTCACCACCATCTGTTAACGGGGAAACATAATGTATCCCATGACACAGTTTAGGATGGTGGGGAGGATGGGAACATCTGTGAATAATTCAGTGATTTATCCTTCATAAAAGACTTGTGAATTAGCTCAGTTAAGCTATAGCTGCAGTAAAGGAATGCTGCCTGTCTCCAATACTAACAGCAGGAGCAAGGGCAATTGAATGTGGAAGTTCCTTATTTTAATCTTGACCTGTTAAGAGCTGAATCACACTTTACATTGCGGGGGTGCTACGCACAAGCCCAGGGTTTGGAGCAGCATGCATTGTAAAGTATAAAGCAGAAATGCATGTTTGTAGTAATACAGTAGCCATGCACCAGGGAGATGAAAGTGGCCACAACTGTCTAGCTTATGTTCGCTGCATATTTAGAAACATGCATTTTTGCTCCATGTTTTGCTGTTCTACTTATTGTTAGCATATTTTTCATATTGTATAAATGTGAATCAGCTCATAATAACTAATAGCCCTGGTACTGTAGTTACAATAATCGCTGCCCAAAAGCAAAACAACAACAACCCCAAACCCCAACTGAACCTAAACCAAAACAGAATATGTCAAAACTAATGAAATCTAAATAAATAAAAAATTACTTTGAGATTGAAGATTGTCTTGAAAATCTGCCCTAAAGGACTGGGAATACAAAAACAAATCTCTGCCACCAAGAGGGCAAGTTTATCTTATGAAGTAAAACTGTTTCCTAAAACATACAACTATCTAGTGCAGCATGCCTCAGAACAGGTCCCCATGCTTCTCATTAGAATAACCCATAAATAGAAGTGTCTCTGCTGCACATCTACTGGTCCTATCTTTGGCCAGAAGTTACCTTATTTTCCAGGAATCTGTGTTTTGGCCAGAAGTTACCTTATTTTCCAGGAATCGGAGTCCTCTCCAATCAACCATTTGGTTGCACCTGCTCCTAACTTGAGAGGTCTTACTTAAAGTCACACCCTCTTCTCGCCACCCACCAGATAGACCTTAAACACTCTCTACTTTGCCAATCAGGAAGTTCATTAAAGTTGCTCAACGGTCAACTATATTTTGCTTGAATCTCTCATGCACTGAGCAAGATAGCTGGCATCTTCCCACTGCCAAATTGGAAGGGAACCCACACCTGCTTAGAAAGAGGACTCTGAACCTTGGGGAAGGGAAGGAGAAATCAAAGACGGAATAACAAACTCTAATGATGCAAGAAAGAGCCAAAATTATAGCTCCAGGGCAGAAGAAGGCGGAGGGAGTCCTTCTTCAATGCACACTGTCATGGAGGTGGCAGTTGCGAGGAGGACAACAGCAATGACACTGGTGGGGTGGTGACTGGGGCCACTGGGCAGGGGCAATGTGCCCACCCCAGCCATGGAGGAGTGTTGGCACTGGGGAGCTGGTGCTACTGTTGCCTTTCAGGGGTCTGGTGCTGCAGGACATGTGCCTGGGCAATGAGTGCCAGCTGCAGCAATGCCTGGCTGAGGCTGCCCTGTGCACCCTGTTGGTCTGCCAAGCCGGCTTGGGAAGAGACCCTTACCAGGCAGAGGACGACAGCTCACAGCGCTTCATGCCACATCTGAACTTCTTGGAAGCCGACTTGCTGCGCCATGTGAACTTCCACATCACTGCCAACAAGCCGATTGTCTTCTTGCACACCCAGAAGACAGGCAGCACCACTTTCAGGTACCACTTGTTGTGCAACATTCAGCTGGAGCAGCCCTGCAAGTGCAAGGCTGGGCAGAAGAGGTGCGCCTGCTTCCGTCCAGGCAAGCAAGAGACCTGACTCTTCTGCTTCTCCACTGGCAGGAGCTGCAGGCTTGCTGACTGCACCAAGACACCAACTGCACATGTCTTGAGAGTTAGCACAGTGTGAAGGAAAGTCCTCACTCTTATTTAGGTTCAGGAGAAAAAGAGAAACTCCCCCTAATGCTACACCTCTCTCATTACATTTTTACCAAGCAACCTTACATCAAGAACTCCTGAGAAAATTAAATTGAGTAAGGGAGCTCAAAGACTGGCTTACTGAGCACTCATAGCAGCATTGCTATATGTTAGCAGGGTGGCTATATGACATTGTCAACATTTGGTTGTTATCCTGCATGAGATAATCACACCACATAGTGCAGGACAACCATAAATTTTTCTGTGGACCAACAGCCCATCTGGAAATGTCCCAGGACCCCGTAAAGAAACACCCCCCCCGACTGATATGAATAGACAAATCTGCAATGCTATATATAGAATTAAGAAAAGACACCCAGTATTTCATATTCAGTACATTGCAAAGGTATTAATTATCTAGTCTAGTTTCTACAATTCTTATCAGTATTTAAAATTTCATCCTAGATATCAGACCCATAACAAACAATCCAATATGAACAAACTTCAAGAGGTGTCAGAGGACACTGGGAAGGCAATGCACTCTAAAGTGTTGAAGACTATATTTCCCAATAGAAGAGAAACCACTGAAAGGCCAATACCAAATGGCTTCCCCAAATTTAGTTTTGCAAAACATCTCGAGGGATTTGCCATGAAGGACCAAGTGGACTATATTCTATTTTGATCAGTCGCTGTTTGTGAAGCAGTTGAGAACTTTGTTGTTTCAGGTTTAAAATGCAGTTACTCAGTGTTCCCTAACAAGACATGCACTTCTAACATTTCTTTATGAAGGCCTTCACAGAAAGGGTGAAAGGCAAGGTGTTCGGCAAACTCTTTGAATCATGGTCAGGAGAGGAAAATGTCCAGAGGGGGAAGTAGTTATGCGACAGACATCTCATTTCTAACATCCTGGTTTGGTCTCAAGATGTCATTATCGTTGCTTTGAAACAAAATAGCCTAGTGCAAGTTTCCCCTATGTGACCTTTTCCATCCACCTCCAAGGTCAGATAATGCTGCAGGGATTTTCAGGCTTAACCCCGTGCATCATTCATGCCATTGGCGTCCCTGCAGCCACCACTATGTCAAGCAGCGCAACTGGCATTTGCCTTCAGCACGTTTTCAGAAAAAAATCAAGCGCTGCTGGTCTGAAGTCATGGAAACTCCAGCTTCCTTGGCAACTTACCTCAACTATTGTGCCACATTTAATGGGCCAGAACTAGATGTTCCAAGAGATACAGAGCAGCAGCTGCTCCATGTCTCTTTCTGCTCTCTTCCTCGTAACATCGAGCATAACACAATGCATGGCGTGACATCATTGTGCTGTGAATTTCCCATCCTAGCTCCTTCTAATCAGCCTCCTCCGAAGGCAGATCATTCTCCTGCTTGACTGCTTTGGTAGAGAATGAATTGTCCAGTTGCACTCAATGAAAAATGGCCTGCCATCAGAGGAAAACTTCCACTGTATCTCTTTCAGAGTCTTTGCTCCGTGTCTGCCTTCTTCCAACCTTTTGGGGTTTAAGAGAGGGAGGGGTGCCTCAAATTTTAATCCATAAAAGGCATCCCTTAGATATCAGAAATTTGGAAAGTATTGTCCTATAAACCTGGTTTCCATGAAAGGAGAAGATCCTCCTTGGCCAGATATCTGAGCATGAGATTTTCTGACAAATTCTGAAAATGATTCAGATTTTCTTAACATTTCACTGGGAGTGTAGTACATGGCTCACCAGGCCTCACTCATTACCTTCTAAGGTTTCTTAACAGTGATCCTTGGAATAGATGTTCCATGCATGTGTCTTTCAAAGTTGACAAATGGCATGCACTGACGTTTATCTTGCCCAGGGCACACAGCGCATGACTGATTAGCTGAAGGCACTAACCTTGTATGTGGAAATATACCTGTGAAAGATGAGCTGCTCATTTAAGCAACAGTAATTGAAGAAAATCTTGTTGTTCTAGTTAGCCAGGGTGCACTTTAGCCCAACTGGAAAACTGGCTGCAAGGCGGATGGTATGCAAAACATCCCATCTCCAACAATCTAGCAAGAGTGGATGTGTCTAGTTTACTATAGAGATGCTGAAATAAGGGAGTTATTTTGGGAAGATATGGTCCTTGCGGACCTGAAGTTTACCTTAAAGGTAAAGGTACCCCTGCCCGTACGGGCCAGTCTTGACAGACTCTGGGGTTGTGCGCCCATCTCACTTAAGAGGCCAGGGGCCAGCGCTGTCCGGAGACACTTCTGGGTCACGTGGCCAGCGTGACAAAGCTGCATCTGGCGAGCCAGAGCCGCACACGGAAACACCGTTTACCTTCCCGCTGGTAAGCGGTCCCTATTTATCTACTTGCACCCGGAGGTGCTTTCGAACTGCTAGGTTGGCAGGCGCTGGGACCGAGCAGCGGGAGTGCACCCCGCCGCAGGGATTCGAACCGCCGACCTTTCGATCGGCAAGTCCTAGGCGCTGAGGCTTTAACCCACAGCACCACCTGCGTCCCCCAAGTTTACCTTATGTCCACACAAATCCTATACCTGCGTTACTGTCCCACTATAGCATTTAGTACATGAGAGTTTTCCTCTAATTAGTCACATAGTAGCTGTTAATTACTTCTGTTATTAGTCATCTGCTTTTAACCAAGAGTTCCCAGGAAAACGTCCCACGTCATCATTACAGTAATTTGCTTTATGAAAGATGGACACTTCATCTGTGAGATATGCTAAACTGCTGATAGTTCTTGGAACTGTTTGAGCTACTGCAGATGGAATACTGGCTCCTTCTTAATGTAGTTTATGAGGAAAGTGGGAGACAGCTGCCCTCCGGCTTCCTCTATGCCAGTATTGTGCTCAGTATTCAAAAACACCCTGCTTGTACATATAGCAGGGGTAGCGAAACTCAGATGGTGCATGGGTAGGCGCAGTCCCATGAACCAGAAGAACAGCAAATTTCTGTACGCCCTAAGCAAGAGCTGATAATCGGAATCCAAACTGCTGCTTAAGTAAGGGATGATCAAAGTTATTATCCTGGGTTTGAAAAAGGAGCCATTCTCAAGTAGCAGGGGAATTCCCACACAGTGAAATTCCAAAATGTTTTAAAGTAAAATTATAATAAGATAAACTCTCATTTAAATATAATAAACACCATGGCATTTCTCCAAAGTCAAGTTATTAATTACATCTAAATTCTGTATAGACAGAGAAAGTGGTTTAGAGCAGGTGTTGGGAAATCTTTGCAGCAAGAGGGCCCCACTTCCTCCTGAGCAACCCCCCAAGGGCATGCCAGTGGTGGGTGGAGTTAGAGGCTTCTGAAATGTTCGACAACCGAGGCGTGGCTTCCAATTGGTTGCAGGAGCTTCCTGCACTCAAGCGGAAGCTGTGTCAGACATTTGGCTTCCGAAAAACTTTCGAAAACTGGAGCATTTACTTCTGGGTTTTCAGCATTCGGGATCTGAGGTTTGACTGTAGAGGAAACCTCTTTTGCTGATCTGCTTTTGTGCTCAAAGTAAACTTTGCGTCAAATGCCAGGAGTCACATACCTAAAAAATCCTTTGCAGCCTTCGCAGGTCATAGCATTAAAATGAAAGCCAGTAGCTTTGTCTCCACAAACACCACAGATACGTGGAATGTTCCTGTCAAAGTCACTGGCTGGATCCGGAAATGCTGAGCAAGGTGCCATGGTCTCCATTTCTGTGACAGAGAAAAGTGCATTGTTTATAAACCTCAATACAACAGTCTTTTCTATTATAATCTACGTGGTAATCATAATCTATGTAGCAAAGACTCTGCAGAAGCTAGTAAGAATCCCCACTCCATTTTCTGATCTGCTTACGAATACTCAATTCGAATACAGCAAAATCCTTAATTCATGATATACATGTCATTGATAAACATCCCCTCCAGAACAATCAACAGCTAAGATGGTTTCATTTTCTCATCTTCACATAGACCACTGTGTTACAGATAATACAGGTTGCAGCGAAATCCAGGATTTTTTTTTTTGGGGGGGGGGGGTTTGAACATCAAAGTAAAACATGCTTGGGTGGAAGGCTCACATCACACCTTGTTTTAGCTGTGATGAGTTAGGCTGCAAAAGAAGACTGCAAAGTAAGGGTGCTGTTTTGCCAACCATCCTGCACTCAGCATGGTATGCATTCAGCAAAATGATAATCCCAACACTTATCAGATGACAGCAAAGAGAGGAGAGCTGGTGTCTAAAAGATCATCGACTTTAGGAGCAGAGATGATGATGTCTGAGGAAGACAGCTTCCATCAACCCCGGTGGTTTGTCCCTGGTGGAGCTGATGGACTGGTCTGACAGGGTAGATGAACCTCCTTTGACATGTAAACTTACTACAGTAGAAGTAAAGAAGTTCATTGACGAGACCATGCGAGTTCCACAGTGACCCTGCCATGCTCAGACTTTAGAGACGTATGTGAAACAAGTCACAGAGGCAGCAGGCAGGGTGTATACATATGAGAAATGTGAGGGCTACATCAGAGGTCAAGCAGCAAGTTGGCAGCTGATGTCTAAGCATGAATCAGGACTTGATGAAACTTGTAATTTAAATTTCCTATTTACTTTCTAATGTTGTTTTAGGTTTACAAGGTAATGTTGTATGCTTAGTCAGACATGTTTTATGAAGAGAAACTAATTTTTATAGCATTATCTGACATAGTCACTGTCAGCAGGTATAATTAAAATTCTTTGCTTTTGCGAGAGCAAAGAGGCTGTGCTTGTAGGCTTCCCACAGGCTATGGATGGTGGCTGTGAGAAAAGGATGTTGGACTAGATAGGCATTGGCCTGATCAAGCAGGCTCTTGTGGATGGCATGCTCAGCTGGTAAAATGTACCTATATGCAAGGATGGAATTCCAATGATGATGTGACCCTGGCAGAATTGTTTGATCAGGCATAGATCTGCCCCAATCACACATCAAATGTATGGAGGATTCTTAACGTTAAGAGCCAGTGAAACGAGCTAAACTCTCACTTTGTGCTTTTCAGTTCAGGTACTATGGAGAAAAACACCTGGGTGACAGACTCTGACTGTGAGGAGATAAGCCCTGAGGTTTCAGTCAATTTATTTTGGTCTAAAAATGGTTTTCCACCTCCCACTTTGTACATGGTTAGGGCAGACCCAGTTTTAAACAAATGGGTTTGCTACCATCACATGTAGTTTGAGCAAGAACAATCTAGTTGCAACAACCCTTTATCCCATAACATGCATTTCAGGGGCTTCACATTCTTACTTTTAAACCTATTATTCTTCCTCTATTACATTCAGTTTTCTGCTGATTGGGTCTGGCTAAGAGTAATTGAAAACTGTTTTTAAAAGAAGAAGAAATGGATGAACTTACTGAATCAACAGTTCCCTTTTCCACTTTAAATGGAAATTCAGATTTATTCTTGACTACAGACCTAACCTGACTCCTTTGCAAGTAAGGCAAACATTGACAGTCTGCCCAAATAGGAAGTGCACTTATTAGTTACTATGTTAACTGCATGTCTAAGTTTGTACTAATCAATGATGCGCTGTTGACCTTTGAATGTCACTATTTCCATTTAAAACCTAGACTTAATATCTGAAACAGCACGTTAACATTCAATAAAGTTATCTTTCCACTTTCATAAATTTAACAATGCTCAGATAGCAGGAAGGAGTGTTGCTTAGTTACCATGCTGGTGGCTAAGAGGGGGACTTTCTAAAACATTATATTTATCACTTGCTTGCTTTCACTACTGACAGAGAAACAAATATATTTTGCAACCAAAATGGGATTGTCAGATAGTGCTTTGTTAGCTGGGTAGAAACAAAATAGACTGCTACAGTTATTTTACTTAATAAATGGAACATGAGATATTTAAGCCTTAAAGGGGCACAGCTCTTTGAGCTGGCTATATTTTTTTTCATTCAGATAACTGAAACTAGCCCAACAAAGGCTATAAAGAGAAGATAAAGGGACCCTTGACCATTAGGTCCAGTTGTGACCGACTCTGGGGTTGCGGTGCTCATCTCGCTTTATTGGCCGAGGGAGCCAGTGTACAACTTCTGGGTCATGTGGCCAGCATGACGTAGCCACTTCTGGCGAACCAGAGCAGCGCACAGGAACGCCGTTTACCTTCCTGCCGGAGCGGTACCTATTTATCTACTTGCACTTTGACGTGCTTTCGAACTGCTAGGTTGGCAGAAGCAGGGACTGAGCAACGGGAGCTCAACCCGTCGCACGGATTCGAACCGCCGACCTTCTGATCGGCAAGTCCTAGGCTCTGTGGTTTAACCCACAGTGCCACCCGCATCCCAACAAAGGCTATAAAACAGCTCAAATATCACCTCAGAATGTTAAATGGCTTTTCTGATGTATTGGAATAGGCTCCTTGTGGAAGCCATGCCAGTCATATAACCCAGGATGGCAGATTAATATTCCAAATTGTTATTAGCCTTTGCTAATATCTCATATTTTTGTTTTATCTCCTCAGGGTTGATTAAGGGTTGATTAAATATTGGCAGCAAATACAAAAGGAGCCAACAAAATCTACAAAAGGAGCATATCCATTTGGTGAACCGGTAAATTGCTAGTGTAGAAATACATCTGGAAGATGAGTGGTGAATTCATGCTCTACTAGAAAGAGCAAAGCTGCTTACCAATATATCATTTCAAATGGGCTTCAGTCCAATTTGTAAGTTTTTCAGCACACAATGTAAACTGATCAGCTGCAAATTTCCAGTTCAATCAAATAGATCAAATAGGTAACTTAATTTTGGAGTCTGAACAATTACTTTGAATACTCTACTCACTGATAGGTGTTCATGTGTGCCTGTTTGAGATGTGACTAAATACTTGCATAAGAAACCAACACTACACTATGTATTTAGATTTGTAGCCAAACCCATCCCAACAGCAGCCATGATATAATAAATCAGGACAAAATCCAATTCCCCCATCCCCAAACCTGTTGCCTCAGCTGCCCCCCAAACTAAGATAAACTTTAATTACTGTCCCCCATCCTCCACAGATATTCTGCAGAATAGCAAGGTGGGGAATGGGGAACCTCTTCAAGATTCACTAGACTTCCTAACAAGGATACACATGTTAACGTTTATTTTTTATATAGCACGTCAAAGGGCATTCAAAGCGTTCTGATTACAGTGCTGCAGTTAGGATTATAACAAAACAAATGTTAAGGCATGTCAATGCTGTTGTCTGTGTTTTGCAGATGAAGGGCCAATGCCAAGAGAGAGAGAGAGAGAGAGAGAGAGAGAGAGAGAGAGAGGGATGCCAGCTCATAGCAGAAAGGTTACCACACCATTTAAAGTGCACTGCTTTCTGGCATCTGTAGTTGACCGCTCACAGAGCTACAATTCCCAGCACCCTTAACAAACTACAGTTCCGATAATTCTTTGGAGGAAATCATGCGGGGCTTTAAATGTATGGTGTGGATGTGGCCTGAATTCGAAGCAGAGGCAAGACTGAAGACACACTGATTCTTAGGTCAGTCTCTTTGCTAGAAAAGCATTAATGTAACTTGAAAGCTTGCACACTTCTACTTCAACAAATAGCTAGTCCCATCTGAAATGGCACTACTTTTTAATCAGAGACCAACCCAACATAATCTGCAGAGAAACAAAACAAAATGCATGTAAGAAGTGGACAGTTCAGACAAGCCTCAAGGAGCACATTATTTTTTATTCTGTTTTCTTCATATATATTTTTTTAAAGCCAAGATGACATAACACACAATTCTCCCTTCGCTGACCGAGGGAAAGAGACATACTTATTAAAACTGAATAAATAGTTTGCAAAAAAGTGATATACTTTACCAATATCCAGGTCATTTTGTATACTCTGCTGGTATAATTCCCACGAGTTCTGAAACTGCGACATTGAGCCACCTGCAACCCAAAAATATTTAAGTTTGATTTAATATCCAAGGTCTGTCAAGGCAGTTTGGTAATCTCACACTCTGCTTTGAGTTTGGAAATTTACTCTAGCTTTTAACTCTCATCTATTGACGTAAGCAACATACATTAAAAAGTGAGGCGTGGCACTCTGCAAACAATCCACCACACCCGAATGGGATTCATTAAACAGAAGGTGTCATTTCAGTACAGCTTCTCAGGAACTTCTATCGGCATAGAGATAATGCTAACCACATGGTACATTATTCCCAGCAGCATACCATATAATTTAGAAGAATTTTCAATAAGAAACTGCATTTACACATGGGGGGGGGGGTCTTTGCTATGAGGGCGAGGGAAGGAAGACTTTCCCATTTCAGATCACTGCTACTTAACAGCTAAAAAGAAAACTCATGCCAATGAATTGAAGCATCTCTCAGATTCACTATTCATCTGATAAGTATTTTAAAATAAGATTTTTGTAATGATAAGGAAACAGTACAGCACGCCTCTGTAAAGGCTGGCATTTAAGGGGTTTTCCCGATTTTACCTTACATAACCACAGAATCATAAAATTGTAGAGTTGGAAGGAACCCCAGTGGTCATCTATTCCCTGCAATGCAAGGACCACAACTAAAGAATCCCAACTGCTAATTAATCAAGATTTGTAGGCAATGTAGAAAATGTGTGGCATGTCACCCATGCTACTACCTTAGCCTGCTCTGAATTTGACTTAGGTTTCTCATAATATCCATGGCTGCCAAGCTACAGCAAGGTAGTATGCTAGCAGGTTTTGACAATGTTCAGGCAACATCCTGTAGCTGTTTGTATTTGTGTGTGTGCTGTACATATGTGGTGTGCATGCATGTGCTTGTGTGTATGCATATTGCGCATACACATACACACAAGACTTAGTATCACCAAGTTCATTCCAAATATTTAAAACACTGGCATCTAGGAATCTGAAGACCATATATATATATATATATATATATAATCAGTAGTATACTTTATTTCGGTCATAGACCAGCATAAGATAAAATGTACGAATAAACTGAATGCTTAAGACTTAAAATAGGTAAGAATAAAAACTAGTAATTAAAATATCATACATACTTAAAAAGATAGAAACAGGGACAAACAGTTAAAAGCGACTATAAGGGAGGGAGAGTGAAGGAGCACAGGCCTTGCATTTGAGGCCTAGTTTGTGGCATAAACCATCCTTCGATGAATATCCATCATGGCAGTGCAGAATCTAGCAACTGAGTATGTAACATCTGGGTTTTTATCTTGAAGCAGCAGGAAGGTATAAAGTTGTTCTGTGTAACCTGGGAATTTATGTATAGGCAAGATGAACCTAGCTCATATACAGTCATACCTCGGGATAAACACGCTTCAGGATAAGTATTTTCGGGTTACGCTCCATGGCAACCCGGAAGTAACGGAGCTCGTTACTTCCGGGTTTTGCTGCTCATGCATGCGCAGATGGTCAAAATGACGTCACGTGCATGCGCGGAAGCGATGAAACGCGACCCGCACACGCGCAGACACGCTGTTGCGTCTTACGTTCTGTTCAGGATGCGAACGGGGCTCCGGAATAGATCCCGTTCGCATCCCGAGGTACCACTATATCTGTATAGTATTGGCAGTGAAAAAAAGACATGTTATGTTGTTTCCAGTTGCCCAGAGCCACATGGGCATTAGGCGTATTTTGAAAGCGACCTTCCTGGATGGCTAAAGGGATGGCCTGGCAGCAGTGAAAGCCCTTCACTGTTTTGGAATTTCAAAACAAAAAAAATTCCTTCCAGTAGCACCTTAAAGACCAACTAAGTCAGTTCTTGGTATGAGCTTTCGTGTGCATGCACACTTCTTCATGCATGAGCACTTCTTCAGGTGCTACTGGAAGGAATTTTTTTTGTTTTGACTATGGCAGACCAACACGGCTACCTATCTGTAATTGGAATTTCAAGGTTGGTTATATGGCATCCATAGCTGTCAACGTTTTCCCCTTTTTAAGGAAAATTCCCTTATTCCGAATAGGATTCCTCGAAAGAAAAGGAAAAAGGCGACAGCTATGATGGCATCTGGGAGATGAGGTGTCTTCTAGTTTCACTGATTAAAATTTCCAGGGACCTAGCTAGATCTGCTTGGAGTTTGGTATCTTCCACAAACTGTTGGATGGTGTGTGTTTTTGCTTGTTCATACCCCATGTTACGTAGGATCTGTGGGGTGAAGCCTAGAGTTGTTGTTATGTTTATCATAGCACATTTCCAGTCGTTTGGAAACTGTCCTTAATAGTTAAGGGAGCAAGGCCATGCAGGAGGAGGGATAGTCTCAACCAGTAATTAATATAATTTATGTCTAGATTCTGTTTAGATAAATACCATGGGCTAATTATAAGGATTGCAATGAGGATGGCATGATACTTCACTATGATACATATATTAATGCTAAAGACCAAAAGGCATATGGATTTTCCCAGCACACAATTATGACAACGTCACTAAGACATGACTAATACAGCTTTTATATGGTTTCCCAAACAGGCACCTACTATGGCTGCATAGGATTTAATTGTCCCCTTTCATTGTAGCATCCACAATTCATTTCCCTTTAGATGACTAAATAAATATGTATTTGACATAGCAATCCTGCAAAAATTATCAGCTAGTCAGGAAACAAATATTTTACTCATTGGAAAGGTCTGGTTCTTTTGGTCCTTAACTGAAATCCTTTTTTCTTTTTAAAAGGAATAACACTGTCAAGTTATACACTGGAATCAACATTACGCATTTCACGGGAACATAGGAAACTGTTTTATACTGACTCAGATCAATGGTCCATCTAGCTCAATATGTGTGCACAGGCAAGTCCCCTTTGCTTTGTTTCTGGGCCTGATTTATAGTGTTGCTTTTGACCCTTAAAACTCTACATGGTTAGGGACCATGTTATCTGAAGGACCACCTGAATGAGCCTGCTCATGCCTTAGAATCAACTACCAAAGCCCTGCTTATATATATTAGGTTGATAGGTAACAAAAACAGGGTTCTTTGGGTGGTGGCTCCACACTCCAAGACATACATGTTGCCAATCCCTGGCAATTTTAAAGAAAAATACTTTTAAAATGTTTCTTGCTTTGGTCCGCTTTTTATTAATTGCTGTGATTCATTAAGGCCTGGCCATTCTCTTTTACACCTCATCAAAAAGGCATTAAGAAAGGAGTCTATCAGGCCTCCCAGGGGAGGAAGTGACACAATATGGACTCCACAATTTAAAATGTCTGTCCCATATTCCCATCAGATGATCCTCTGAAGTCAATGAGAAATGAAACAAGGTCCCCGATGACACGCACAACACAGGCAGGTTCGAGTGGGAGAGGGTATTCCTTTCAATAACGTGGTTCCAAAGTATTCAGGACCTTCCTTCAGGTTATTAACTTTTCTCAATTTTCAGTCTCAGTAAAAATAACAACAAGAAGAACAGACACAAGCTTATATCACTTTCCCACCACTTCCGAATTTTTCCTGTACTGTGAAGCTTATTAACCTTTTAAACACAGCTGTCGTGTGAAAGGCTTATTAAACAGCTTTCAGTGTGACAACTGGGCTGCAATGAAAAAGCAAACTAGTGCAGTAAATGTGAACAATTACCCACTGTTAATGATGTCACACTGAAGTATTTTTGGCAGTGTTTAGGAATACCAGAAACTGTCTTATACTGAGGCAGGCAACTGGTCCATCTAGCTTAGTAAAGGTAAAGGGACCCCTGACCATTAGGTCCAGTCACGGACGACTCTGGGGTTGCGACGCTCATCTTGCTTTACTGGCAGAGGGAGCTGGTGTACAGCTTCCGGGTCATGTGGCCAGCATGACTAAGCCGCTTCTGGCGAGCCAGAGCAGCGCACAGAAACGTCGTTTACCTTCCCACCGGAGTGGTACCTATTTATCTACTTGCACTTTGATGTGCTTTTGAATTGCTAGGTTGGCAGGAGCTGGGGCCGAGCAATGGGAGCTCACCCCGTTGCGGGGATTCAAACCACCGACCTTCTGATCGGCAAGTCCTAGGCTCTGTGGTTTAACCCACAGTGCCACCCGCATCCCTACTAGCTTAGTGGTTGTTGTTTTTTACAGACAGACAGACAGACAGACAGACAGACAGACAGCGGCTCCAGGTTTTCATGCAGGGGACAATTCCTATCCCCTTGCTTGAGATGCTGAGGAAGGATTGAACCTGTGATCCTTTGCATGCAAGGCACATGGTGTGCCAATGCGCTATGGCCCTTCTTTTACTTCCATCTGTCCTCCATGGCTTGATAACAAGCTTCCACATTATGGGGTAAGGCAGCAGCCTTGTTGAAGAGAGGCAACTGTCCTGCAGCCTCTCCTAACATATTATGAAGCTGCCTTCTCCTTCAGCAGAGAGGGAGAGGGAGGACAGCACTGTAGGAAGCTGTGGGGAAAGCTGCAAAGCATAGCAGCTCTAAACACAGCCATGAAGAGCATTTCCTCAATGGCACTTTTAAAATTTGGAAACACAAAAGATCTAAAAATATATTAAAAGTGGGTGGTGCTGGTGGTGGCAGTCAATGGGAGGAAGAAGGGAGTACTGATCCTCAGCTCATGTGCTCATGAGTCTCATGTAACCACATGCTGTTTACATAAGCGATCACAGATTTTTCCACAAGAAATAACACATTTTCTCCAACATTAATATATGCAGTCTGGGCTCTGGGATAAGTGAATTATGCCTAGCTGCCCCCCCAGAAGTCGTTTTCATGCTTTAAAAAGGAACAATGGGATAATGCACCAGCATTTAATGTCTACTTTCAGTATTTTGTTTGCACATTAGTGTCTAGAGCAAACAAAACAAACAATAACCAATTGGACATAACAATTCAATGACAGATAATGTTCAGTGTTGGAAATTGCCCTGAGAGGAGGAAGTCCTTCTTTCCATTTTTCCTTTGTGTACCCCTCTCTGTGGTCAATTTGAAGGTATGTTTCATAATTCTAGTCAATAACTAAAATGAAGAATACCTAAAATTGCTGTTTCTTTTGCACACAAATTAATAAAATTTACTACAGAAGTGCAACAGATCACTGAAGCGCTTTATAATTTAGTTACCTATTTATTTTTGTACACAGGAATGTACCTTTTCTTTTAAAAAAAATGAAGATAGAAATCTATTCCAGTTCTCTTTAGGTATAAACACACAAAAATATAACTTACGATACACTTAAAATGCCTTGTTATTTTCTCTATTTTATTTTGAGAAGTGGCTTGGGATAGAATTGACCTCAGTTAGCTTAGGCATCTGGTCATTTCAGTTTCTCATTCACTTTAACAGGGTTAAATCAGACCCTGCTGGTTTAGTTAAGGCAGAGAGAGAGAGATTAAACACTACAAGACTACTGACCCCATAATTGTTCCAGAGTACATGGAATATGAAGTGGTTCAGGTTTGCTAAAAATGTTTTACGCCTATTTCAAAAAACTGTTGAGGACCACAGAGGCACTACTTGTTTGGGAGAGTTAAACAAATCAACAGAAGCAGTGTCACTATAGGTAGTTCTTTTACAGTCCTAATTTGAGAGCAAACTGTTTCAAGCTGTCCATTGTGGTCAAATTATAGGTTTATGAGAATCCCAAGAGTCCATTTGTGTGGCATTCAATTTAACATTACGAAAAAGTGGAACTGTTTATTCAGTCTAACTGTGTCTTGTTGAGCAGGTTCCAGCCACAAGATCCTGAATATTACTTTTATACTAGCACCAGGGTTCACACTGGCTCCTATTATGCTGTAGTGCTTGGGATTACAGAAATTTTAGGGTGGAATGTGCATGTGCATGTGCAGAGGCAATGCAGGGCAATTTTTTGTTTTACTTGTAAGACTGAAAGGTTTGAAATATACACTATATTCCAGTTGGCTTTTTCTTTGCTTAATATCACACTGTTTTCATGTTGCAGCTATTAGACTAGGGACATCTAAAGCAATTCCAACTAATACTATCTTCTCCAAGCTATCTAAGCTAATGCCACCCGGCCTTGTGGCACTGAATCCCAGGTACAAAAATATAAAAAATTCTAAAACTGGAGCATTTCCCCTTCTACAGAGAAGTGGTTTGTCTTCAAAGTGCTTTTAATTTAATCTGCTTCCAGGATTGTCTCTCGCTCCCCGCCAAATGCCCGTTTCCAGAGGAAGCTTGCAAAGATCCTTGGGCAGTGGCTTTGAAAGCTCTGGGCTTGGCACTTGGAAAGCACCAAGCTCAACAAAACAAATCAAATGAAAATTTTAATAAATAAATAAAGGAAAGCACCAAGCACAGGGTTTCGCAAGCAGCAAGAATCAGCTGACGGCTGGGCATTTGAAAAGTGCTTTGCAGGCACTGCTTACCTGCAGAGACCCATTGAACCAAGCCTCACCTTTCCATGCCCCGCACAGGAAGAATGCATGAGGTTTAGACTTGTGCTCTTGCCACTTCACTCAGTAGAATGAATGGGATAATTACAATATACAGTGGTACCTGTGGATGCAAACGGGATACGTTCCGGAGCCCTGTTCACATTCTGAAGCGAACGTAACCTGCGTCCGCACGGGTGCGGGTCATGATTCACCGCTTCCGCGCATGACGTCATTTTGAGCATCTGCACATGCGCGAGCGGCAAAACCCATAAGTAACACTCTCCGTTACTTCTGGGTCACCATGGAGCGCAACCCGAAAATGCTTAACCTGAAGCTACTTCAACCCGAGTATGACCGTAACTTCAAAACTATACTGCACTTTTAAGTGTTCCCATCACCTCACATTAATATCTCAGTATGTCTTACATCAGCTCTGCACAACAGGCCAGAGTTATTCAGCCAAGGTTACAAGTGGACGGCTTGTTGGTGGCTCTTTCAGAACCGCAGCATGCATATTCCTTCGTTTAAGGGACGTTGCATCATTCACTGGATTCTTCCATCATTGCCATCAACCAACCCCAGCTGCAGTTGTGACCTCTTGCTTACTAGCTAGCTAAAACTGCAAATCATTGTGGAATGCTGAGTTTCAACTGCACAACCAATAAATCCAAAACTTACATTACAGGGTGCTATTTAACAGGGATCATGCAACTCAATCCTCTTAAAGGGACTGGTGGACTCTGCCACCGTGGTGTTTACTTCAGCACTCTTGAAAGCCTTTGATGCTGGAATGATTATAGAAGATATGACCTGCATCGTGCCAAAGGTCAAGCAGATAACTAGTGCCTTCTGGTAAACTCTGAGTAATTATCTATCTGCCCAAGGCAAAAATCTCAGAAGTCATGTTCACTATATACCTGTATTAGGTATGCTTGAGGATTCTGATGCACCAAAATTCTGAAGAGCGCACACCTGATCCACCACTTCCAGAATCAGTATGCAACACCCCATGTTGGTGTGGTTTCTGGTTGAGATGGTTATGTCTGTCTACTTTGTCTGTGTTCTATCACTGTGATCAGAGGTGGTTTAAGGCAATTATGTGCCTGGGTCAGGGACAGGGGGATGAGGGGAATCAGGCTATAATCCCTTTGATAGCAGGCTGGCGGAGGTACAGAGGTGGGTAAAGGTATGGTGGGGCTTGTAACATCAGCCCTTGCTCCTTTTGTTTCAGCCACTTAATCTCAGAATCTGGGGAGCCGACATTTGGTGCTGCTGCTAAATGCCAGGTTTAACCAGAATACAACATATATTATCCACAAGCTGATAACAGATGAGGGGGCCGATGGGCTAGGTTGCCCTATGCTGACCAAGGTTAGCATAAGGCCACCTGTGTAGCACCAGTCCAGGTAAGAAGGCCCAGGGCAGGGAGGGTCACTATCATCCATTAAAAAAATTAATCTCCCTCACCAGAAGATCAATCCACACTCTTTCTGGGTTTATTTGTCATGTTGGGACAGAGAGACAGAACGGGGATTTTTAAAGTGTACCATTCACCTATCTGAATTAAAAGCTAAAGGTAAAGGTACCCCTGCCCATACGGGCCAGTCTAGCCAGACTCTGGGATTGTGCGCCCATCTCACTCAAGAGGCCAGGGGCCAGCGCTGTCCAGAGACACTTCCGGCTCACGTGGCCAGCGTGACATCGCTGCTCTGGCGAGCCAGAGCTGCACACGGAAACGCCGTTTACCTTCCCGCTAGAAAGCGGTCCCTATTTATCTACTTGCACCCGAGGGTGCTTTCGAACTGCTAGGTTGGCAGGCGCTGGGACCGAGCAACGGGAGCGCACCCCGCTGCGGGGATTCGAACCGCCGACCTTTCGATCGGCAAGCCCTAGGCGCTGAGGCTTTTACCCACAGCGCCACCCGCGTCCCCTCCCATCTGAATTACAACTTCCTTAACTGTGCTGGTGGATGTAGCCTCAGATGTAGTGCTAGAGAAATATTGGGGGACTTCAACATTTCTGCTGTGGCTGCCTCAGGACTTCAGAGCCTCTATGAATATCTCAGTACATCACTAGTCCAACATGTATTGCTGGACATACCTTTGACCTGGTATTTGCCACTGCTCACCATAAGTCTGTTGTCATGAACAGACATTAATTCACCTTTTTTTAGAAGATGCAGAGTGCCAATACACACCTTCCTTTTCTGATCACTGGTTTTTTATTTATTGTGGGGGGAAACCCAACATTTAAATGTATGCATCATTCCACTGCATGTTTTTATACCAAACAGCGATGTGTGAATCAGCTCAAAGGAAGTCAGAATCTGTATTTCTGCTTCCTAACTGAAAACAGCTGTGTTGCACAAGGGAAAACAACACTAACCAAAGATTACTGGCCACAGCTTCCACTTTTCATCATCAATATCT
The DNA here is from genome assembly GCF_964106915.1 of Podarcis gaigeae. Classification (NCBI taxonomy): domain Eukaryota; kingdom Metazoa; phylum Chordata; class Lepidosauria; order Squamata; family Lacertidae; genus Podarcis; species Podarcis gaigeae. The sequence goes on along the minus strand of NC_139679.1, from coordinate 14,343,397 downwards.
CAGGTGAAAAATGTGCATTCTTCTGGATTTTGTATTGTAGTTACGGTTTTGTACAAACTTTCAATAAAAGAGAGCACAAAAGCCTTGCTTATGTAGAGGGGAGGGAAGCCTTCCACATAAGCATCTTTGTGCAGGGTAGTAAACAAGAGTAGAAGACTTTGATATACAATATCTACATAGGATGTTTCCAGATGGCGGCTTAATATTGTTAATGGAATAATTTCTGAAATTTCTGCTAACAGCCGTTGGGGGAAAAAATCAACTCCACATTTTACTTTGTTGGTTTGTAACATTACTAAAGAGTTTCTACTTACAGAATGTAGTGAAGCTGGCCTAGAGACACTGCATAGTAGTAACTGTATATTAAATGAAGAACTTAGTAAAGCCGCCAAGTACAGAAAGCAGGGTAGCTACTGGGAATACTATGTCCTGCTAAAAACACAGAGATGTAGTACTGCCTTCCATTCTGTCTTTAGTTCCAAGGTATACATGGTGCAAAGTAACAGTCTATTTTTAGTTTGTGAGCCTAGATAATGATACAGATATGTACACACTGATAGGCATGTGTTACTAATTCAAGAAATGTGTTTAGTAAGTTTGCTGGTTGTTACATTTCTGATTCAGTTAGTAGTAGGTGATCACAGTGCACATATAAAGCAGAAAAAATAAAATGTTCATAAACAAACACCTCCTTCCACTGAGAAAGGCTACCATGATTGCATCAGTTCACACAATGAGAAAGGAAGGAGGATGGCTGAGACCACAGGTACCCACACAAACTTACTGTAATGATCACTTGCCTAGTCAACTGGCACCCTGGGAAGCATCTTGGGAGTTAACACTTCCCCTGTGATTTACCATGCAAGTTTGAGATTTGGCAATAGCCAGCTTTCAATTTATCAAAGAGGGAAAGGGGACAGTTCCAGGCCCTGTGGCTGCAAAGAAAAGTATGAAAGCACACAAAAAATGGTGAAACTCAGAAACCAGGCACACAAGTTCCTCATTCAGGTCATCTACTCCTAATCTCTATGTCATCCCCTTCCCCTCATTACCATGCTTCACCTCAGACCTCCTGCATGTTCTGTGCTGGTCTCTTTCCTTACCAGTGTTGTGTCTGCTCTGTGCCTGTGCTATGTACATTTAAGATTGCATCCTTTTATTTAAAAATAAAACAGGCCTGACAACATTGCACCCAAGTGTAGGCTGCTTTATCTAAGGATTTTATTCCTAATGGTTTTTATCCAATAGCCAGCTAACATAAGCACTTAACCCACTACACAGCTACGCAGAAGTTGTGATAGAATACCCTGAGTTAGGCACTGAAAGGATGCATGTTCCAAGAAAGCCACCAGCACACGTCAGGAACTGGACAACTTCTGTCGTACAATAAAGTACATAGTTCTTTACACTGAGGTCCATCCCTCCACACGCTCTTAATGCATTGGAAGTGGTGTCTGTGTGTGTGTGAGAGAGAGAGAGAGAGAAAGAGAGAGAGAGAGAGAGAGAGAGAGAGAGAGAGAGAACGAAAACGAACTGGTTTCCTTTAGCAGAGTTGTGCTACTGCCCCTTCTCCCTCAAAATCTAATGGCAAATATATTTTCTTCCAAAGAGTTGAGGTTCTTTTGTTTGTTTTTAAGGAGGAAGATATTTAAATTTGCACATCTATTTTCAGAATAAAACCTGTTTATCACTAATGTGTGTTTTCCATGTCATTATGTTGACATTAAACAAGACCGGCTCTAGCCATTAAAGTAAGTCACCCATGTAAATGTTTTACAAGCCCAATACAAATGCGGTAATAATGAGTTCCAATTACTGTTGCATAGAAATAGCAAGAAAGAGATTTGGTTTCCACTTCTTATCTGGAACCATTATTTCTAGAAACTGCTTCCTGCCTCTGCCCACAAAAGCACATGATTTCCATATTGATACCACGATACTCTTAACTGTACCGCCATATCACTGCATCATGGCAAGTAGCACCACCATATTAGATTCCAGCTTAATACAGATCAAAGCAAACAGAGGACACAATTAAAGCCGGCACTTAACAATCACATCTTCTCCACTCCTTAACAAATCCAAGATGGGCAGAGACCCACAAATACCAGCTACAGCTGGGATTACCATTCAGCTATATATAGTAGAAAGCATAGTCCACATCGTCAACCTCTCACCCCATTCAGCTCAACCAATTCCTAGATATTTTGTAAGTTGCCAACTAGCATATAAGAGATTTGCATTAAATAATTTGTTTGCACCCACTACTTTTCATCCTAGAACTACCCCATGCACACAAACTTTAACATACTTTGTAAGAAATATATTTTCAAATTAATATAGAGCATGTTAATCACACCTCTGGCGACCCCAGTGGTCAGGTTTCCTCAATTTTCCTGAACCTTTTCAGCTGCCTCTAACTACATGTGCACAGATGCTCCACTCACAACACCCTTCACAATTCTACCCCACCACACACATTTCGATTGTTCTGAAAATGGTGGCAACCATCTCCAATCGCTACTCAAAATCATTATAGTGCTCACAACCGTGCACCTCCTTCTTCAACCTACAGCTTTCTACAGGGACAAGATGCTGCTTCTACTAAGTCAGACCATTTCCCCATCTAGTCTGGCATTTTTTCTTTTGATGAAAAGCAGTTATCCAAAGTTTCTGCTTTAGATCCTTCCCAGAGATCTTTGTAACAAGGAATGCCAGTAGCGGTGAAACTGTACAAGTACAGAGGTCTATACAACATTTAGCTACAGAATGACAACAACCTTAAGTATTACCTTTAAAATTAAAATATTTAAAAACCACACTCTCAGAACACTGAAAGACGTGGACAGAGTTTAATTTCTAAATAGAGATGTGACAGGGCTGAGGCCTATATACGAACCCCACTACATGCCCTGGAGTAAAGCCCTCCTCTTTAGTTCTAAATATATGGGACAGACTCAAGAAGCATAGAGGTATTCTATATGATTCTCTGAAGATGATGCATAGCCAAAGGTGGGAGAAGATCAGTGCTAAATAGGTACAGTGGTACCTCGGGTTAAGTACTTAATTCGTTCCGGATGTCTGTTCTTAACCTGAAACTGTTCTTAACCTTTTAGCTAATGGGGCCTCCTGCTGCTGCCGCACCGCCGGAGCACGATTTCTGTTCTCATCCTGAAGCAAAGTTCTTAACCTGAAGCACTATTTCTGGGTTAGCGGAGTCTATAACCTGAAGCGTATGTAACCTGAAGCGTATGTAACCCGAGGTACCACTGTACAGCTGAAAGGAAGGGGGTGGACCTACAAAACTAAGACTATTTGTATCTGCAGATTTTATTTATACTACAGAGTTAGGTACTGAACCTTGAATCTTGTACTTTTCCACTCTTAGAGCCTATTATTGCTTATATAAGATGTTATTATTTCAGATAACATTTCCCACTAGCCTTCATGCAACAAGAGAAACAGGCATGCTAATTCTCTGGAAGATAATTCTATCTGAAGAAAAATAGTTCTAGTTCTCTTTGAAATATACTTCCTTCTCTCAACAAAAATTGTGGTGGTTCTCAATGGATTCCTTATTTCAGAGACCTTGGTTCCCAGTTACCCCTCATATTTAAAGAGTTTCCATCTTCTTTGACATCCAGGGTTCAGGAGTTTATTATGTTTCTGTTGTTCCTATAGCTCCCCTGGGCTGCAGTGATGCTATGGTGTAGAGCTAACAAGGTTGGTTAAATCTTAATACATTTTTTACCTTTTAGCACACAATACAAAAATAGTTTAAAAGCAAGTCATTCCCACTGGTCTCAATTCATGTCTAGCAAAACCAAGAGGTTGTAAGTTGTTGGTAAATCAATCCAGATGACGAATGTGGTCTTGTTACACAAACACAGTTGGGAGGAAAAAGAACAGCTGTGTCACAGAAGGTATACACAAAACCTTTGGGGAGCAAAACTTCACAGGCAATTGGGACAGAAAAGCAGCAGAATCTTTAAGTTTGATTGGTTTCAAATGGCTGCATCAAACAGTATAGCTTATCTCTAGGCAAACAAGTTAGAAGGGAAAGGAAGCACTCACAGTAAAACCAACAGGTACAGATAGAACCAAGTCATTAAAAACATATTTAAAAGCCATTTCCAAAGTAGGTAATGATGCAATGCTTTTTATCCCCCTCCTGCTCAAGGCACAACTTGAAAGATCTTCTGTTATAAACAGTGGCGTAGCGTGGGGGGTGCCAGGGGTGCCGGCCGCACCGGGCGCAACTTGGGCGGGGGGCGCACTCGCACTAGCAGCTCTCTGCCCCTACTAAAATCCACGGGTTAGGGAGCCCGCGCTCGCTCGGCTTGGCGAGGAGGTCGCAGAAGGGGGAGAGCAAAGCCTTCTGCCGTGGGCAAAAAAAGGAGAGGAAGCCGGGCGGGCGGGCGGGCTGGTGGGGGTCTGGCTGCGCCTGCTGCTGCCGTTGCCGCTGCTGCCGGGCTTTGACAGCTTGGCGAAGTGGAGGGAGAGGAACTTTATGGTAATTGCTGCTCTCTCTCCACTGGCCGCCTGGGTAGTGAGCCTAGCCGAGCGGAGCCGGGAGTCTGGCGAGGGGGCGGGAAGAGACTTTCCCCCCTTTTTTCTACCTCGCCTGGTCAGAAAGGAGAGCGGAGTCTCCTCAGGGCGCCCTCAGGCAGGGCAGGGCAAGGCAAGCAGAGCGAGGAGGAGAGAGAGGGGAAGGGGGGGGGGAAGCAGCCAGGAAACGCTGCGGTGTGGAGGGGGAATCAATTAAGGAGAGAAAGCGAAAAGCCTTGGAGAAAGGGAAAAAAGGAAAGAAAAGAGGCAGCTCCGGGAGAGCGCGGGGGAAAGAGAAGCCTCGCTGCTGCTGCTTGGGAGAGTAAATTACTGTACTTGCCTTGCCCCGGGTTACGGGGCGCAAATTACTTGCCTTGCCCCGGGTTAGGGGGCGCAAATTACTTGCCTTGCCCCGGGTGCTGATAACCCACGCTACGCCGCTGGTTATAAATAAAAGTAACAAGAAAGTGGATGCCAAGGCCTGTAAAATGAGGAAAAGGCTCCATAAATTGACAGCAAGAGCATGCAGCATGGCAGTGCCAAGACCGCCAATTCATTCCAACAGTTCTAAATACAGATTCACAGTTTATGAGGGCTGTTATATTTACTGCATGCACATTGACCTGTTTCTCAGTCAACAGTATGAAGGTGAGATGAGTCTCTAAACGTGCTGGTTCATGCAGTGGACCTGCAGACAGACATTGCATTGAGGGTTTCCCCCACTCCACTCCTCTTCACTCAACACACAAGCTGTGATTATTTGAATTCCTAAATAAAATAGTCAAATAATTTATTGCTATGCTGGAATGGAAGATCAAGGCTGAAAGGGGTATTTGGGGAAATCAACAAACTGCTGGATGTTGGTGATTAATTTTAGATAATGGCACTTGAATAATGTCAAGTTTACTGCTAGTCTCTTATATACGGTACTATAGTGAACAAATAGGGACGCAGGTGGCGCTGTGGGTTAAAGCCTCAGCGCCTAGGACTTGCCGATCGAAAGGTCGGCGGTTCGAATCCCTGCGGCGGGGTGCGCTCCCGCTGCTCGGTCCCAGCGCCTGCCAACCTAGCAGTTCGAAAGCACCTCCGGGTGCAAGTAGATAAATAGGGACCGCTTACCAGCGGGAAGGTAAACAGCGTTTCCGTGTGCAGCTCTGGCTCGCCAGAGCAGCGATGTCACGCTGGCCACGTGACCCGGAAGTGTCTCCGGACAGCGCTGGCCCCTGGCCTCTTAAGTGAGATGGGCGCACAACCCCAGAGTCTGTCAAGACTGGCCCGTACGGGCAGGGGTACCTTTACCTTTACCTTATAGTGAACAAAGCAGCAGTTTCTGGGAGCGGAGTACAGCACCAATATAATTCCTCACAGGTTGAATATTGACACCACTGCTGAAATCTTATTGTTCATTTTGCTATATCCATATTTTGAGACACACCTTGAAGCTGAATGCATAAGTGAAATTCACCTGTCTCACTTATAGAGCACCATATCTGCAGGAATTCTTGGGAAAAGGGTTTCTAACAGAACTGATGGGAAATCTGCTAGAGAAATTTGATAACTGGTCCTTCCAGACAGAGGCATATTGCTCATGCACACAAGCTTTCTGCACCTCCCACAGGCCACTGCTGCGATCAAAATGCCTGCCCATACTTCTTTTGCTACATTTAATCTGGATTTCCTCTTATCAAGGAAAATGCATTAAGGAAAAACAACTTGTTATACTCCAACCATCACCACTGGTGTGAAAGCTTGTTAGCACATTTTTGGGGTGAGCAGTTTGTCATGTGCACAGTAAATGTTTTGGTGGGTGGTGTCTATCATCATACCCTTACTGCTGTTTGCTTCTCATCAGACCACAACCTAGTCATTTCGTTTCTGTCAGTCTAAACGATATGAGCGTGACCATTTCCACCTATTGCTGCATGCTGAAGGAATGCTGGAATTTCAGGAGCTCATCTTGCATGATCTTTCAACATATGTGGTGGAACTACCTTGGAAACTATCTCAGGACTGTGTGTGTTAATAAATAAATACAGAGCTTTTACATAAGACCTCTAACAGAATTTTGGAATAGCTGAATATCAGTCTTGAATAAGACCTCTATTGTTAAAAAGGCTCCCAATGGAAACTGCTCCTCCCACCCTCAAAAGCACAAGCCTGCATATTGCCCATTGTGAAACATGATTATTAGAGGCTTGTGATATCTAATCTTGTTCATCTCCTGTGATATATATTTTTTTTAATGCATGCATGCATGCTCAGAATGGGAAACGGCAGTGAAGGACGGGAAATGGTTGAGGAGGAAGGGCCAAAAAACAGCACAGAAACATTTCATCAGGGACCACTGACTAAACAGTGGAAAATGTAAGACTAGAGAGTTTTTCAAATAGCACCTAACCATTTGAAAGAGAGATCAATGCTCATCGTGGAACCCGTATCCTGTGTTTGCCTCCAAGGCTCAAATGGACAGTGGCAGACCCATTTGTTAAATTCAGGACTTCACACACACACACACACACACACACACACACACACACCTATTTAATAAAACTGCAAGACTGTAGTCATGCTGCAGTTCACAAGACCACCAACAGGCCAAATCACTCTCTGAAGTGACTCCAAGACAAGCTGTGAGGGGAGTGGGTTTGGGTGAGCTATGAGGGGATAACTGAGGGGGTGGATGAGGTGTAAAGGAAGGGGGATTTGGTCAGGTGTGGGGAAAGAGTGGTTGGTTCATTGGTGGGCTTGGTGAGCAGAGGCAGTAGCCCCGTGTGTGTGTGTGTGTGTGTGTGTGTGTGCGCGCACACACACACACACACACACACACACTCCACTCTATTGTAGTGAAGGTCCAACTTTAAGAGAAAAATGAATATTCAGGTAAGATAAGCTGAACTGTTCCATGGTCCCATACCTTAGCTTACCCAGCTCATCCCTTCAAGGAACTTTTCTCCAAGCAAGGCTCTATTCTGGTATCACAGCACAGCTGGGAAGGAAAATGACTTTGAGAGATGATGGGCTGTAGGGGGGCACACTATGGGAGGTGGAATGTTTCAGCTAACTTGTGGCATCCCTTTTCATCTTAAAAAGTGTCACATCTCCAAACTCTTCAGATAGGATTTAAATGCAGGCTGCTCCAATCAACTCTACCCTGATAGTCAGGGTTTTGCATAATTTCAAAGCATATACTGTATACCCCGTGTAACTAAGCCATGGCAGTGTGACAAAAAAGTAGTGTACTGTACATTATGGAAAACAAAGCCATCATCATATGATTTTCAACTCTTGTCTGTCTCCAGACAAGCGCTTAAAGTGTATGACTTAGGCAAGTCAGCTACACATGTAAATCTTGGCTGGGTAAGCACAGTGTCCTCCTGCAGGGCATGGAGATAGGGTTCCTTTCCCTGAGTAGTGGGAACTCCCAGAGGATTTGAGCCACTAGAAAGGATTTGTTAACAACCTGGCCTACTATCCAAGGGAGGGGATGGATAATTCTATTTTTGTCTCTTACTGCTTTCATGGTATCCCTTATTTGTTGAATGACACCCTTTACTTTCTGCATCTGCTTCAAGTTGAAAGGTTGTTGTCTGTCTGTTTTTGTGTGTTGTATCTAACATTCAAGGCTCTCAGCCCCTTACCCAATAGCCACCTGAATTGACTACTCTAATTTTCACCTTCATATCTTCCGTTGTTATTCTTGCTACACCTGGAACAGCCTCTTCTGTTCTATCCAAGCCACCAGTGCAATCACATCATTCATACCACTCCATGCACACACATATGAATGTTAGATATCACATTTTTTTCCTGAATCATGCCAGCACCTCACACTCTTAAGTTGTCTGCTGCTGATTAACTCTCTCAGCAATCCTTGGAAAATTCAATCAAAAACTGCCCCCCCCCTTTTAGAGCAAAACAGGTATACATGTATTTGTCACACATACATGTTCCCATCCCACAATGCTAACATGATATATGCATAGAAAAGTCATCATGTGTGAAAAGGCCTTTAGATTGCAAGTCCTCTAGGAGAGGGATTAGTCCTATACAAAGCCGGATTTGTGGCTGGCATTGTGTACAGCAGCATTAATAAAAAATATTACTATTTATAAAGTGCTCTGGAAATCTAGGAACTGTATAACAAATCCAACTGGTGCCCATATAAACCAAATCTCCAGCTCTCCTCTTGTCCAGCAGCACACTTTACCGTAATTATGCCTATGAACATATACCGTATTTTTTGCTCTATAAGACTCACTTTTTCCCTCCTAAAAAGTAAGGGGAAATGTGTGTGCGTCTTATGGAGTGAATGCAGGCTGCGCAGCTATCCCATAAGCCAGAACAGCAAGAGGGATTGCTGCTTTCACCGCGCAGCTATCCCTCTTGCTGTTCTGGCTTCTGAGATTCAGAATATTTTTTTTCTTGTTTTCCTCCTCCAAAAACTAGGTGCGTCTTGTGGTCTGGTGCGTCTTATAGAGCAAAAAATACGGTAGCTTTGCTAGTTGTGCTCAATAGTATTTCAGACTTAAAGTCAATCTCTAAAGTGCAATATAGAATACTACAGGGACAGTCTTGGATGGATGTTGTCATTGAGTTGGAAAGAACCAGGAGGGCCATCTAGTCCAACCCCCTGAAATGCAGGAATATTTTGCCCAATGTGGGGCTCAGACCTACAACCCTGAGATTAAGAGTCTTAATCTCAACCAACTGAGTTATCCCAGTTTTGAGATGGAATTACTTTCTTTATTCAAAACATTTTATCATTCACATGTATCATCTACAGCTTTCTGGTTAGACTATGCACATCACTCCAAACTTCCTGCAAAAAAGCCATCATTACGAGCTTTGAATTAAATTATTGCGCACAGATCAGTTTTAACAATGCATAAATACTGAAATTGTCATAATAAAATCTGATTTGCCTATTCTAATATAAAAGTTTCCCATTAGTAAGTTCTATTGAATCATGTGTGTGAGAAACACTCTTTTAGAAGCGTTAAAACAGTGCTTTTATCTACACCCAAAAGCCTTGCCCTCTAATGGACAATATTTGGGGAAAGGGGGGGAATCCTCACTGAAGCCAGCAGAACAATCACGGCTGAAGACGCGTGTAATTCTGTATACTGTTGGCTCAGAACCTGCAAAATTCAGCCACTCTCCCAAAACACATGCATAAGATTTCTGACCTACTTATAAAGGCAAGTGCTTCACATCTGTTGGGAATTTCTTAGAAGAGCGTCAGCTCACTTTCAGCATTCCCCCTCATACTGGGGTCACATAAGCTGGATCTGGCATGACATGCAAGTAACATTTTCTTGCTTCGAAAAGCCTTAAAAATTAATTCAAATTGGTAGTAAAGAGCTGACTTCTTAATTTAACTACACAAAAGGTTAACTTTCCCCTAGAAAATCAACTCAGAAAAGACCATAACAAGCTAACTAAAGTGTTAAAAACTTTGTGCTGTATCACAGCTCTCAGGATACTGCACATCTTTGCTGACAAGAGATTTATCATCCTACAGTTCATTTTACTGAAACAAGTTGTCCTGCCTGATCAAAAGAAGCAGGGTTTTTTCCCTTTTTTTAAGAGAGAAGTGTTTATACCTAATTATTATATCAAAGATTTTAAAAAAGACAAGTTAATTAACATCCATATAGAGAGAAAGGGTGAAATTAATTGCTAAATCTATTACATTACAAATGATTAGTGATGCTTTACTTTTAAAAATGTCTTATAAGGATTACTGCTTTTTGCCAGAGACCAAAAACCTGAGCACACTAACAAGAAAAGTCAGCCGAGTTTTTGCTAAACTTTAAAGCATTTAGAAAGGCAGGAAACTAATCTAAATATTAAATCAGCAAGGCAAAAATGATACAGAATATTTACCTGTAGTACTTGTTTGCTCACAGCACCTAGGCTAGAGGAGATCCTAGCTCCCAGGGTCTGTGCTTTCAGCGAGTGACTGGTTGATCCAACTAGTGAACAGACAATTTAGACCCTGCAGTCACATGACTCACAGGCACAGCCAGAATGCACCAGCTTCCAATTGCAAGCTCCTTTTCTAGCAGTACCGATAACTCTGAGGAAGTTAAACTGATTATATTATACTCAATGCCTTCCAAGGAGAAAAGAATCCCAGGAGTTTTATTCCTCCACTCAGTAAGAAGAGGGCTGCCACTCTTCATGAATAAATGCACCCATAGCACCTGCATATTTTGCAGTTTGTCAGTGGTAAGTTGACCAGAATTCTGAAAAAGTTCTGAAAAAGTATATTATACACACATACATAACTTCCAAACATAGTAAGGAAGTCCTTTCAGCCCTAATGCTTGAAAAGCATGTGACTTCATTCACCATAACGAGTTTCTATATGCCTTTGCCAACCCACCCTTCAAAAAGTGTGCAGATCCCAACTGTGTTTACTCAGAATTAAATTCCACAGAGTTCAGTGGGGTTTACTTTCAGGTAAGTGCGCACTGTATTGCAGCTCTCACAATACAATGGCTAGAACCCACCAACGCTCCTGTGTGCCTGATCCAGTACAGATGTACTACAAACACCTATTTAGCTTCATATCAGCTGTCAACATTTTGCAAAAGAAAGCATTGAACAAATCCTTACAAAATGCATTAGTCACTCACTGAAAATTGCACGCCACGCTAAAACCAGTTTGAACAAGTTCATTTTGCAATATAATTTGTTTTCCTTTTTATGCTTAATCACTTGCCAACATGAGAAGTTAGTTTACTTATTCATCTTCTCATCTTTAGCTTCAGTAATGCAAATAGTATCAAGCTAAGAGACTCAATGGGCTACATCTTCACTACTAAAACTGTTACTAATCATCTCCAAAGTTTCCAAGCTGTGAACACACATTGCAGTACTAGAGATTCCTGTTCAAATCCTGAGAAACTCAAAAACATAAAAAGTAACAACCACCACCACCAGGCTCCAATAGATTGTCAAGTGTATATCTGCATATTCTTTCGGCTCATCTGGCTATGATCATACACGGCTGATTACTTCTGATCAATAGCCTTACAGGATATGGCCTTAGTTGTGGAACACTGGAGTTTCCCCTTTACGTGAGTTTTAAATGTTTTTTCCTTCCTTCCTCTGGGGTCTGAATGACTGCCATATCCAATCAAGAAAGACTTACTTTCCCCAAGGTCAGATAGGTTAGGGACCTTGAAGGGATTTTGCTTTTCTTTTTGCTTTCCCCTGTAGCATGTGGTTTGGCTCATTGCACAAGTCAGCTTAAGCTATTTGGCTTTGCATGTATTTTCTTGGCGCTACGCTTGTTCGGTATATGCAACACACTGGGGTCTAAACTGCTCAATTATCCTATCTGCTACTGCAAAGGTTTATTGGAAAGTGTGGTGGTGGAGTTTAAAATGCACACAGTTCCTCCCCTTCTTGTTATTTGTTTTTTTAACCAAAAGTGGCTGCTGGAGGCTGCAATCTTGAGCAGAGTACCAGCAAGTATGAGGGTGTACTTAACTAAGTTAACTCTTTCTGCTTCGGCTGCATTCTCCACTCTTTCCCCTTCAGCTGTTTTCCATTACTGCTATTAGTTATTATTTTTAACTTACACACAACTATATGTAACATGTAGTTTGGGCCTTAGCCTCATATTTCTTCAAACATATTTTCATCTCAAGGTAGACTGCGCATAAGATATGATAGTGGTGCACAGAAATCTTAAAGAATGCCCAGAAAATCTTAAGGGGCCATATAGTTGGCTTTTCATGCAAACAGACTATTGATAATCACACAAGGAACAACACAGTCCATAATGCATGGAGTGATAGCCACTCATGCAGATATCTTTAAAAGAGCAAAATTCATGGAAGAGGGCTACTAATTATGCCTGATGCCTGCATGGACTTGCAGGCAGCATGCTACTGGATACCAGCAGCTAAGGGGCAACGATGCAAGTCCAGGAGGACTCTTACATGCCCTGAACCATGGCCTCAACCCTAAGGCTGCCAAATGCTTATTGGTTTAAGCAAGTAAAAACAAAGACACACCACCTGCTGGCCATCTCATCTCATAGCAAGGATCCCCCACCCTCTCCCCACCTGAAGGGTACTGTGATGTGAACCCTGTTCATTTTTAATTCAGTGGGGGGGGGGGGGAGAGCAGAGGATGATGAACAGGATATTTGAAGAGAAATTGATTTTGCAGCAAAATTTGGGTGGGAATTTGACAAACTTGCCTTGCGTGAAACGTAAATTCTAGTATAGTATTCACACACACATCCCCCCAAAAAATTACACATGCAAGTTTATGACTTTTGTGCACTGTGTCTTTTGTAAAGCAGCTTGCAATGCCAGCACAATTTTTTTATTCAGGTTTGTATGGGATTGCTCTGACAGCTTCTATTAGCATGCTTTTTCACTTTCCTCTTTGAAAAGTAATGTTAAAGTTTGTTTACGTAATAATATTTTTTTCTGTATTATCAGCTATAAAACCTGTACCTAAAAGGGGTGGGTGACACTCAAACCCAAAAGCCATTATTTGCAACCTGTGTGCCCCTTCATTGCCTCTTCTGATAACACAATCTGGAGAAAATTTGCCTGCCCCTTTAAAAGCAAATGAAATCCATTACAGTGGTACCTCGGGTTGCATACACTTCAGGTTACATACGCTTCAGGTTAGACTCGGCTGACCCAGAAATATTACCTCGGGTTAAGAACTTTGCTTCAGGATAAGAACTGAAATCGTGCAGCGGTGGCGCAGCGGCAGCAGGAGGCCCCATTAGCTAAAGTGGTGCTTCAGGTTAAGAACAGTTTCAGGTCAAGAACGGACCTCTGGAATGAATTAAGTTCTTAACCCGAGGTACCAGTGTACCCATGTGTAACTTTGGGGAAGGAAAGATTGCAGCTACTAAAATAAGCTTTTGCAGTTGTGGGAAAGACAAGTGAAAATTTGCTAGTATTTGTTAGCATCCAAGGACTCACTGACAAACAATCCAAACACTGAGAATTACTGTTATATAACTAGAAACTCCCAAGACTGACACATAAGCATGGGGCAGGGGAGGTGGGGTCCCAAAGAGACACATGAAGTCCTTTGTCCAAGGCTATGTTACACACAGCAAAAAAAATGATTTGGGTTCAAGGCCTATTCAGTGATTGTATTCTACTACCAACAGTGAAATGAGTGCAAAATTGTGAACTTTTTTTTTAAAGGAAGACAGATTATATACTATAAAAATAAATCTTATCCCATGTGAGCAATTGAAAAAAGAATAATTACAGTCCAAACTACAAGTATGCTATTTTTAGTTCTTAACAGATAAAAAAGGTTTGCGCATTTATAGTCCCAGGATGAATGAGTGCCAGGAAAGGAGCAATACTAGCCAGTATGCAGATAGATAAGGTGCAGAAACATACCAATAAAATGTTTAGAATGTGAAGATTCTGCACATGGAATAACTTGAGGGTGCTGCTGTTTTTGTGACAGCCAACAGACCTACACAATTATTAATAGGACAACTAAGACAGTGGTGCAAACTGCCCAGTGAAATTTGTAATTATGAGTTCTATAAGGAAGATGGTGTCCAAACTGTTCTGAATGGAACTGTAACCCCCAAACCAAAAGCATCAGCTCCTCAGTTTGAAGTTACTCCTTAATCTAGATTTGCTGCCAGAAACACAAATGGCATCAATGGCGCAAAGCACCTTTTCACCAGTTCAGCCTGATATGCCAGCTGTAATCCCTCCTCCACAGAGATGGCTGGACACAGGTGTTCATATCCTGAAGGAGCGTCTCCACCCCCATCGTTCAGCCCGGACACTGAGATCCAGCGCCGAGGGCCTTCTGGCGGTTCCCTCATTGCGAGAAGTGAGGCTACAGGGAACCAGACAGAGGGCTGTCTCGGTAGTGGCGCCCGCCCTGTGGAACGCCCTCCCATCAGATGTCAAAGAGATAAACAATTACCTGACATTCAGAAGACATCTTAAGGCAGCCCTGTTCAGGGTTTTTAATATGTAACGCTGTATTGTTTTTAACACTTGATTGGAAGCCGCCCAGAGTGGCTGGGGAAACTTGGCCAGATGGGCGGGGTATAAATAATAAATTATTATTATTATTATTATTATTATTATTATTATTATTATTATTATTATTATTCACCAATAATTAACAGAACAGACGGCTGCAATGCATTGTATGTATGCCTACCCTTGAAGGCTGCTCAAAAGCTTAAGTTACCATATTTTTCCGTCTATAAGATGCCCCCATGTATAAGACACCCCCTATTTTGGGGGACTCAGATTTAAGAAAATGAGGGGAGATGTATCCGTGTATAAGACACACCCTAATTTTTGACATTATTTTTTAGGGGGGAAACCTAGTCTTATACACGGAAAAATACGGTAGTACAGAATGCACCCAATAGACTTTAATCATTGGGAAGTTATATAACCAAAATAAAGCTTCACTGGCATCCAACCCATTTCTGAGCACCCTTCAAAGTGTTTGTGCCAGCCTTTAAAGCCCTACAGTTTGGGATCCAAATACTGTCAAGGGACTGTTTTCACCCACATCAACCTATCTGAGGCCCTCTGCCAGAAACCCCTATCAGATGAGATGAGGCAGGAACTGAGCCAAGAGAGGGCTTTTGGGGGGCTGTGGTGTCACAGTTGTGGACTTTTCCTCCAGGGAGGCTTGCCTGGTTTCTAGGCACAAGAGACTTGTATGTCACAGCCTCAACTGATGTCACATTGATAAAAGCAATGGGTTTGAAAATAGGAATCCCAAATTCAATTCTCACTCAGTAATGAATCCTATATGTCTCCACTTAACCTGAAAACAACCAAATAATCCCATATCCTTGAAAGTTCCTTGAAAGAAGGGTGGAATAAAATTGTGACAGAAAACTTATAAATCCTTGGGCCTTACAGCTGACTGCTAAGGGGCAATGGGAAGTGCTTTATTTTAATTCCCAGATCCATGAGTTGCTTATGTAAAATTGAAAAATAAATACTGAACACAAACCATGAGAGCTAACTAGTAAACCGTCTCAAAGGGATATAAGACAGAGAGATTTGATGCTTATGAATTGTCCTTATGTGAGCTGCCTCAGAGACAATCAGTGGAAAGACACATAGACGAATAAAACACAAACATGTTATTCAAAAAAAATACAACCTATCTGTTTATAAGACATTCATTTTCTTATACCAGTTTGAAGCCAAAGAACACATGCCCTAAATATCACTTTGATCCATCAATACTAAAAAGGCTACAGCCAAATCACACAAGCATTCCTTCGTATTCCTCTGCCTAGATTAAGGAACATTACATGGATTACACAATTTTACAGAGTTGTATGAAAAAGCCCAAAGCAGAACAAAAAATTGAGGCTGCCATGTTAAAGAAAGAAGACCTTTGGTAGGGAAACCTAGAAGTGTTTTAGAAACTACAACAATACTGTATAAGTCTACTGGAATAATAAAAAAGAACATAACCAACAAGCTTCTTACCTATGTCCATTTGAATTTTTTTTGGAGAAGAGATGCAGTGAGCCTCTTGGCAGCTTCCAATCTGAGCTAGTGTTGTTATTCAAGACGGGAAAGCTCTAGAACAAAGAAATAAAGATTAGGCATTTATTTCATTAGGGTTTCTGTATTACGCTTACCATTAGAGGCTTATGAAGGGTACTATGTATTCGTTCATCTAAATAGTGCATTCTCTCATTTCTGTGGGATATCACTGGAACACAAAAACCCTGATCAAAAGATCATGTGCAGCAACAGATTAAGGCGTGCATGCACCAGAACAATGGTAGCGTCTGACAACACTGACAGTTTTGGCTGGGGAAGAAGGGCACTGGCACCAGTCACACTTACCCTAGGGATGGAGACAGGGGAGACAAAGGGAGCCAGCTGCTCTAAACCTCACAAGGCCGAGGGCTTCCAACATATTAGCTCAAATTTGCGGAAGGTTAGTGGGCTGCACCCATCAGCCCTTTTACCTTCAGGGCACTCGCTTAAAAGCAAGGTATCCACCCATGCTTTCATCTTAAGTGCAATGGCTTACATAGTCACAAAGGAATCCTGATAGCCACTGTATACAGAGTCGCAACCCAACAACGGGCACTGAGCACCCAACCTCAGGTGATGGATAGCAATCTGGCAAAGAGAAGGAAGCCAAGGATAAAAACTGCACTCATGGATGTTCATCACCCTCACTGGATTAGAGCAATGGTCCCCATATCTTCTATCTTATGGGACTTCTAAGCCGGGTTTGGGGAACCTGTGGCGCTCCAGATGTTGCTGGAATGCAACTCCCAACATCCCGGACCATAGGCTATGCTGGTTGGAGCCAATGCTGGCTGGGGCTGATATTACTGTTAGTGTCCAACAACAACATCTGGAAGGCCACAGGTTTCCCACCCCTCTCCTAAGCTAATAAGGAGCTTGAGAATTCCCTATGACAGCTTGACAACTGATATCAAGCAGGCAACACCAAAGCTGCACTAAAATTCAAAGAAAAGCAGAGTGCAAACTGGCTTTAAAAACAGCAGCAACATCACAGTAAATTCAGACAAATACTAATGAAAGCCTATCTAAGAGCAGAGAATGACAGCAGTGGTTTCTTTCGCTGTTGTTTTAGTTCTAGATTCAGAACTTGTTCAAAGAAGGTCAAGGAATGTACACTGCATGATGACTTTAAGCACTGGTTAAATTTGAATGTTTTGTAGATAGGAACCTAAGAAACTGCTTATACCAGGCTCTCTGGGACCTCAGACATGGAGTCTTTCCCAGCACCTGCTACCTGATGTATTTTAAACTGGAATTTATGGGGGTTGAACCTGGGACCATCTGGGACCATCTGCATGCAAAGCATTTGCATCTAGCCCCTCTCCTACCTGCCTGTGCTCATCTGTGATATGAACAAGTTTCAGTGTTTGCTGAAACAGGCAGTATGCTACTGGTTTGAACAACACTGCAAATAAACAACTGAAGTCATGAACTCTCATAATCATGTATTAAGTCAATGGGTTTACAGTCGCTCAAAAAGTGTTAAATTTGAGTTCATATGCAAGTCAAAGAAAACAAGTATGGAAAGCTCAAAAACACGAGCTCTTCCTCGTTTGAAGCCCTTCAATTTCTTTGGATAGTTCCCTCCTTTGATCTTATCCCCGAGAGACAGCCACTTTAGTCAAACATCACACATCTAAAAACTCAGCCAACACAACACCTATGGTATTAATCATTTCAGCTACTTTTTCTATCACTTACTATCCTATGTGGTTATAAAACCAGGACCCCAAAAACCACAATCAGAGAAAGTGGAACTTCTCAAAACACATTACTTGATGGATTAAATCTTAAATTATCTTTATGAGACAAGACCATAAGTTCAGAACCAAGGATGACCAGCTTTTGTATTATCAGGGACCACTGTATTCTCCAGACAGCAATCCAGGCAAACAGATCACCTCATCCAGTTGACAGATGCCATAAAAACAATGCTGCCTTCTTGCAACAGGGCAAGAATGGGGCAGATTTTTGGCCCAGCGTGCCAGATTTTCTCTTCCCTTACCCTACAGGTCAACTTAGACAGATGGGCACAGTCATCTGCCTGCTAAGCATCTGGTGTCATTATGACATTTAATGCACATTTAATGCGGCTGGCAAAGAAACACCAGGCAACATGAAATCTCCCTTCCCCACCCATCAGATAACACCAGCCAGTTGAAGTTTGGGGAAATGGCCTCACAGGCCAAATTGGACCACCTGGTAAACCAACACTGGCCCATGGGCTGGAGGTTCCCCACCCCTGCAATTGGTCCTTTCTCATTATAGAGAACATGAACGACACAGAAATATATAAATCTGCATACAAAACAGGGAAAGATCAGTAATGTGGTGTGTGTGTGTGTGTGTGTCTATTTATCACTTCTTGAAAGTTTTCTGTTTTTTGCTACTGAAATGGGGGACTAACCTTTTACCATATTTTTATTTAGCTCTGGAAGCCTTCCAGATATCAACCACTGTATAAGCAGAAAACTTTCTGTACATGGAAATCATTAATGGATTTATTTAATTTTAACAAGGAACAGCACCGTTGCTGTTTCTCAGGTCAAATAATTTATGATTTTTTTGTCTGACCATAACTAATACTCCAGGGTTAGTAAATGTTAACTCTGGTTAAGCTACATATATCATAATGATCAATACACACAAATTTCAAGCTCAAAATGAACATGGCACAGCTTGTATTATAGCAAAAGACATGGTTTCCCAACTATCAGGTACGTATTTTCAACTGAGAACCTGGCCAGTATTCTCAAATTGACCCAAAACATCCAGAGATGCTGAATTCCCAAGCCAGGTTTGTCCAGCTTCTATTCTCTGTCACTGTATGTCATAAAGCAACTCTAGGTTAGAATTATGCATCAAAGTAGATTTTTTAAAAAACCTACAACAGTCTTTGCCCTGTCTTATCTGGTTGGACTTTTGTTCTCTCTTTATCGCACCATTTATATTTCAGACAAATAATTCCTCTCTCCATTCTTACAAGGACAGACAGTTCCCAAGCCTGCTGATAATATCCTGCTCATTGACATTTTAATAAGTACACCTGAAATAGGAAAATATTGATAATCAAAATGTTTTTCCCCCAACCCACAATAAAACACAATAGAATGACAATGACTCAAATTCCACAGTACAGTGGTACCTCGGGTTACATACGCTTCAGGTTACATATGCTTCAGGTTACAGACTCTGTTAACGCAGAAATAGTGCTTCAGGTTAAGCACTTTGCTTCAGGATGAGAACAGAAATCGTGCTCTGGCGGCGCAGCAGCAGCAGCAGCACGAGCATATAAACACTGCCTTGCACAGACTCAGACCAATAGTCCACCTAATCTAATATAATCAACCTTGTTCCACAGTGGCGGCTTTCCAGGGGTTTTAGACAGAAACAAAGCGCTGAATTACACTGATACTGAGAGCCAAGTCATACATTGATTAGAAATGGGCTTGGACAATTCTCACAGACCCCCATCACATTTTATGAGCCACAAATGGATACATAAAACTGCAGGAATGGGGAACCTGTGGCCTTCCAGGGGCTGCCAGACTCCCAACTCCTATCAGACCCAGTTAGCATGGCTAATGTCAAGAGAGGGGATGGGGATGGTGGGAGTTAGAGTCCACAGCATCTGGAGAGGCATACGATCCCCATCCCTGATGCAGAGAAAGGACAGTGACCCTGGAATACATTAAACAGCCTTATGCAGCAGAATGTCCATGGATGCCAGGTGGATGCAGAGGACCTTCTGCTGCTCCAGGACCTTCAGAAGCTGCAGGTGCTTCCCCTGTTTTATAGCCAGGGGAAAATTGAAAATTTCAACATGGATGAAGATCATATTGCTCTAGTCTACCTTACAGGACGGCCACAGGGAGAGGGGTCATCTCCGAAGTGGACTTCCAGCAAGTCATGATAATAGCTGCCATCCTTTCCGTTAAAGTTCTGTAACTTTAACTGGCAGATAGCAATAATTCCATCAGTTTGCAGAAAACTGGGGGTAGGACAGGGGGAAAGCAGCTAAAATGTAGAAGCAGGTTTGGTGTGTGTGTTTTTTATTTTTCTTTCCAAACCAGAATGCATTATATTTCTTGCTGTCCTTGTTTACTCTATTTCACATTCCAAAGAGACAGGCCTATACACAGCTAGTAAAAAGTGTCAAGATTCCAAGGTGCCAACATATAATTTTAAGTGCCCCAAACTATCCTGAAACTTTAGCCCTGAAATTCAAGACCAGAGGCCAAGCTGACATACAGGCTGAATTTTAGTGGCAACCCTGTCTGTTCTGTGGGTGGCAAATTTCCCGCAATTTTGAAGACACTCCAAAATAAAGCTGAATGCTAAAACAAGTCTCTTTCAGTAGAAAATGAAGTGGTTTTTTGTTTTTATTTCCCCGAACAAGTTGCTGTTGCAACCGATCCTGTAAAGGAAGATGAGTCACTAGTCGATATATAGCGTGGGAGGAACGCCACAGAACAAAGCAAACCCTGGGAACATCTCTATCCAAAAAAACTCATTTCTACGAAATTTGGGCTTCATTCTATAGGATCTCTGATACAGCCTAGAAAGATGAGAAAGGGAATCCAGAGAGAAGGAAAAGGATGCTGCTTTCCTTACCCATAATAAGCAGGGTACTCTCTGCTCACAAAATCTTCTACAGAAACTCCACCCTCTCATTTCACCAGAGACATACCAAACAAACCACAGAGATGCCTTGCCCTTTATACACACATCCCAGGCAGCAGCATGAAAGGACACATAGTCAACTGCCATCTATCTCCTCTGCCCATTACTTGGCACCTAAGGCTCATACCTACTCCACCCTGCTTTAAAAGAGGAAGGAAAACTCACCATGCCTGCCTGTTACAAGGACTAAAACCTTTTAAAATCCTGTAGGGTATCTTGAGCTACAGGAATTGTGTGCATTTCAGAGCTGGTACATCATAGACTAGGTTACGAATCAGAAAATCCCTATTTTGAATCTTTTTTCGCCATGAACTCACTAGGGTGGAGTAGCCAGCATGCCGTCCTTCAGACAGGTGTTGGTAGACTACAACTCCCATAATTCTTGACCACTGCCCACAATGGCTGAGACCGATGGGGAGGGGAGTCCAACAACATCTGGAGGGCACGATGCTGGCTACCCTTACAAAGGGTTTAGGCAAGTTCTTCTCTCAGCCTCAGGCCCCCACCCCGCCTGTGTTATGCAATAATACCTCACAGGTATTTTTGTAAAATTACAAGAAGTTCACTAAGCACCTTGAACACCCTAAAATGCTATATAAATGCTATTATTCTTTCAGATATGACTTTATGACAGCACCCAACTCCCAACTGGAGAAATCTGATAATACTTATTATTTAAATAACACTCTTCTCACTATGCTCCACATACAGCAATCTCTGATCCTTACAACACTGTAAGGATATTAGGTTATCTCCATAATATTTACAGATGGGGACTAAGTCCAAGGCAAAAATGCCTTGAAACATGAATGGGTGTGGGCTTTCTGCTGCAATGCCAGCTCTGCACCTTCCACCCCTGTAAAAACACATATAAAAGCTTCTGGATCCAACACTGTTCTCCACCCTCTGCCCCATGCTTCAGAAAAACTGTCTGCTTTGTTTTCAAATACCTTCTATGTTTATCTGTTTTAATTTTTGTTCAGTATTTTATGTTTTTTACCTAAAAAAGGCTTTTTAAACAGCTTCATTGCGATTGACACAACGGCCCTCAAATCCCTGCTCTGAGAAGGGAGGGGGGAAATGTGTCTTTGTGAATAACACCAGAGCTGGCCAATTGATGCTGTGCAAATCTAGTTTCTGCTAGAGGCAGAACAGGTTTCTCTTGACCCAGGGAAGAAGGCCGTATATGTGCTTATTGTGGTCTGCTTGCTTCCACAGTGCACTTACTGTCAATGTTATACAAGTCTCCATGCACATTGAGAAACAGCAGCAGGACTAAGATGACATTAGTACTACAGACGTCTAGCTAAGAGCTCATGTTCTTAACCAATGAAGCAAACCAACATTCATAAAGCATATGAATGTATGAAACCTGTCAAAATATTTTGAGGGTATAATTATCAGAACACTGGCATACAGTAAGGGAGAACTGCCCAGCCTAGAAGCAATATGACCAGAACCAGGGATAAAGCATGGCATGTGCCTTGCTTCTACAAGCAATAGCCTCCCCACCTTTATTTTTAAACATAGGAATTACAAAGAGGGAAGAGTTAAGAACATAAGAAGGGACTGCCGGATCAGGCCAGTGGTCCATCTAGTGCAACCTCCTGTTTCCACAGTGGCCAACTAGAAGTCTGCGAGAAGCTCCCAAGCTGGACCCAGGCACAACTGGACTCTCCCCTGTTGAGAGCAGCATGTAATGTGTCTTGGGAAAGGTTGCTATTGGGAAAAGTTAGACCTGCTGTGCATGTGCAAGTCTTTGCATGTAATAATAATAATAATAATAATAATAATAATAATAATAATAATTTATTATTTATACCCCACCCATCTGGCTGAGTTTCCCCAGCCACTCTGGGTGGCTTCCAATCAAGCGTTAAAAACAATACAGTATTAAATATTAAAAACTTCCCTAAACAGGGCTGCCTTCAGATGTCTTTTAAAGAGAAGATAGCTGCTTATTTCCTTCACATCTGAAGGGAGGGCGTTCCACAGGGCAGGCACCACTACCAAGAAGGCCCTCTGTCTGGTTCCCTGTAACCTCACTTCTCGCAATGAGTGAACCGCCAGAAGGCCCGCGGCACTGGATCTCAGTGTCCGGGCTGAACGGTGGGGGTGGAGACGCTCCTTCAGGTATACAGGACTGAGGCTGTTTAGGGCTTTAAATGTCAGCACCAACACTTTGAATTGTGCTCGGAAACATACTGGGAGCCAATGTAGGTCTTTCAAGACCGGTGTTATGTGGTCCCGGCGGCCACTCCCAGTCACCAGTCTAGCTGCCGCATTCTGGATTAATTGCAGTTTCCGGGTCACCTTCAAAGGTAGCCCCACATAGAGCACATTGCAGTAGTCCAAGCGGGAGATAACTAGAGCATGCATCACTCTGGCAAGACAGTCTGCAGGCAGGTAGGGTCTCAGCCTGCGTACCAGATGGAGCTGGTAGACACAGAATTAACCTGCGCCTCCATGGACAGCTGTGAGTCCAAAATGACTCCCAGGCTGAATTCGTTCTGGGACTTCCGGGTCGGCGCCATCGCCGAATGGCGGACTCCCTCCGAGCTCCGGAGGGAGCCTGCTTGGCAGGGGCTGGGTCCTACCGCACCGGCGATGCGGGGACCCTTAAAAACCACGGCCAGAGGAGGCCGTGGACATGGAGACTCGGCTGGCACCGTTAGCGCCCTCCCGACTCGTGAAGGAGCCTTTTTAAAGGCTACGGATCGGGTGCCGGGGAGAAGCGTGGTGCTTTGAGTTCTCTGCTATCCCTGCCGAGCGCAGCCGCATGCCATCCGGCGGAGAGCGCTGACTTCTTCTATTGAAAATTTGGATCTAAAGAAGAACCCGTGAGTAATTGGAATATGGACTAAAAAAAGAAAAGGGATAAATTTTTAAAATTTGGAGCGAACGGGGGAGGTGGAAAAAAGGAAGTCAGCCCACCCCTAAATTGTAGAAGAGCCAAAACAAAGGACTGGACAACTAAGATCGAGTGTAACCTTATTTCGCCGAATTAGCAACTTCGCGAGGGAAAATTATAAGATTGAGCTGGAGGAGAAAAGTGGAATTGTTTTAAAAAAGCAACCCCCCCCCCCCGGAATCCCTGGAGCGATTCGTGAAACTGCCTGGAGAAGAGCAATGGAGGTTTTGACAGCTGTCAAAGAGCTGTCAAAAAGGAAGATTAAAATAGAGACTTTGTTATGAGGACTTTGCCGGTTACATTTGTTATAAATTGAACATAAACTGTTTCAAATATGGATTAACAAGCTACTTGGACTGGTGGATGTGATTCTGGAAGGGAACTTTGCTACTGTAATCCATCTAGAGGAGCTGAGGGATATTGCATGTGTTTTTGACAGGAAACTTGAACAGTTGAATGGAACTTTTAATCTCCTGGGAAACTGCAGGAATGGAACATTATTTTGTCTACAGAGGTCTATACACTACAGGAAACAATGGAACTATTTGTTGGAAAATGAAAGGAACATGATGCAATGCTTTGCTCCTGAATAACAAGCCTCTGCAGAGACACTAGAAACTTTTGGAAAAAGAACATTTCTGTGGGAGAACAGAGAAACAAAAAGGAGGAGAATGATTGACAAGGGAGGGAAAGTTGGAATCCAAAGGTTGTAAAATCACTACTCATATTTATTTTATTTCCATCTGTACTATGTTTGAAAGGGGGGAACACGTGGAAGGGAATAGATCGATCTTAGGGGATGGGAATTTGGATAAATTGGGTTACTGATGATGAGTGTAATTTGGGGATAAGAACTTGTTGAATTTAATTGCTTATTTGGAAGATTTGGAACACAAGAGGGGGTAGGGAGGGGAAGTCCTGGTTATTGGCAAAAAGTTTATAAATTGGATTTAATTTGTTTTAATTTGTTTTAATTTGGAAAACCTTAATAAAAATTATTATAAAAAAAAACAAAATGACTCCCAGGCTGCGCACCTGGTCCTTCAGGGGCACAGTTACCCCATTCAGGACCAGGGAGTCCTCCGCACCCGCCCGTCTCCTGTCCCCCCAAAACAGTACTTCCGTCTTGTCAGGATTCAACCTCAATCTGTTAGCCACCATCCATCCTCCAGCCGCCTCCAGACACTCACACAGGACCTTCACCGCCTTCACTGGTTCCGATTTGAAAGAGAGGTAGAGCTGGGTATCATCTGCATACTGATGAACACCTAGCCCAAACCCCATGATGATCTCTCCCAGCAGCTGCATGTAGATGTTGAAAAGCATGGGGGAGAAAGTCTGCTAGACTGTGGCCAATGCATTAATAATAGTTGGTTTTCTATCTAAGTATAGAAACTACATAAAATTTAAAAGCTGGGATTAATTTTCTTTTTACTGAAGTACCCACTACTTCTAATGTATGTAAAACAATTAGTTATTCATCTTCCTGAAAACTCTATGAGGAAAGTTTAAGCAGAAGCAATGAAACCTTCCAAGACCACCAAACAAGTTATTAGTGGAACAACGAAGCGGCTCTCACTAGGCTAAGCTAGTTTTCAGAACTTTTATTATTTAGACAACCCACAGAATGAGAAGTACAGCAAGCACATGATGAAAATATGTTTTGTACAAATATATAAATCAAGTACTCCACAGGAAAATGAAATATAGCAAAAGAATTAAAAGAGTGGGCCTACTCTTTCACATCCACTGTTCCCTTTAAAGAGGCTCAAACCAAAAATTTGACTTGAGGGGAAAGTACTTGGCTGTAGCAATCATGGGAGAGAATGGGCAAATAGTAAACTGTTACACAGCCTCCTGCCTCCCCTATGTCAACAGTTTCTGCAGTTCCATTACCTGGCAAACAGGTGTTTGGGAAACACAGGGCTGGACAAAAAATGGAGTGCAGAAGTCCAGATTCCTTTATGAAGATGCTGCAAGAGGCTCTATTTATATACAGTGGTACCACGGAAGTCGAACGGAATCAGTTCTGGAAGTCCGTTCGACTTCCAAAATGTTTGGAAACCAAGGCACAGCTTCCGATTGGCTGCAGGAAGCTCCTGCAGCCAATCGGAAGCCACAGAAGTCGCATTGGCCATTCGGGTTCCAAAGAATATTCACAAACTGGAACACTCACTTCTAGGTTTGCAGCATTCGGGAGCCAAAACGTTCGACTCGCAAGGCGTTTGGGATCCAAGGTATGACTGTATTACCTTGAGTGATATGATTCTCCCATGCCACTCCTGCCAGAATGGTACACAAGGCTGCGATCCATCCTAACTAGTGTAGATATAGTCAAGTCTTGGCTCAAACTAGGTAGGAAAATTAAACAGCACAGATCTGAACTAAGCAAGGAGTGATTAGCGAGCAGGAAGAAATCAGGGAATGGACTTTTAAAGTATTAAAAATGCATTGTTCTCTTACTGCATTTTTTTGCAGTGGCAAGTGACCTAAATCCAAGACTTAACTAGACTTGCAAGGCTCAACCATGAAGATGAAACCATGATAAAGAAGACAGTGACATTAGCATATACTTGATTTGGGGACTGAAAATCCTAGCTTGAGCTGCGAAGTTCACTGGGTGACCTCAGGCTGGTCGCTTTTTCTAAGCTGAACCTAGCTCTGCAAATAAAGAGGGCACCCCCATCCAGGAATGAGATGAGCTCCATGAAGGGTAGGATATAAACATGAGGAAATAATAATAAATATACAGAGGAACAAATGTTCCATACATCTGAAATTTTGAGGAAGTGTGTGTGTGTGTTTAAAAAAAGCAACTTCATTTTCAAAATTAAGCACTGCCTAAATCCCCAAATCAGATTTGTTTGTATGGAACTGCTAACATGGGGTCAGTGGGTTCAGACACTAACCTGAACAGCATGTGCTACGCAGACATTTAGAGTTCTCTACTGTCAGTGAAGCTGGCACAGAGCCAGGGTAGGTAGGATTAGAGATTTGATGCTGTTGAAGCACTTAGGCTAGACTGTACACAAAATGGTATCTCAAGTAGCCATCTCTAAACTTCTGTTTAGTTCATGTACAAATATTTATTCAGCAAACCGGGTCTCAAACAACTGTTTTTAAAAGGTGGGGAAAGCCAAGCCAGGGTAACCATAGAGTCATAGAATCATGAAATTGTAGAGTTGGAAGGGACCATTAGGGTTATCTAGTCCAACTCCCTGCAATGCAGGAATTCTTTGCCCATGTGTACTTATTATACAAGTCATCTCTAGTTTAATTCAATTCTGTCCTCCAAGTAATCACACTTCTATGGAGGAAAGCTCTAAAAAGTCTTGTTTACACATTACAGCACCAGAGTGTTCAGGAAGACATGATCATCACAAGTGATCGCAGACAGATCCTTGGCCTGTGTTCACTGCCTGATATGTCAGATACCGTAAATACCTTCCCTATTGCATTACTCTGGGTCTCATAAATAAGGCCTCAGTACTCTTTAAAAGAGAGAGATTTGTTACTGTAGAACAGAGACAGTAGGTAATAAATTAGGACAATGCCACATTCAAGGAAGAACTGGAAGACTTTGCAACATTTAGTA
This sequence comes from Podarcis gaigeae, assembly GCF_964106915.1. Taxonomy (NCBI): domain Eukaryota; kingdom Metazoa; phylum Chordata; class Lepidosauria; order Squamata; family Lacertidae; genus Podarcis; species Podarcis gaigeae. Next base: position 14,316,108 of record NC_139679.1, on the reverse strand, counting down.
AAATGGAAGTGCAGTCTGGATCCAGAGGATATTTATTCAAGAACCCCATCGTAGGGGACATCTGAAGTTAAATCTAGATCAGTTCTCATACCTATATGGCAAAGTGACATCAGATGAGTCCTGTGCTCCATCAGTGCCTGCCCCCTCAGCTTAACCTGATAGCGCTAGGCAACAGCGTGCAGCAGCAACTGCATCCAGGGTCGTCCCTAGGAGCTGGTCAGGTTGGCCACCGCCAAGGGGGTGCAAAAATTGCATCACTCTACTCTGGCACGGAGTGGCTAGCAGCCCGTCCACCCATCTGCAAGCTCCCTAGGCAACTCCTCTGCACAGCCAGGTGAGGCATGCAGCCTCCGCTGGGTGCCTTGGCAGAGAAATCCAGTCGTTGGCATGGGCCAAATGTACAACTCCTTCCAAAAACACAAGGGAGTCTAGGTATGCCTCTGGCTGTGCCTAACTGCCATTTTAATGTAGCCCTGGATGCTACATCAGGAGCATTGTGGGAAATTAACATGGCAGCTATACCCAGCTGACCAACATATTTCAGAACACCAGACTGGCTTTTTCAATGGGTTGGGCAGAGCAGGTGTCAGCAATGGATGCTGGCTTGTCCACACATAAGCTTAGATTCTTTGAAGGAGAAAGGAAACAAGTTGAATAGCAAAGAACGCCTCCTCTTAGCACAGCATTTCATACCCCCTCCCATAACTATGACTGGCCACAGAGCAAAGTCAGAGTGGCACTGCCTATCCACCAGGAAGTTCAGAGCCAACTGTGGATACTGTAATTAAATCTAGTCATAGGCCACATCCACACCATACATTTAAAGCAGTATTATACCGCTTTCGGCAGTCATGGCTTCACCCAAAGAACTGGGAACTGTAGTTTGTTAAGGATGCTGAAAGTTGTGAGGAGTAGACAACTCTACACACAAAGCTACAACTCTAAGCAGCTTTAACTTACAGTTCTCAGCATGTTTCGGGGATGATTATGATAATAACAATAATAACAATAACAACAACAAATTATTTATACCCTGCCCATCTGGCTGGGTTTCTCCAGGGAAAGTATGCTAAAGTGGTATAAGACTGCTTTAAAGGAATGGTGTGGACGTGATCTAACCATGCTTTATAGCAGCTGATCACAAAACAAGCAGAGGTAAAACACGCTTGCAAAACTCTAAACTGACGTATGCACCCACCACATCCTCCTTGCACCTACACACACAAAGAACATCCAGGAATACACGTGCCAAAGCGTCTCAGTTCAGTTTACTGTGTTCCAGGTTCCTGTTCTATTTATTTGGAATTACGGTACATCCCACAGTACCTAAGTTTAGAACTTTGTATTTTTAGGTGTTTGGCTTCTAAGGCGTAGTAGGGATAGGCTCCACAAACCAAGAAAAAGCCATTCAGAAGAACAGGGGAGAGGGGACAACCTCCGTAGCTTCAGAAACACACAGCAGTTGTTGTTGGTTTTTTTTTGGGGGGGGGATAATTATATTTTCCTTCAGTTTTACCTCACATAGTACCCTAGCAGAGCTCGATATTAAGTGTGAACCATTTGGAACAGGTTAGTGTACCAGTTCGGATACTTTATAAATGCAGATGAATGGTCGTTAAGAAAAGTGATTTGTACATAGTTTAAAAGAAAATAATTCATGCGGGGAGATATAAAACCCTCCCCTCCCCCCCACCCCGCGTCACCAAACTTTCCCTCCCTCCCCCCCCCCCTTACTCATATTCACTTTTCTTCACACACACAGTCCCAGTCCCCAACTTCCTTCCCTCCTTTCAGCCTCGGGCGCTTTGCCCCCTCACGGTGGGGACTTGCGCGTCGTCTCCCCTCCTCGCCCGCCTGCCACGGTAACCCACCGAAGCCCTCACACGCTCGCTCCGTACCTTCGCTCCCTGTCCCGGCTCTGCCACTCACTCGCGCGCGCCACGCCTCCCGACACAACCCCATTCCGGCAACCGCCCTATTGACTGGAAACCCCCCCCCCCGGCCCCGCCTCCTCCTCCTCGAAATTCCCCGGACCTCGCCCAATGGGGAAGCGAGGCTCTTCCGCGCGCCCCAATAACTTTCCGAGGCACCGGGTTCTAAACCCGCCGCCGCTGCCTCACTCCCGGGCGAAGCTCACGCGCCCACTTCCCCGCCCTCGTGTATTTAGAGGCAGGGCGCGTGAAGCCCGACTCCTTGTCCTTCCTCTTCGGCTCTCGGTTCACGTCGCTTACGCCTCACACGTCCTGCAGCCGGGAGGGGGGGGGGGAAGAGTCACGTGGTTCTTTGCCCTCAGACTCTCACCCAGGTTGTGTGAGGTGATGGGCGCGTCGTGAGGTAGAGGGGAGGCTGTCGGTCTCTGCCCCTTCTCACGGCGCAAGCCTAATAATATCTGTATGCCTGAGTCCCAGCCAGCCCAAATAGCACTTACTCCCAGGGAAATATGACTCGGGCTGTGGCCTGGGTTGGACTGGTCATGTTGTGCGGATGCCCGATTATCGTCTTCCAAAGCAGCTACAGTGGTACCTCGGGTTACAGACGCTTCAGGTTACAGACTCCGCTAGCCCAGAAATAGTACCTTGGGTTAAGAACTTTGCTTCAGGATGAGAACAGAAATTGTGCTCCGGCGGCAGCAGGAGGCCCCATTAGCTAAAGTGGTGCTTCAGGTTAAGAGCAGTTTCAGGTTAAGAACAGACCTCTGGAACAAATTAAGTACTTAACCCAAGGTACCACTCTAGTCTATTCTGAACTTAAAAATGGAAAGCATAATGCTGGTGGTCAACAAAAGAGTTTTAAAGACTGTCTCAAGGCAAATCTTTAAAAATGTAGTATAAACACCAACAACTGGGAAACACTGACCTGCGAGCACTACAGTTGGAGAGCAGGCTTTACCAAAGGTGTCATGGGCTTTGAAGACACTCGAACTCAGGACACAAGGGAGAAACGTGCTAAGAGGAAGGCACACTTGGCAAATCCACACCGTGATCAACTCCCGCCCGGAAACCAATGTCCCCCACTGTGGAAGGATGTGTGGGTCCAGAATTGGCCTCCACAGAAGAGTCGATGGAAGAAGATTGAAAAAAATTTAAAGTATATTTAAAAAAACATTGTAAAATTAATGAATGTTAGAAAGATGCTGGAATGAACTTACATGGTCTTAGCAGAAAGGTCACAAAGAATTAAGTTAAAATGGATTGTTAATGGGTTAAAGTGTAAAATTTAAGGTTAAATTGCGTTAAGATAAATTATGGAACAAAATCTGAGAAAGAGGGAAAGGACTTGCTGAAACAATTATGAATTAATACAAAAAGGGAGGCACGAGGAAGTCATGGAAACAAGTAAATGAAAGATAAAGATATGAAAATACTGGATGTTAGTGTTTTTAAATGTTATTTGTGTATCTGAAGAAGTGTGCATGCACACGAAAGCTCATACCAAGAACTGACTTAGTTGGTCTTTAAGGTGCTACTGGAAGGAATTTTTTTTGTTTTGACTATGGCAGACCAACACGGCTACCTATCTGTAATTTAAATGTTATTGTTTGGCTGTATTGTTTTGGGGTTTTCTCTTTTTTTTCTTTTTCTTTTTTCCCTCTTTTTTTCTTCTTTTTAGTATTGTATTTTCCTTTATTTTTGAAGTATTGTAATCCTTTTTATTATTATTGTCTGTTCTTTTTTTGTAATTGTTAAACTTTAATAAATATGTTTTTTTAAAAAAAACAACAACAAAAAACAGAATTGGCCTCCACAGTCACTTATGGACTCACGGTTAAAACTGTGTTTATGGAAGACAATATTACTCGGCTACGAGTGATAGCCAAAGAAGAAGAACTCACCACTGCTGCCTTTCCCATGAGGGTGGGCGACTGCCTCAGGTGGCCCACACAAGGGATGAGGTGACTGCCTCAGGTGGCAGAATCCCAATATGGCACTTTATTGTCAGCCATATCCCTGATGTAGATCTTTGCTCACCTCTTTTCCCCCAGCGGGGAAGGGGAGACACCATTTTGTGGCTCGCCTCAGGTACCACATTGGCCCTGGTTGGTGGACTCCCAACTCTCACCAGTGTTCCAGAGACTCTGGAAGAGGCAGGTCCCCCCGAAAAATGTGGAGGGCCCTCACCCGACAAGTTGCTTCTCATGGGTTGCAAGCAGTGCCTCCTACCATCCAGACTCTGAGGTTGGTCGTTCAAAGAAATAATTAAAATCAACTGTAAGTTGAAAAGAGATTAAAAGGCATTCTGCGTGCGTGGATAAGCTTGCATATAAACAAAAATGTTTGAAGCAGGTGCTGAAAAGAGTAAAGGAGAAGGCAGGGAGTTTCAAAGTGTAGTCAGTAGGCAGGGAGTTCCAAAGTGAAGCCGTTGCCATGCTAAGATGTTGATTTCTTACAACTGCGGGACCAATATTGTATGGCACCTGTAACAGTGCCACTTGAAGCAGTCAGGTGGGCACATATGGGGCTTGGCGATCCTGCAAATAAGCTTGCAAGTCTTTTAAGGGTTGTATATCAGAATAGGAACAGCTTGAACTTGACCCAGTAGCAAATTGGCACACAACATAGATCTCTGAGCAGAGGTGTTAGATGTGCCAGTAACCATGCTGCAGCATTCTGCACTGACTGCAGTTTCAAGATCAAGCCCATAGTCATACAGTCTTGAAATCACTAATGCCTGTACCACTTGCGTCAAGATATAGATATAGATAGTTTTTCTATTATTTAGTATCCGCTAATCCCAGAATCAGCCACGACTGGACCTAATGGTCAGCGGTCCCTTTACCTTTTAATCCAAAATCAATGCAGTACTTTCTTCTGTTCTTTTCCCACTTTCCCCTCTGTGTTCTAAACTGTAGTACAAATTACAGGCTTTATTTGAATTGCATACTCAACTATTAGCCTAAGATTAAGATAAAGTAATATTAGTCACTTTTCACATATGAAAATCACTACTGTATCACGAAAAGCTTTCCTTGTGAAACAGAATCATGCTGGTCCAAGTGTACTAAACCTGTTTCAAATTTCTTATTGGCCTGAACTAGCACAGTGTCAGCTGAACTAAGAAACACATTACTTGCTTTTCTAATTACAGTTACATCACTTTTGTAATGCATTACATGGAGACCAACAAATTATTTCTGTTTGATTTGACAAGTAAGCTATATTATAAATTCTCCAAGGAGCCCAGAGCAGCACATATAGGGTTAATCTTCTTACAACCATCTTGTGAAGTAGGCCACTCAGAATCTTTTCATGCTTGGGGGGCAGTCCTAGTTCATCCGTGTTTGCAGCAATAAATGCACAATGGGACCTGGAGACATATTTAAGTGGACACATTCTAAGAGTCCCTTAGTTTAGAAATAGACATCCCTCCTAGGCATTTTTAATGTCTGTCACAGCAAACACTGATCAAACGTTCTGTCCAGACTGCCGTATAATCTATGAAATCATGTAATTTGGAGTGAACGTGGTGCCCTACAGATGTTCTGGACTACTATTCCCATCAGTCCCAAACAGCCTGGCCAAAGATCAGGGGTGATGGGAGTTGTAGTATACGTTTGCTACCCAGTTCTCAATGAGATTTGAATCTGGATTTTCTGCCCAGTCTCAAAACTCTTCCCGATACATAGAAGGGGATATATATGATTACAGTATTGGACATTGTGTGAGGAAGGCTAGTTGATTATCTTGGTGTTCATATCTCATTTCCCCCCCTACAATAGGACAAAACAGACATTTAAGGCACCAAATGTGCTTCCCCACTTTCCTATTCCCCTTAACCCTTACAGGCCATCTTTATGTGAGTTCTAGTTTGTGTTGTGTATTGAGTGAAATGATTTTATATCTGTATTATTATTGTCTGTATTGCATTAGGGTAAAGTAACTGCCTTTTGGTTCCAGAGGGTACAGCTACTATTGGTTCATTTAAGCTGCTATATTTGGATCCTCTGTCTTATTGGTTTCCTCCAAAAGGCAGGACTGTGATTGCCTGATATTGTTCCCTCCAAAATGTATCCTTTCTAGCTTGTTCCCTGTCCCTATAATGTAGCTCTCCCCTCCTCAAGTCTCAGTCTTGTTTGCTTTAATAAAGAAGTGTTACTAGAGAACTGTCTCCAGCATATTATGTCAAGAGAGCTGAAATCACAAACCCCACGTCACAACAGTTTGAACAACCAAAAGCAACTTTTAGGTTTCTCCCAGGATAGCATGGGAACATGGCCTAGGTCAAAGCTTAATGACTACGTAACCATTCCAAATTTGAGCAGTGAAAACCCATAGCAGCCCTGATTCCATTTAATTTGATGCTTTCTCCTCTGAGCTTGAAAGTACTTGATTTGTACTTGCTGTATGGAAACCAACAGATTAGTGAGGTAAGCACCTCCTCACGTGCGTGCCTTCTTGTCAGGAAGGAAACAGTGCGTCAGCATAGAATGTGCACCAAACAAGAATCCAGGGTATTTAGCCAAAAGAAAAGGCAAAGGATTGTTTACTTTTGGACAGCTCATACATTGTTAACAGTCTGTGGTTTAAAAAGAAAGATAAATATTACTGAGTCAATTCCGGAAAGTCGGGGGGGGGGGGGGAATAGACCATTGGATTTATTCCATATTATCCTCCCAGGGGACGCGGGTGGCGCTGTGGGTTAAACCACAGAACCTAGGACTTGCCGATCAGAAGGTCGGCAGTTCGAATCCCCGCAACGGGGTGAGCTCCCGTTGTTCGGTCCCTGCTCCTGCCAACCTAGCAGTTCGAAAGCACGTCAAAGTGCAAGTAGATAAATAGGTACCGCTCCGCCGGGAAGGTAAAAGGCATTTCCGTGTGCTGCTCTGGTTTGCCAGAAGTGGCTTAGTCATGCTGGCCACATGACCCGGAAGCTGTACGCCAGCTCCCTCGGCCAATAAAGCGAGAGGAGCGCCGCAACCCCAGAGTCGTCCACGACTGGACCTAATGGCCAGGGGTCCCTTTACCTTTACCTTATCCTCCTCCCAAATCCCAATATAGTCCCCTTCTTGCTCACCCCCACATCAACTGCACAGGCTTGGGGTGGGTATTTTCCAGAGCCATGCTTCTCACAGCAGTGCAGGAATAATAATAATAATAATAATAATAATAATAATAATAATAATAATAAAATAAATAAAAATTATGCCACCCATCTAGTTAAGAATGGGCTGATAATGGAGATGTGAAAACAGTGGAGATTTAATTATATTCTGCTATTGAAGAAAGCCTATGGAGGCTTAAATAAGGCTCTTCATAGTCTCCTATCTGACTACTCATCAGATCCTCAACTCCTGAGGATCCATGCCATGGCTATAGGACTTTGGTAGCAACGTTTGAGAAGCCAAGTGAGGGCTAGCAGAGGGTCTGCCAACACCTACTACCCAGTGGCATAGTGTGGGTTGTCAGCAAGGCAAATAATTTGCGCCCCCTAACCCGTGGATTTGCACCCCCTAACCCTAACCCCCAGATGTTGCGCCCGGTGCGGCCGGCCCCCCTTGCACCCCCCACGCTATGCCACTGCTAATACCCCTTCCCTGCAGTTGTCACATGCTTTGCATAGATCCCAGGTTTAGTAATCACAGGATTCATCTAGCTATTCATCAGTCCCTGTCAGTTCAGACTCCATGTGTGTATATGTGAAATTAAGATTTCTTTTTGCCCCAACATGCATTATTTTACACTTGTTTACAATTAATTCTGTTTGTCATTTTACTTCCCATTCACTCGGTTTGTGGGGGTCTGTTCTTGTTTTAACGACCCTGAACAATTTAGTATCTTCGGCAAATGAAGGCTGTGAATGAAAATTAATATATATATTTAAATTAGTTTTTTACAAATTAAAAATTGCACTGTAGATGCAGATATAGTCCAGGGTTACAGTACTCAATATTGCTGAGCTGGAGAGTGGCTTGCAAAAGCTCTGCAATGTTGTTTGGTGTCTTTATCAAACAAAAAACAAAGGAGAGGGCCTGTAATTGCACAGAAAACACAAATAAAGGCAATGGGATTCATAAACAGTATACAGTATGGCTGTGTACATATTAGCAGTTAAACATGTAGAGAGGTTCGCTTCAAGTTGCATTTTACCTTGCTGTGTGCACCAGAGAGGAGGTGGGGATGTTGTCACTGGATGTTCATTAGCTGATGTGTTTCCTTGAGCCTGCAAACCACCAACCAGAGGTTGTCATCTGCACACGTGCAACAGCTGTCTTAAATGTACACACCTCAACTTAACTTCTAAGTGATTGTGGCTTATGTTTTCAGTTTGGATGGAGCCTGGTTTGAGGGGGAAATGCATCAAGCTGCAGGATAGATATGGATTATGGCCATAGCTGTCAACCTTCCCTTTTTTTTGCGGGAAATTCCCTTATTCCAGCGCTGTTTCCCACTGCTTCCCGCTGCTATCCCGGATTGTTAGATATCCCATAGACTGTCCCCAGGACAGGTGAGGCTGCTGATTCCTTATTTTCGAGGCTGGTGATCCCTTAATTTCAAATCTGAAAGTTGACAGCTATGATTATGGCTAAAGTCAAATGTACTAGAGTTCAAACAGCAGTGGTGTGAGCGCACCGGAGCCAGTGTAAACAATAATGTGTACACAGGATGTTTTTGACAGAAAGAGCAATACAATATTGTGTCTGTGGTTCTGATGTTTTTATTCACATGTCAGAATAGGCAGGGGGTGTGACACCCTTCACACCCCCACTGAATCAGATCAGGACTGTGGAACTCCCTGTGCCATTTTCTCAACAAAGATAGCTCCCCTCATCTAGCTGCTGAAACAACACAAGTGATGGAAATGTTCCCCCAGAATGGATAATTGCATATAAGTGAAAGAGTACCCAATCACCTACTCTGGATGATTACCTGAATCAAGTATAGGAGGTAGCCTGTCTGTATAGTTAAACCATGGGTAGGCAAACTAAGGCCTGGGGGCCGGATTTGGCCTAATTGCCTTCTAAATCTGGCTCGCAGACAGTCCAGGAATCATCGTGTTTTTTACATGAGTAGAATGTGTCCTTTTATTTAAAATGCATCTCTGGGTTATTTGTGGGGCCTGCCTGGTGTTTTTACATGAGTAGAATGTGTGCTTTTATTTAAAATGCATCTCTGGGTTATTTTAGGGGCATAGGAATTCATTCATATATTTTTTTCAAAATATAGTCCAGCCCTCCACAAGGTCTGAGGGACAGTGGACCAGCCCCCTGCTGAAAAAGTTTGGGTTAAACTGACCAATATGATTTCAGAGAGTGGTAGAGAAGACAGGATTATGATCATTTTGTTGAAAATTTACTTATACTTTTATTATATATAAATTACAGGAAAATATAAACCCACATGTGTTGCTGGGAGTGCTTTGAGATTACATATCCGATTAAATTTAATGTAGTTTTGGGAGTAAATACTACCTAGGTTTTGTAAATATATTTTCTGTTATTGCTGTATTGGTTTGTTAATTATAATTGTATTCTTTTTATTTTTCTCTCATTTTATTTAGTAGTTATTCTATTTTTTGCTGTTTTTCTAGCAAAAGAGGTGCCGGAACTCACCATGAACACCTCCCTTGTTCTTGTACAATGCAATGATGCCTACCTGAGTGGTGCCAGAACTGAGTTCTGGTGAGTTCCGGCTAGAAAAAGCTCTGGTTATTCTGATTATTAATATATTAATGTGGTACTATTGCCGCATGATGTTGAAAATGTCATTGTGATATCACTGATGCAGAATGCTAAAAATGTTAAAGAAATAAATATGCCATTTCAGTTTCCCCCTCAAAATCTACTCCCATCCCCACCTCAATGCTGCCAGCCAACTGAATGCAGATGTGCTGTGCTTTTACTCGCTAACAGCATAACATGAATATCCAAAGTCCAAATGAAAACCAATCTCTGTGGCTTAGAATGAAGGCACATCTGAGAGAAGGGGAATACTTTAATCTTTTACCTAGACTTCCAAAAATACCTAATACTAGTCTTTTATTAACTTTATTTGAGCTTAAATACATGTACTCTGTTTACCCACACAGCTGTTCTGAAATGGGCCGGACTGAAACTGTGACTCAGAATAGAAATCTGAATATTCCACACATAGTTGTATAAAAGGAAAGAATTCTGGAGAGCACTAAGCGAGGAACAGAAACAAAACAATGGTGAGACATTTTATATCGTAAGGGCTGTAGAGTTCAGATAAAGGCACATTACAGCATACTCCTATAGTACAACTTATAAATTGCACAAGTAATAAATTGCAGCAGATAATGTGTGGAACAGCATCAGATTTTTGTACAAAAACATGTGTTACAACTAAGGATGGGGAGAAATTTGATTCAGTTCTCAGTTAAACACAAACCTATCAAAAGTTATGCTTCCCAAAACAATATGTGAAGCAAAACATAGCCATCCTTTGAAATCCACAGTTTTCTTAATTTTGCGGCCAAGTAATGTGTATTGGGACGCAGGTGGCGCTGTGGGTTAAAGCCTCAGCGCCTAGGACTTGCTGATCGAAAGGTCGGCGGTTCGAATCCCTGCGGCGGGGTGCGCTCCCGCTGCTCGGTCCCAGCGCCTGCCAACCTAGCAGTTCGAAAGCACCTCCGGGTGCAAGTAGATAAATAGGGACCGCTTACCAGCGGGAAGGTAAACGGCGTTTCCGTGTGCGGCTCTGGCTCGCCAGATGCAGCTTTGTCATGCTGGCCACGTGACCCGGAAGTGTCTCCGGACAGCGCTGGCCCCTGGCCTCTTGAGTGAGATGGGCGCACAACCCCAGAGTCTGTCAAGACTGGCCCGTACGGGCAGGGGTACCTTTACCTTTACCTTTAATGTGTATGGAAATTCATATGCTGGAGCAAAGTATGCATAAAACTATATATATTAGTAAAAACAAGATACAAAAATGCATTCTATTAGGGGAACTTGCTCTGTGAAAAAAACATTAGGAGAAAGCCCATTAAAAAAATGGATTAATTTTCATGAGAACTTTTTTTTAAATCACAGATTAATGTGGAACTGTGAAGAGCTGAATTTACTATTGGAAAAATGAGAACCTGAGAGAACCTGAAACTGACAGATTCACACCTCCCTAGTTACAACATTACCACACACAGACATGTTGCTATTGTGATATCTCTCAGTGTGCAACATTTCTGGTTCTTCCACTGTAACTGTCTAAATAGTCCACAGTTGGTCAATCATTTCCTGCCAGGCGGCCATTCCTTTGAGAGGGAAATTGCATGTGCACTGGGACTATATTTCTTAGTATTCTGTGGTACAGAAGGAGGACACATAGGACAGGGATTTCTTAGTCATGAAGGCAGAGCTGTGGGACCTCCTATAAGAAGGCCAACTGACTCCATCTCTGTAGGCCTGCTGCCGCCTGACTACTTGGTATAGTACCTGAGGGAAAATCTGTTTAGTGGATAGTCTTTATTCACATTTCTGCTGAGATGTGTTTCCCCCCCACACCTTTAAAAAATACATATTGATGGTGCTTAATCAGGGTTGACTCAACATCTGGCTTCCAGAACCTAATCCACTGGCAGGGCCCACTACTGATGTCTGTCTTTGGTGATCCTTAATTTCCTCTCTGGTCCAGCATTCTTGGTTGCGCTTGCCAGCTGTATTGAGTCACTGTTTTAATTTCCCATAGTGCCCTTGGCAGAGCATCAATTTAGCCTCCCAATGCTTCCTGCAGCCTTCATATCACAGCCAGGCAAGCCAATCAGGGCTCACTGATAGAAAAATGAACCTATCAGGGTACATTAACTGCTGGCTGGGTGGGTGGGTCCTTTTAAGACAGGCAAGTGAGGTATACTTATTATAATTAATAAAATTCAATTGGCAAGAAAGTAACTTTCTGAAAGCAGTTTTTTGCCAGCTGTCACACAAATACTACTGAGAATATTGTTAGTGCCAGTTTAGAACTACTACCAGTCTTAAAAAAACAAAAACCCGACACCATGAATGTGGGACTTTTTGAAAAGACATAACTGGCCAAGTTGAGAAGAAATTTGGGGACATGTCTCCTCATGTCCAAATGGTTCAGCCCAAAAATTGTTTCACAGTTCAGTTATACAATTTCCCACAAATTGTAAAGATTCAGGTCAAAGAATCCATATTATATGTAGATGGTTGTATTTCATAGGGTGATACATTGCATATAATTTATATGCCTTCATACCAGACATCTAACAAAGCTTCTCTCCTGCTTCTCTTTCAACTCCTACTTCTTTTTGGGCTCAACATTAAAGGGAGCAATTAAGAGGGATTATTTAATTAGTGTGACCTAATATTTTATGAAGTCAGATCAATTAGGTTTTATCTTTGTTGAAAGACATAAAAGGCAAAAAATGTGCTGATCAGGACAATTAACACACAGGCATGAGCAAATACTGCAAGTCTTTTAAGGCATAAGCACACGTGCTGGGTCTGTGCCCTGAGCTCAAAGAAAAGGGATAAGCTCTGGTCAGTTCACAGGACCATGTTGCATATGAAAGCTATGGGGAACAGTGGTATCTGAATGGTAGAGCATCTTCAGGTAGGGCTGAGAGTGACTCCTGCCTGAAAACCCAGATAGGCACAACTAATAATAATAATAATAATATAATAATAATAATAATATCTTTATTGTCATTGCCCCCTCTCGGGGACCACGAAATTACTTGGCTGCTCCATCCACCCAGGTAGGGCACTCCACTCAAAATCAGAACAACTATAAAAACACTAATTAAAACAATATAGTATAATACAGCAAGGAAGATTAGATGACTTTCAAAGTCCAGGTTTCCCATTCAGGGCCGAGATCGCTCTGGAGAAGAAGCTGTTCTTAAGAGGGCTCGTTCTTGTCTTCATCGTCCTGTATCTCCGTCCCGAAGGCAGGAGCTCGAAGAGACAGTGACCAGGATGCGATGGATCTTTTACCATGTCCAGTGCCTTCCTATGGCACCTTGTGGCATAAATCTGCTCTAAGGTGGAGAGTGGGCAGCCAGCAATGCTCTCTGCTGCCTTAACAACTCTGTACAACCCCATCCTGTCCTGGGTAGTACAGCTTCCGTACCACACACATAAGCCATAAGTGAGCACGCTCTCAATGGCACAGTGATAGAAGGCAAGCAGCAGTTTCTGCGGAAGATGGTTTTTCCTTAGGATTCTCAAAAAGTACAGTCTCTGCTGCGCCTTCTTCACAAGCCCCCTTGTGTTGACAGTCCAGGACAGATCCTCTTGTAATTCAATACCCAAAAATCTGAACGTTGTTACCCTCTCCACACAGACCCCATCAATCAAAAGTGGCTGGACATTGCTCTTCTGTCTCCTGAAGTCCACCACAAGCTCCTTTGTCTTCCTTGTATTTATGAGCAAGTTGTTAGCTCTGCACCACTCTGTCAGCCGCTCCACCTCATCTCTATAGTCCGTGTACTAGTGTACTAGTCAGTGTACACAATACTGAGTTGGATACAGCAAGCTATCTAACAAACAAACAAATGCTGGCTCCTTCGGCCTGAAAGTGAGATGATCACCACACCTCATAGTTTCCTTTGACTTAACTGTCCAGGGGTCCTTTACCTTTCACCTTAGATAGAGCAATGGCCTGACTCAGGATAACACAGCTTCCTCTGTTCCAGTGGTGGGGCCCAGGGTTAAGAGGCTGAAGTTCATTATTTTCTGGAAAACCTTCAAAATTTGGGTTCAGTCAAGAGGTGATGAGTTAAGCTTGCAATAAAATTTGGATCCTTTGCAACTCCAGTTCAAGGCACAGAAACAGTAGTAGTAGAAATCATATCACAATATATGAGAAGGAGCCTTGGGAATCTCTGCCTCCCAAAATCATTTACATGCAGATCCTAACCATGTTTACATCGAAATAAGTTCCCCTGGTTTCAAATAGGGCTTCATTTGAAGGCAGCAGGGCATACCCAGAACTAGTATAAAATGCACATTTGGGCAATGGTATTATCAGGAGAATCGAAATGTTACAAAATAGTGTGCAAGCTTTGGAGTTCCCCAGAACTCTTAATCAGACAAGGAATTAAAAATGCAAATGGCGTGTTTGTAGGGGGAGGAGGAAACTGTTGGTGTCATTCACATCATCATTGTCTGATAAAACTCTTCAGGTGGTGTGTGGGAGGAGTTAACAAACATTCAAACAGAGTCTTTTCAGATGCTTGATTCAAATTGCACCCTGGCTTTCTGAGAAGGAGAAAGCACAATATGAAAGATTTCCCAATCTCTGCAAATAAAACAGCCAGCAATTACGCAGTTCTGGCTCCTTAAATATAGTGCTTATTCCTGCCCTTAAGATACCTTGATTACTTCCATTCCAGTGTCACAACAACTGGACATTGGACTGGTCTCAACAACCCTGAGAGCTTCAGTCAATACATTTGGTTCCTGAAAATGGCTTCGGTGTGGATCAGCCACAGAGGAAATTCATGTTGGGTATAGCAGAGTGGTTAATGAGACAACCCACACACCATTCGAGCTTGCAAATAAGCTAGACTGGCTGCATTGAGACCAATGAGATGTACACTTCAATTTCCAAGGTCTGCTTCATACCATATGGAAATAACCAGAGCTTGCACTAAGTGCCACAGCTTGAGAATTTCAGCTGAAGCCATTTTGAATACCAGAGCCTCACCTTGCAGTTTGTGAATCACAGACTAAGGCTGATGTTTTAGTTTGGACTATATTAAACCACTGCTAATATAGTTTGGACTATATTAATCTTTGACAAGATTAGAGCGGAGCAGAATATCTTCCAGATGTTCAGCTTTAGCTTCTGCCATTCTCAACCAGCATGACTAACGATCAGAAAAGGGAGCTGGGCTACATTCAACAGCATATGGCGGGCACCATGGTTGGCCCTCCCTGATCTACAGTGGGCAAAATGGCAATCAATATATTAAGAGGCAGTGAAGTTCATCCCAGTCTCCTGCTTTTGCATGGCCCCCCAATTGACCTTGGGAGTTGCCAAACTGAGCTGATTTTATTATGTGGGAAATTTCATTGCATGTCTCTGATTTCTCTGGTAGAAATTCAAAAGGCAAACCTCTGAAGTCTGTTGCTTCTTCCTCCAGGGCATTATCTGCCATTCTTATTAAAGATCTAGTTATGTTCTTTTTTCCCCCTTTCATCTGGCCACCATAAATTCAGTGAATTCTATAGCCAAAGTTCAGGACAAGTGAAAAGTTGGCTGAAATATTACCATTTAGTACAAATATTTATTATGCAGTAAATCCACCCGTCTCTCTACACATTGGTCATTGATTCATTCAACAAAGCTAGGGCGTGTTCTGCCTATCGCTCAATGTGCTGCTGGGAATCCTACCAATGCGCAATTCATTCTTGATTCATTCATGCTTAGTGAATGTTGCAAAACCCACCAGTTGTTTCATACATTAAAAAGAATATGGAAACAAGATGTGTAAAGATCCAAATAAATCAGAGGGTTTATTTATTTATAGAGGGGAAGTATCCCTTTTTTCCACAGCAGCTTACACATTGAACAAAACACTGCAGTGCAACCTATTACAAAGCAGGGCATCCATCCAGTCAAATAAAAAAAGCAGCACATCTTTAACTCTCTGTGCTACAAATGGAAAAATAATGTGGGAACTCAAAGCACATAATATCAGCCATTGGTAAATCAAGGCATTGCAGTGGTCCTAAAAGTGACTAAACTGAACGGAATGCAGTGAAGTTGCTACAAGTTTGCGGAAAATGTTTTGCCAAATGTTGGGAGATCTCCCAGGGGCTGAATGAGTCTCCCCCACCCTGATGAGTTTTCCCCTGATGCAGAAGATTCTTTTGCAGAGCGTAACAACTTTAGTCTTACATACAAGTAGTTGGGCAGAACATCCATTTCAATGGCAGCATCCTCACTGCAAGGGAATGAGTTACAGCCAGCAAAAATACATGGAGTTCCCTGTCACTTTAAAGATCAAACACATTTATATTTTAGTAAAAAATATTAAAAAGCCCCTGCAATTCTGGGGTGCATCAATAGGAGTATAGCATCTAGATCAAGGGAAGTAATAGTGCCACTGTATTCTGCTCTGGTCAGACCTCACCTGGAGTACTGTGTCCAGTTCTGGGCACCACAGTTCAAGAAGGACACTGACAAACTGGAACGTGTCCAGAGGAGGGCAACCAAAATGGTCAAAGGCCTGGAAACGATGCCTTATGAGGAACGGCTAAGGGAGCTGGGCATGTTTAGCCTGGAGAAGAGGAGGTTAAGGGGTGATATGATAGCCATGTTCAAATATATAAAAGGATGCCACATAGAGGAGGGAGAAAGGTTGTTTTCTGCTGCTCCAGAGAAGCAGACACGGAGCAATGGAACCAAACTACAAGAAAGAAGATTCCACCTAAACATTAGGAAGAACTTCCTGACAGTAAGAGCTGTTCGACAGTGGAATTTGCTACCAAGTAGTGTGGTGGAGTCTCCTTCTTTGGAGGTCTTTAAGCAGAGGCTTGACAACCATATGTCAGGAGTGCTCTGATGGTGTTTCCTGCTTGGCAGGGAGTTGGACTCGATGGCCCTTGTGGTCTCTTCCAACTCTATGATTCTATGATTCTAAAAGCTTTCATAAGCTGGAGTTAAATGGTCCTGCAATGCACATTCCAAGCCCAGTTTCTGTACAGGCTTGATAAGTAGAAGGGGAAGCAGATCCACACCATGGGCCGAGCTTCTGTCCTTCTCGTCCTCTGTCGTCCCCTTCTTGTGCCCTCCATCTTTCCCAACATCCTGTCCTTCGCCACCCTCTCACACTGATGCTTTGAGTTTGGATAGCTGAAGAAGGGAAACCTACAGACAGATGCGTAGCCTTCCGTGCAATCTGGAACTCTGGTTGTGCAGGGTTCCAAATAACTTGGAAGTCTATGCACATAGAATCCCACATATGAAGTTTCCCTTCCTCAGACATGGCCATCAGAGGGCCAGGAAGGCAACTAACATTGGGGGCAGGGCAAACAGTGTGGCCCCCGCTTCCCTTTCTACTCATGGAAACTTCTTAACTCCTATATAAGCCATGAAGGGCAAAGGCAGAGAAAAGTGGGTGCGGTGGGTGTTGCCCGCCCCAGGTGCCATCCCTGGGGGGTGTGTGTGTGTGACATCATCACGCTGCTCCCTGATGCTCACTGTGGGCAGCTCACCCCCAGGAGGCTCATGGTGAGTGACGCGCACCCCGGGACGCTCACCCAGCCCCCCTGGAATGCTCGCCCCACTCCCATGGGCAGCTAGCCCCACTACAGCAGGCGGCTAGCCCCACCCCCTGGGTGCACACCATTCCAGGTGCTGCAGCAGCTGGCTCCGCCTCTGATGAAGGGGACTTTGGTTTGTCACTAAAAGCCGGTGTGGTGCAGCTTGTTAAGGGTGCTAGGAACTGTGAATCTCAGGGGCAAACTACACCTCCCAGAATTCTTTGGAAGAAGTTATGTGCTCTGTATGGAATGTACATAGAAAAGAGAGCAAACCCAACACCCTGAACTTTGCATGCTGGAGGGGGTTTGTTGTTTAGTCATTTAATCATGTCTGACTCTTTGTGACCCCATGGACCAGAGCACGCCAGGCACCTCCTGTCTTCTACTGCCTCCTGCAGTTTGGTCAAACTCACGCTGGTAGCTTCGAGAACACTGTCCAACCATCTCGTCCTCTGTCGTCCCCTTCTTGTGCCCTCCATCTTTCCCAACATCAGGGTCTTTTCCAGGGAGTCTCCTCTTCTCATGAGGTGACCAAAATATTGGAGCCTCAGCTTCAGGATCTGTCCTTCCAGTGAGCACTCAGGGCTGATTTCCTTCAGAATGGGTAGGTTTGATCTTCTTGCAGTCCATGGGACTCTCAAGAGTCTCCTCCAGCACCAGAATTCAAAAGCATCCATTCTTCAGCAATCAGCTTTTTTTTATGGTCCAGCTCTCACTTCCATACATCACTACTGGGAAAACCATAGCTTTAACTATACGGACCTTTGTTGGCAAGGAGATGTCTCTGCTTTTTAAGATGCTGGCTAGGTTGGAGGGAGTTAGGATATGGTATAGATGCTCCTCCTCTGACCTTGGTCAGCCTCTGCTGCTGATGTGGAGACTGTCACTGCAGAAGTCTCTGCTGTGCCCATGAGAAGTGCAGAACATGGACACCTTCCACAGGCAGCAGTCAATACATGCTCTGGAAACAGGGCATTACAGGTGGGGGGGACGGGAGAAGCAGAGCCAGCCATGGACCTGCTGGATCCTTAACTACCCCATTCCCCCGAGGGGCCTGAGCTGAGCTGCCACAGCAAAAGAGAAGCTGCAACACCCCCTGCCATCCCCCCCCCCCCCGGCTGGCACATGCTTACAGAGCTTTGGATACACTCGTTGATTTGTTGGTTTGCTACTCCCTGGTAAAAGTTTGGATTGCTCTTTGTAGCCATCTGCTTCTGGGTACAGCCAGTGCTTTCTGGTCAGGATGGGGACAGAGCAAAGTGCCTCTTCCCAGTAGTTTATTCCTCCACTGTAGGGGCAGCAGCGGAGGAATAAACTGCACAAAAAGCACAAAAAGCAAAAGCACGCCGTAATTCAGACAGAGATGATGTGGGGGCAGCAGATGGCGGCTGTTTAAAATTGTAGATGCAAATGCACCTGAGTAAACTTAATAAAAGTTAATCCAAGGCTCGCTGCTTTTAATGACCGTGTTCCAAACATAATTGTAACATTAGGAAATCGACGTTATTTGGAGGAATGCTAGAAACATTTTCTGTGATTCAGGGGTAGCTAGATGGGCACCAACAAGTTGTCTTCTTTAATCTCGCAGCTATCCCACTTCACATCGCAAGGCATCTTTGTGGAAGGAGCAAGATCTTTCTGAGTCAAGATCTTTGGTTGTTGGGCCATTTCTTCAGGTGGGCTACACTGAATGGTAGGTAGAGGGCTGAGGCCTACAACCACCACCCAAGCCCCTGCTAAATCCCCTTCTTGTTACTTAAAAGGAGTGTGCGAGTGGGGTGGGAGCCACTCTAAACAAAGGAAATTTTTAATT
This sequence comes from Podarcis gaigeae, assembly GCF_964106915.1. Lineage (NCBI taxonomy): Eukaryota > Metazoa > Chordata > Lepidosauria > Squamata > Lacertidae > Podarcis > Podarcis gaigeae. The sequence continues at coordinate 14,297,107 of NC_139679.1, read as the reverse complement.
TTTTTATAATAACAAAAATGACCCTGAGTTCACATGATTATTTTTTTTAAAAGGAATCATTTTCGTCTGATTCATGTTAGAACTGGTGTGGGAAATCTTTTGTCTTCCAGAAGCTGGTAAACTACAACTCCCATCATCCCTAGCCAATGGCCATGCTTGTTTGGGATGATAGGAGTTATAGTTCAGAAGCATCTGAAGGGCCAAGCATTCCCCCTACCTGTGTTAGTGGATACACATTTTCTAGATCTTCTATCTCTTTTTGTAAGATGTGTGATATCTTTTGACCCTTCCTGGCCCTCAGGAGATATTTGCCCCATCTCCTTCCATGTGGAGACAAACGGTGAACCCAAAGGAAGAGATAAAATCTGAAATAAGTGTAGAAGAGGCAGCAACACAGATGAGCCATCTTTACCAGGCTCGACAACTTTAATTTGCCTGGAGGAAAATGTTTTGCTAAATGTTTTAAAATTGACTTAATGGGTGCAGATCAGGAAAAGAACTTGTTATGAAATTTTGATCTCTTGTTTAAAGTCAATTTTAAAGTGCTGAACTCTGCAGTCAGCTGGAATGAAGAATACTGATGAGTGTGATGCACAGACTTTGTGAGAAGTCTTCCTGAAAACATTTCAGGGCACCAGAGAGCCAAGGTCAGCTTTTCCAACAACTGGGCAACTTTAGCCAGTGAAAATTCCTTGGAAAGAGTGCTTCTGTAGATGGGAGTTAGGGTTTACAGATTGCAATCCTTCTGGCTCCCACTCATTTAAACTTTTATATTAATGATTTGGTGCCGTATTTAGCGAACAGAAAGATCTCAATCTTGATGCATGCAGATGATTTAGTGTTCCTCTCTCTTTCCCGATCGGGCCTCAGAAATCTCTTGGAAGTGGTCAGTACATACTGTAAACGGGAAAACCTATCAATAAATTACTCTAAGACCAAGATTATGATTTTTGGCAAACACAGTCCTATGTATAGATGGTGTTTAGGACAGCAAGTTATAGAACAACCTCACTGATATAGATACCTGGGTGTACTCTTTAGCAAAACCCTCTTTTGGAAGTGTTATATGAAGGCAGTAAAAGTCAGAGAACAGAAAAACATAGGAGCATTGATGAAGTTCTATTACAATAAGGGAGGGCGGCTGATAAAGCCTGGCCTAAAGATAAATGCTCTATGGTGTTGAAATCTATGGTTCTGATTCAAAGCCCATTAACGTTTTGGAAACTGCAGAATTTTTTTTGAAAGCTATGCTCTCTAGCAACAGGAATAGCAGCTCTTCCTCATACAGAATCTGGATGACCATCAGTTAAGCAAGAGCTGACTGCCCCCAATTAAAATATATTAAAAGTATTGCTACTATGCCAGCTGAGTGTTTTCCTGTACTGTGCTATATGGAATTGAGTAATAACCAACTCTGGAAAACAGCTTGTTGAGATGTTTTAGGCTATTATTATTATTATTATTATTATTATTATTATCCAAAACTGAGCACTGCTTTGAGTTTGAAGAAGTGTCAACTAAGGGATTGACTCTTCTGGATAGAATCTATTCTCTTTTGCTCCTTTTCTGTGCCCTGATGTCATGCTTATCCAGAATTGTGATGTGGTACTAGAAATTCTCTAGTGCGGGTTGTGTGATGACAGCCTGACATTTTTATGTATGTAAGAAGATGTAGAAAAATGATCTCCATAAAAATAATGTCCAAAAAAAGAAAAACAGACATTAGCTTTTTCAGAGAATTGGAAGCTTCTCAGAAGAACTGCTATTGTTCTCCGTACAAATGTTCATCTTTCCTGCTCTACCGCATGGAATCCCATCAAGTACATTTTATTCCACTCTGGGCTTTCTTTAGAAAAAGCCTAATTGACATGTACATACACATCTTAAGCATGAGTCACAGGCTTCAGCTTGTTCAGGGTTTTTTAAGTGTGCAGTTTGAAATAAAATTCAGAGTTGGGGGGAAAGTTGTGCAGTTGGAAAGCTGATATTGTGTCGTTTGAATTAGACACATTAGACCTATGTGTTTAGTAAGCACTTAAATGACAGGCAATGTGAGGGGAAGCATGTTGTTGTTGTTGTTGTTGTTGTTGTTGTTGTTGTGGGTATCTGTCTTTCTCTAGAGGCAATGGAGTCTGCCTCCAGGGGTGAAGTCAGATGACTGCATTAGCAGTACCAAAGTGACTTCCCTGGGGCACAAACCTGGGCAGTGTGTGTAGGTCCTGGGCTGCCCAGATAACAAGACCCCCTCTTGTCCTCCCTGATATGGTCCAAAGGAAAACAGAGCAAGATGTTTGGCACAGCTTGGCTGCAGGAGTTGCTGGAAGGAGGTGTACAAGGCACCATCTAACCTTCTTAAAAGGTAAAGGGCCCCCTGACCATTAGGTCCAGTCGTGGCCGACTCTGGGGTTGCGGCGCTCATCTCACTTTATTGGCCGAGGGAGCCGGCGTACAGCTTCCGGATCATGTGGCCAGCATGATTAAGCTTCTGCTCTTTAGTGCTCAGTTGGAGCAAACAGCAATTTGATGTTTTTCCAGATTGACATTTTCTTCAGTTTAGCTTAAGAGAGTGGGTTTTCCTTGGGAAAGGAGTAGGGCGGGGGGGGGGGGGGAACCTCTCAGACCCATTCTTTCTAGGCATGGGAGAAGCAGAAATGTCGATGATCCCTAAGTTAGGTCCCTTATGTGATGTATCTAGTCCCTGTGCATTGTTCCTTTAAGAACAACCCAGCTTTGAGAGTTGCTCCTTCCCCTCTTTCCTGCAACTCGGAGAAGCTCTGATGCAGGCCTGTGTTCAGAGCTCAAGAAGGCTGTTAAACAGACACCTGTGCTCAATAACTTACTTAGTGCTTAGTTCAGTAATATATACAAACAATGATATTGGATCCAATCCTTTTTTTGTTTTTTGTTTAAATGGTGCTGGTACTTCATAAAAGTGATGTGGGTGAAGTCAAAGATTCAACAGACAACACATACCTTCCTGAGTTGCTGCATTCACAGCCCCCAATCTTGTATAAACGCAACAGGTTTGAGTCCCTATGCTTTCAGAATTTATGCGCTGAGGAAGAAAATCCATTGGACATATTATATATGAATGGGTAGATCCAGATCAGTTTTACTCTGAGGACAGACGTTTCCAGTCAATGAGTTCATCTCTAGAGTGAAAGCCAACATTTATTTCTTTTTATGAATTACATCTCATAAAACATCTTGAAGCAATTTCACAATGAAAACAATTACACAATTTTGCATAGAAGCACAATGGCAACAATTAAAAAAGCACTTTCAAATGTAAAAACAACTTCAAATCCTAAAAGTGACGTTGCCACAGATTGTAAACTTGGATTCTTAATTATTGACACCCCCCCAACACACTAACAAAATAGATAAAGTTTGAAGCAACCCCAGTATAGTGATCCCCCGTGTTCAAAGAAATGAAGCCATGATTTCAGCTCCTCTCCTGATGTCAGCTACTTCTATCACCTCAATAGATTTATGACACTGCAATTAACTTCCTTCCCAGATCAACTGTGGAGACTGGAAAAGTGACATGTAACAACAGCACCTTGTTCTAAATTGCATAGATGGCCTAATGTCGAGGCTCATGAGTCACTCTTGACAGATGTGAATTTTCTTCTGGCATAGACTGATAGCGAGATGATGCGATAGAATCTTAGATAATATTCCTGAGAAATTTTTCAGCACGGCCCTGTGATGTAAGTAACCTGTTCTAGGGAAATGTAGCCCATGTTCCCATATTCTCTCTGAGTACAAAATCAACTTAGGGAGGAGGATTTTGAGCAGGTTGAGCAACGCTTAAGGCAGTTCCTTCCCAACTGGTCTTCCACTTCAGCTCACAACCTCTTATTGAGGCTGTGCTTGGTTAAAACAAAACAAACAAACCAAAATGGTGGGAAGTTCCACACAACTGCATGCAACATCTGTTTGCTTCTTCGCTAATGATTCTTCATGCCATGTTGCATTAGAAAGTTGAGTCTGGAAAGACCCATGTTCAAGAGCTGGAATCTCTCTCTCTCTCCCTCCCTCTCTCCCTCTCTCTCTCTCTCTCTCTCTCTCTCTCTCTCGCCTCACAGTGTTGATGTGAGGTTAAAAGGAAAGGTCTATGGAGCCAGTATGGTGTAGTGATTAAGAGCAGTAGACTTGTAATCTGGTGAACTGGGTTCGATTCCCCGCTCCTCCACATGCAGCTGCTGGGTGACCTTGGGCTAGTCACACTTCTCTGAAGTCTCTCAGCCCCACTTACCTCACAGAGTGTTTGTTGTGGGGGAGGAAGGGAAAGGAGAATGTTAGCCGCTTTGAGACTCCTTTGGGTAGTGATAAAGCAGGATATCAAATCCAAACTCTTCTTCTTCTCTTATTGCGACATTTATAATATTGCATTATACATTTCATTTAATTATCAGTGCTGGGCCCAGTGCATTGATTATTCATCAAGCCAGCACCAACACCCTTCGGCAACTGCCTTTAGGGCAAGGCCCACAGCTGTTGCCCATATTGTACACCTGGTTTGGCAGCCACCTGCTATTTTTAGTTCTGCTGTAGCCTGTGATGCGACCGTGGGAAAATGTAGGAAATCAAAATGGCAGTCCGTGTCTTTGCAGTGCTGCTGTCGCTCCCCACCAGGTTAGCCCACTGTGACCCCACCGTGTAAGAGCAAGGCCACAAGATGCAACTGCCCTTTGGCTTTAACTCAACTGCACAAATGTTAGCTGCTGTGTCTCATTTTTGTCTTTTTTGTTGCCCATATGGGCCAACACTGGGTTTTGATACAGAGCTTCAGCCATGTTACGCTTCTGGGTACAGAATCCATAGGTACTAGCCCTAATACTGGTATTAGCTGTAATCTTGAAATAGCAAACAGTGGTCCATGAAGCCTGACAGACAGGGACAGACCAATTTCTAAACAACCGAGAAACATGTTGTTTTTTGCCCTGTTACAGTCAGAAAATCTAAAGTTTGTGATCAGACTTGGTTGTTCTTCTTTTAAATTACTTTTAAGGACTCATGAAGAAGGGATCATGCTTTTCTAGAGAGGACAATGTTCTCAGGCATGCAGGAAGGTGGTACTGCACATTAGATCTATTTTCTATTGCTGAATGTTACCTCTCCAAGTTGATTGGGATAATATTGCTTGTTATGTAGGTGGGTTATATTGGTGTTATGTTGCAGCATGATGTTTGATAATGATCCTACAGTTATACAGCCACCATTATTAAGTGGCACTTGCAGGAAATTTAACAGTTAATTTAAGGGAAACTCTGTACGGGAGTTATTCTGCCCACTCTATGCATTCAGAGGTGAATGAGGACAGCACCGGGGTCCAAATAAGTTGGGGTTGTGTCTGTTTTGCAGGAAAACTAACAAAACAAACACTTTTGTGTCCCAGAGTGAGCTCTATAAAGGATTCTGCAAGCATGCATATATATGTGTGTGCCCAATGTCATGGTATCTAAAGGTAAAGGTAAAGGTACCCCTGCCCGTACAGGCCAGTCTTGACAGACTCTGGGGTTGGTGCGCCCATCTCACTCAAGAGGCCGGGGGCCAGCGCTGTCCGGAGACACTTCCGGGTCACGTGGCCAGCGTGACAAAGCTGCATCTGGCGAGCCAGTGCAGCACACGGAAACGCCGTTTACCTTCCCGCCAGTAAGCGGTCCCTATTTATCTACTTGCACCCAGGGGTGCTTTCGAACTGCTAGGTTGGCAGGCGCTGGGACCGAGCAGCGGGAGCGCACCCCGCCGCAGGGATTCGAACCGCCGACCTTTTGATCGGCAAACCCAAGGTGCTGAGGCTTTTACCCACAGCGCCACCTGTCATGGTATCTACTGGCTAGTATTTCTGACATCATAAATATTACTCTTCTTTTCCTATGGCCAAAGCACTTTGAAAACTGTTTTTGAAATATTCCCTTCTCTGTTTTTGCAACAGGAAAGGTGGATTTGGTAAGAGAACACCCTCCAATATTTTTGTCCCCCAAATTGGGAGATCAGGAGGGGCACACCTTCCAGTCTTGTTCTCTGATGATTGTTAGCAGGGTTGTTCCAAAGCACTGAACCAGAAGATGCTTTGGCGCAACCCTGTTAATGATCAACAGAGTGCTGGACCAAAAAACAGAGCATTCTGGGATTGGCTTCTTTGATCCGGTATGTCCCACTAAAAACAGGACACTTAGGGGGTACATAAGGGTTGCTGGGAATTATAGGTCTAGAGCAGGGTTGCACAATCTGCGGCCCTCCAGATGTCTCTGTACTACAACTTCTGTCACCCCTGATCACTGTCTTTGCTGGCTGGGACTGATGGGAGTTGTAGTCCAGAAACATCTGGAGGGCTGCAGGTTGTGCACCCCTGGTCTAGAGGGATAAACCATAGTGCCCAGAATTCTTTAAGGGAAGGAATGTGCTTCAAATGTGTTTTAAAGGTATTGTCTGTCCACAGCCTAAGGCTCACACAATTTACCTGTCCTTAAGTGTGAGCAACAGGATGCGGGTGGCGCTGTGGGTTAAACCACAGAACCTAGGACTTGCCGATCAGAAAGTTGGCAGTTCGAATCCCCGCGACGGGGTGAGCTCCCGTTGCTCGGTCCCTGCTCCTGCCAACCTAGCAGTTCGAAAGCACGTCAAAGTGCAAGTAGATCAATAGGTACCACTCCGGCGGGAAGGTAAATGGCGTTTCCGTGCGCTGCTCTGGTTCGCCACATGACCCGGAAGCTGTATGCCGGCTCCCTCGGCCAGTAAAGCGAGATGAGCGCCGCAACCTCAGAGTCGGTCACGACTGGACCTAATGGTCAGGGGTCCCTTTACTTTACCTAAGTGTGAGCATCTGCAGACAGACATAAGATGAATGTGCATTGCCCCACAAACTTGGCACTTTCAATAGGGACTACTGGAGTAAGTGAGAAGTCATTAGAGATTTCAGCAGGAGGAAACAAGTACCGGTAGTTCAGCTGGTTTTAAACTTAAGTCATTTTACTTATTAGCATGCCACACACACACACACACACACACACACACCAGTCTTACTTACTATGAGGTCAAATGGACATTTTGTTGCTGTTGTTTAGTCATTTAGTCGTGTCTGACTCTTTGTGACCCCATGGACCAGAGCTTGCCAGGCACTTTAGGTAGCGGATTTGGGGCCACCTTTAAAAAGCAGCCAATTGGCAGCTATGTGACACAAAATGAAACTGTACCATAAAACAGACACATGGTATACAGGGCAACTACAGTCATAAAGGTAAAGGTAAAGGTACCCCTTCCCCGTACGGGCCAGTCTTGACAGACTCTGGGGTTGTGCGCCCATCTCACTTAAGAGGCCAGGGGCCAGCGCTGTCCGGAGACACTTCCGGGTCACGTGGCCAGCGTGACATCGCTGCTCTGGCGAGCCAGAGCCGCACACAGAAACGCCATTTACCTTCCCGCTGGTAAGCGGTCCCTATTTATCTACTTGCACCCGGAGGTGCTTTCGAACTGCTAGGTTGGCAGGCGCTGGGACCGAGCAGCGGGTGCGCACCCCGCCGCAGGGATTCGAACCGCCGACCTTTCGATCGGCAAGTCCTAGGCACTGAGGCTTTAACCCACAGCGCCACCTGCATCCCAACTACAGTCATACCTTGGGTTAAATGTGCTTCGGGGTGAGTGCATTCGAGTTGCGCTCCGCGGCAACCTGGAAGTAACGGAGCGCGTTACTTCCGGGTTTCACCACTTGTGCATGCACAGACGCTCAAAAGGATGTCATGCGCATGCGCAGAAGTGGCGAAAAGTGACACGTGTGTTCGCAGATGTGCCATCGCTGGTTAGGTTTGCTTCTAGATGTGAATGGGGCTCCGGAACAGATTGCATCCAGAGGTACCACTGTATACATCATGAAGTGGGTTGGGGAGGAATCAATGTGGGAGCTGCCATTTTCTTCACAATGTACCCATTATGAGCCAGTGTGGTGTAGTGGTTAAGAGCAGTAGTCTTTTAATTTGGTGATCCAGGTTCGCGTCTCCGCTCCTCCACATGCAGCTGCTGGGTGAGCTTGAGCTAGCCACACTTCTCTGAAGTCTCTCAGCCCCACTCACCTTGTGGGGGAGGAAGGGAAAGGAGAATGTTATCCGCTTTGAGACTCCTTCGGGTAGTGATAAAGCAGGATATCAAATCCAAACTCCTCCTCCTCCTCCTCTTCTTCTTCTTCTGCTCTTTGGCGCTGTGTCTTTTATCCCTTGGGGAAATCATTTACATTTCTCTCTCAGGGCAACAAATTGTCTTGGGCTAGCCTTGGCTGAACTACTTACCAAATACCCTTGGCAAATACCCCTGGTGTCTTTGCCACAGCCTGATGGGTTCTGCAAAGATGGCATGGAGACTAAGGAGGAGGAAGCTGACGGGCTGTAAGTAAGAAGGCCGGCAGATGGGGACTGGCTGAGGGCAGACTAAAGTTAGTGGGCAGAGGTGCCCATTTGTGCCCAGAGCATGCGCTGTACGTCATGCTTGTGTGACATCATGCGTCTGACACGCATGTGTGATGTCATGCACAGGATGTGCATCTCATGTGCAATGTCACATCATTGGGAGGAAGTTGAGTGCAGAGGGGGAGCTGGTCACTGAAGCTGCGCCTCCTCCACTCCCTCAGCATTGAGGGGCCCAGCCCCCTCCCAGCAGATATGGGGGGGGGGACTGAAGACACCTCAGCCTCATACAGTTGGCACCCCTGCTGGTGGGGCAGTTGTCCATTCACCCAAATGGAGCAGCCTCCACTCCCTGCATGCATTTCTTATTTCTCCATGATAAAAAGAATAGCAATTTACAGATCAATTATGCGCACATTTGAATAGAACATGCCTTCAAGTAGACATTATACAAAGGTTTTAGCCACGCACAAGGACATTGCTGGATAATGTTATGGTATGTGAAGCATTGTATGGAACCTCCATTTGATGAACTTTTCAAATTCTGCATTTTGAGGATTTAAATATGGCACCTGGCAGATCCAAGAAGCTGGGAGCAGCCCAGGAAACTTTAGCACCCTCCGCTATCCAAATGAGACCTCAAAAGGCTTGTGATATTTGATTGATTGATTGAATTTATATACCGCCCTATACCCGAGGGTTTCAGTTTGAAGACAGGAAAAAGTTGGCTTATGGAAAAGTATAAGAGTTGAATTTTATTATGGTGTAAGAATTTTGCATATGTTTTTAAAGCTGATAGATGGAGAATCAAAAGTGTTTTCTTTTTCTTTCCTTTCTTTTAGTCTTCATGTTAAAAAAACCAACGCTTGATATTTGAAGTTGACTTCAGAATATTGATTTCTTTGTTTTTCTTTGCTGTAATAAAAATAGCTTTACAGACAAATTAGACCTCAAAAGGTGGGAGGCATTTTTCACTCAGCTCCAGTTTTAATTCCTCTTCCAGCTAAATGCAGAAAAACATCACTCATGGGTGCAAACCTGGAAGCAACTTTGCTCCGTGTGCATATTATTTGTAGCTTTACTGTTTATTTAACACAAAAGCTGAAAATTCAGGAAAGGGGGAAAGCTTTTAGGGTGACTTTGGGTTTTTTTAAGCTCAGTGCTCAGCTCCAGTACTGCCACCACCACCACCGTACTGTATATAGATTATATACTTCCAAAATGCAGGCATCTGTATGCGTATCACTCTTATTGGTTCTGAATCCAACATGCAATTGCCTCGTTGCTTTTGTGGATAGAGTAAAATACCAGCCTTAGAACCCAGGCAGGAGATAGCCCACGGAGATCAAATTAAAAGCAGGTTTTACCAAATAAATAGACTGACAGAACAGTTGAAAAAGTTCAGATTTGACCAATGGGCTGACTACCCACGCCTCTTGCAAGGAATACAAAAATCCCAGCTGGGATTGAGATTTTGTCTGTTGAAAATCTAAGTTACTTATTTACATTGAACACCCTATGCAAATAATACTATGTAAATTCTGTCACAATTATCAGTTCTATATGTGTGTGCGTGCATGTGCACATGCTTCTGTGCCTACGGGTTTTGGCCCAGGCTGTTTAGAAAGGCAAGTTGGGACTTCAATCCCGCAGATAGTTTTTGTTTTTATATAATAATTTTTATTAGTTTTTTAACAAAAAGACAAACAAAACACAAAACAAAAACATATAAAAAACATTTAAAACATGACTTCCCCATACCTCCCTTTCACTGCATCCTTGTTTTACAACTCTTTAGCAACCCTTCAGTCAATTTCTCTAGTAGTTTTCTTTAAATTTCCTTAATGTTAATGTTTACAGCTGTAATTCTCTATTTCTTACCCCCAGACATCTTATCAGTCCTCAATTTTACAACAATTTTTAAGATATATTTTATATTTCTTCCAGTCCTCTTCCACTGTCTCTTTCCCCTGGTCACGGATTCTGCCGGTCATCTCTGCCAGTCCCATAAAGTCAATCACCTTTGTCTGCCATTCTTCCAGAGTAGGTAGTTCTTGCATCTTCCAATACTTTGCCAACAGGATCCTTGCTGCTGTGGTCGCATACATAAAAAAAGTCCTATCCTTCCTTGGCACCAACTGGCCGACCATGCCCAAGAGAAAAGCCTCCGGTTTCTTTATAAATGTCCACTTAAGGACTTTTTTAATTTCATTATAGATCATTTCCCAAAAGGCTTTGATCTTTGGGCAGGTCCACCAAAGATGATAGAAAGTACCTTCAGACTCATTACATTTCCAACATTTATTATTGGGCAAATGGTAGATTTTTGCAAGCTTGACTGATAGTACTGGGCAATATTCCTAGATTAGTTTCGGTACGGAGTGCACAAGGTATTTGAAAATTATTATTGATCTACAGAAAACTGTACAAGGAAAAACACACTTGAGACGCATTTGACCTATGATTATTGGACAAGCATGTCTGGATACCACAAATCACCCTGGAGTCTTCAGATGACCTATTTATTGAGCATTCATTCCATACCCTCCAAGTGTCCCTATTTTCATCAAGAAACGTTAGAGGGCATGTCATCCTGATTTGCTTGCCTAAAGTTTGTGCAGATAATATATCTGCTATTTATTGAGCGTTGGCTGGGATTTCTTTGTGGGGAGATTATACAGCAATGCACATGTTGTGCAATGTTTATGTATCTTCCTGTCCATCATTAATTCATCCCACATGCTCTTAGTGAAACTCTAACTGCGTAAAGTCGGTTTCTATTCAAAAGCAGATTTATTGTACTAGGGTGACAGAGCACGTTAATCCACCCTAATTGTTCAAACAGCAGCCACGAAATTAAAAGACGCCTGCTTCTTGGGAGAAAAGCAATGACAAACCTAGACAGCATCTTAAAAGGGATGCATGAATCAGCTTTCCTTTTTCTCAGTTTCTCATTTTTCCAATCTTAAGTTCAGTTCTCTATATCCGTTTGATAATTATGTTTTTATTAGTTTTTATTAAAGTTTTTTGTGTTACCAAACGAACAGATAAACAGGGAAAGGCACACCTATTGCCTCCGATTTCAATTCATAGTCTTATTCACAGCATTTAATACACACATTCCTGCATGCAGTTTTGCCTAACATACACATTTTGGCAAGCCTTTCCCCCTAATATTATGATTTTTTTGGTATGTTATTCTTCACTAATATGTTCATTTTTTGCACACTTTACACCGATATGTCTGGAGGGCTGCATTGCAGAATTCAGAGAAGTGTGACTTTTAAAGGTTCACATATTGAAACAGTTCATGTATTGTTTTGTGATGTGCAAGTTACATAGATCCGTCTTTGAATGAGAAGTGAATGAAATTTCTCCCCTGCCCCTGACCTGCTGTCAGTAGTGAAGCTAGATAATTTTAGACTCTGGACTGAATGGTCTTATGGGGGCGGCCCCCTTCAGGTGTTAATGTGGATTACTTCACTTTCTTCAAAATGTGCTAGATTTGGGGCCCATTCTTCATGTTCCCTGGATATCTGCCTGAAAGTACAGTGGTACCTCGGGTTACATACACTTCAGGTTACATACTGTCAGGGGTTCAAAAGGAGAGACACAGGAGGGGGAGCAAATGGAGAGTGAGGAGGAGGAGTACGAGGGGGGCGCAGGCAGTGACAGTGGCCAGAGTTATTCCACAAGCCTCTCTAGCGAATCGGAGGACTCATAGAAGGGAGTGCCGGTGGCCAGAGCGAGGGGGGCTCCAGGGGGGAAGCCCCAGGAGGAAGGGGCCAGCGGGGAGTCCCTGAGCAGCAGTTGGAGATCAGGACCAGCGTCTCCACCAGAGCGCAGTGGGGAGGGGGAGTCCCAGGAGTCGGGACCAGTGTCCTCACCACCAGAGGGAGGAGAGGAGTCAGGTTTGGCAACGCCCACATCAGGAAGCGGGGAAACGGTCAGAAGGAAAGTCACCGGCTGGGCGCGCGCGCCAAGTTCAAATGTACAGGAGCGCGGCACAGCGGGGAGCCCGGGAAGGGAGCCAGGTCCTAAAGCCCGCCGGAGGGAGGGGCAAGACTCAGGGGGCTCAGCGTCAGAGGAGTCCAGGAAGGAGGAAACCCCAGAGGGCAGAAGGACCCAGCGAAGGAAAGAACAGCGTAAGAGGTGGAGCCGGGCTAGAATCTTAAACTGGTGTGGGTGGAGCAGTGAGTCAGAGGGGACTTAGCCGGTCTAGCGTCAAGACGTGGGTCTGCGCGCCCAGAGCTTGGAAATGGAAACTAAACTTTAATAAAGACTTTTGTATATAACATCCACTGGGCGTTGGTCCTCTGTGAGCTGGGACCTAGCGGCAGTCCTGACACATACGCTTCAGGTTACAGACTCTGCTAACTCAGAAATAGTACCTTGGGTTAAAAACATTGCTTCAGGATGAGAACAGAAATCGTGCTTTGGTGGCACGGCAGCAGCAGGAGGCCCCATTAGCTAAAGTGGTGCTTCAGGTTAAGAACAGTTTCAGGTTAAGAACGGACCACCAGAATTAATTAAGTTCTTAACCCAAGGTACCACTGTATTATACTGCCTGCCGCCTCTGAGACTGGTATGGTAGCAATAGCCACATGGTTTCTGCCGGAGGGGTGTGTGTTTCCTCTGTGGAGGTGTCTGAAGAAGATTCTTCAGCAACAGGTTCCTGAAATAGTCCAGGGAGACTATTCACCACGCTTAGGTGTCCTCATATCCCCGTAGTCCTGGGAGCATAACAGAAATGCAGTGAAATGGCTTGAACAACTGCTAATAGCAAGTAGTGCGGACAGAGTAGCGTCGCACGTCCCAGTGGAAGGGCTCTCTTTATTGAATGTTAATTCACAAAGTCGTTTTGCCCTGAGGATGATTCACACAACACAAGAAGAGCCCTAATGGATGAAGTCCAAGGCCCATCTGGATCAAGCCAAAATCCAACCAGATGCCTGTGGGAAGCTCACAGTCACAACATGAGCAAAACAGCACTGCCTCCATTTCTGTTCCTCAGTACCTGGTATTCAGAAGCATACGGAGACCTCCTCAAACAACAAAGGTGTTAGGTATATAGTCATCACAGCTAATAGCCATTGATAGCATCCTCCATGTCTTTATCTCTTAAAGTTGCTGTTCATCACTACATCTTGTGAGAATTAATTCCATAGTTTAACTGTGTACTGTGTGATGAAGGCTTTCCCTTTGTCCTGCATCTTCCAAATTCCAGCTTCATTGGTTCTGTCATTAGGACAGAGGGAGAAAAACATCTGTTTCTGCTCACCATGCATAATTTTATGCACCACTGTTATGTGTCATCCTTCCTTTTCTTGCCTTTTTACTGAACTAAAAAGCCCCAAGTGTTGTAACCCTTTTTTTTGAAGGGAGCTGTTATTTTACGTGGCGAGGCTGACTTTTCCCAGGTCATTTCAGCGCAGTGGCATGGTCTTGGAAATCATTCGGTGTCAACCGAGACTGTGACTCACCAGGTCCTGGCTTGGCCTACTTTTCAGGGAAAGCTTTCTAGGATGTGGAAAACAAGTCCTTGTCCTGTGTCAGAGTATTCGTAAGACCCATTAACTCCCTTCTTCTGCCAATATCCCCAAGAACTCAAGACTCCTTCAAAGCTGGATTTCCTTTATGTTATTTTTATTCACTCACTTTATAAACCGTCCTTTGGTAACAAGACTCTTGGGGTGGCATATAATTTAAAATCAAATACAATCAAGTCACAAAAAAGAAAAGGGTAAAACCACAGAATCACAGAGGCTCTAGCAAATCTCACTAAAAATCCAGTATAGCTATAAAACAATGGTAAAGCCATCTTTACAGAAAATTCAGTCTAAAATTGCTGGGTATTTTGTTGTTGTATAAAAGAAATGTTCCATCCCCAAAAGGGCATACAAATGTGTGTCAGGCAGTCTTCTCTGGCGAGGGCATCTCACAACAGTCCTAGGCTCTTTTATTTTTATGTTGTGAACAGTATACAAATATAATAATAATAATAATAATAATAATAATAATAATAATAATAATGCTTTTTCTTATTAGAGCAGGGATGGGAAACCTCTGGTCTGTGGGTCATTCTTGGCACATCAAGGGCTGCCTTTGGTTTGCAAGGCAATTTCCCCCAAACCATGCTTAGCTGTCATTCACATGGGCAAGGCGCGGGTTCAGTTCTGTGTTCGCGCACAGCAGAATGTAAACCCCACTCCTTGTTCTTCAGCAGATGAGCTTTTAAAACAAGAGCTTAAAACAGAGTCTACCACCTTCTGAGGTAGTGCATTCCACTGTTGAACAGCTCTCACCATCAGAAAATTCTTTCTAATGTTTAGGAATGTCTTATCCTTTCTTGTAGGTTGAATCCATTGGAGCTGCAGAAAACAAGCTTGCTCCATCTTCTAGCTTCAGATATTTGAAGATGGCTGTCATATCACTTCTCAGTCTCCTCTTCTTCCAGGCTAAGCATGCCTAGCTCCTTCAAACACTCCTCATAATGCTTGGTTTCCAGGCCCTTTATCATCTCATTCATATGGGTTCCAACTTGTCAATATCCCTTCTTAAACAGTGGTGCCCAAAACTGGACACTGTACTCCAGGTGGGCTTCAGAATCCTTTAACTCAAAGGTTGGTGGACCTTGGGATTCTAGTAGAAAGCAAAGTAGATCCCACAAGCCTGAAGTCTACTCCTCTCTGCTCGGAGGAGGTGGGACCAATGCACCCTTAACCGATGTCTCTCTGTATACACCACACCCTCAACAACAGCCCTACTCTCCACTGTCAATGCAAGCAGCCTGAAGCTCTTTAAAGAACCTTTGAAGTTAAGAAGAAGCAAAAGAATCTTGAACTCAAACGAACCCATGAATGGGACCAACAATTTACCAAAGTCACATTATGAAACCAATACCGGAGGAAATTACAGTACCTCTCACAGCACAATCAACATCTTGATTAGAGAGGTGCGTGGGAGGGCAATTCCACCAAATAAAACTGCTTTGATGGAAATTACTGATGATTTTAAGAGAGGCAGCACTCTGAAGCATAGTGTGTCTGTATGCGCAGAGGGTGCATGACGCCTGATCCTTCTCGAAAGGCAAAGGAAGCCACGGCAAATCTAGCGAACCCGACAGAAAATTGTGCGCTCGCACCTGTCGTGAAGACAGAAGAGCCGTTCAAACAACTTCATAAAAGTTACTGCACCATAATATATTTTAACTGGGTCTACACATCTGCCTACACAAACTTGGGTGTTAGTCATTTGTGGTGCCTTGTAAACCTGAAAGGGCATGGGAAAGAAGTGACTTTTCTCAGCTAACAAACTGAGTGCCAATTCACATTTATGGCAGTCCCCGTATGACAAGACTGGAAACAGCGACCAGTTTTGCCAGGGCGTGTACCCACTGGGACTGGTGGGGTGGAAGTCGGAGCAGTGCCAGGTTTAGGGTGGCACAGCAGTTCCCCTGCACAGGACGCTAAGCCAGGGGGGTACATCATCATCACCCCCACCCCCACCACCACCACCACCATCATCCTCATCATCATATCCTATATTTGTATAGGTGCCTACTGAGAAGAACCATTTAAAACGCAACTGTACCCAAAGTAGTTATTGTGAAAATAAGAAATGGGGGAGGGGGATTTTGTCCTTGCTCAGGGCACCAAAGTATTACCAAAGTTCACCCCTGGTCAGGGAGGCCAACAGAATAAGTGGAGGCTAAGCCACTGAAAAGCAAACCCAGCTAATCTAAGTTTTGCTCCCAGCCTCCTCCCTGTTGTGCTCCATGAAGGGCAAAAATGAGGTGGAGGAGGATGAGGAAGCTGACATGCGGTGCTAACCTTTGGACTGGATTTAAGGAAGGAGGCAGGCAGAAAGGGGCTGGCTGAGGTTGGTGGGGTTGTGCCCCACTTGTCCTAAGGTACCAGTCTCCACTGCATAATCATCATCATCTCCACCTGCCCTGGTTGGTGCATGCAGTGGGGCTGTGAACGCAGTGGTAACATCACTTGAGGACACCCCTATGTAAGCATCTTCTGGCAACTGTCCTGGTTTCCATGGCAACAGGATGCTGCAACAAAGGGGTGACTGGCATAGCAGGTCCCGTGATACCAGAGGCTGAAGAGGGCAGAAAGCGTGTCAACCTTGACCAAGACCTTTGTACTGCTAGCCCATACTGCCACCAGAAGCAGTAGCCTCTCCCTTTTCTTTTGCTTTGCACCAAGTGTTTTTGCGTGGTTGGAATCTGCCTGCTAAACTCTGCTAAGGCCTCTTGCCAGTGGTGTAGCATGGGTTGCCAGCCCCCAGGGCTGTATGGAGTTGGAATGGGGGAAACAGATGGAGTTTTCATGTGCATTCAACTGCCTAACAGTGTCTGCGTCACCCAGGAGATTGCAGCTGCAGAGAAAAGAAGAGTTGTTCTGTTGTCTGGAGCGGTCACTTCCTGGTTCGCATGGAGAAGCCATTTGCAATGAAGCCCAGCTACAGAAGCACGCAGCTGAATTGTGGCAGCACCAGGGGTTGAAATTTTGCGCCCCCTAACAATGTGGTACCTGGGGCAACCACCCACTACCTCTTGTCTGTCTGAATGGAGGAGAGTGGGGAGGGGTGTGTGAGCATTTGTAGAAACTAGAGATGTAGGTAGAATTTACATTCATTGCCCCACTCACTTTTGCCTCTGGCCTCACAGCCAACGGCATGTGACCCCATGAAATTTCCCAGAAGGGAATGCAACCCTCAGGTCGAAAACAGTTCCCCACCCCTGTAGTAAATGAAAACACAGGATCTGATGTCATCTTGTTTCCATCTTGTCAGCTCAAGTTTCCTTGAGCCCCCCCCCCAACTTTATAGACTGGCATCAGTAGAAGCAGGAAAACACAGGCGCGAGATCACACCATAGTGTTTTTGTTGACTGCCTAGATATTGCCTGGAGACAAGGGAAGGGGAGACAGTGGATTGCTTCTTTTGGCTGCTGCACAGAGATCTCCACAATGCCTGTTTCCAGACTTAGGTATGGGAAGCATGCAAAGCCCACATTCAAAGACAAACCAACTGTGATTACCAGATGCCTGGAGAAAAGAACATGATGATTATTGGGTGCAGAGATTTTTGACCTTTGATCCAACAAGGCAAGTTTTATGCTCTTTTGCACAGCTCTGCCCTTTCAGGTTATTGTTCTGCTCTCTCCTTCCATTGTCTTGGCTGTTTGTGCTATTAAATAAGAATATGACATACTTATTATTTACCTTAGTCTAGTGCAAAGATGGGCCAGGCTGGCAATATATTACGAGCTGGGTTGCCATTGTTAGCCAAATACCTTAATTGCACGTAGTAGTTAGCAAACCTGCATTGTATTTCCAAGAACCCAGCTACAATCCTGATTCACAGCTGTTATATAAAAAAGAGAGGTGCCAGTATTCAGCTTCCCTGGAAAACATCGTCCTCTTACCTTGAAGCGCACACAGAGATAAACACACACACATTCATACAGGGGCTGCTTTTAATATTTTAATAAATATATTAATATTTCTGCTTCACTCTCTCTGCTTCCCACAATTTCTTATTATCGTTCTCATTGCCCTCTCCACTGCTTCTCTAATATTTCTCTTTTATTAGAGCAGAAGGGTGGAGAGGGCATAGAGAGAGAGAGAAGGAAAATGATGGAGAGGGAGAAATGGAAAGATTGATATATATTCATTAGAAGTGGCCCCCATATAGATGTCTTCTCAATCCTTCTCTGCTGATTTGCCAGGTCTCCAGGACAGTGGTGTAGCATGGGGGGAGGGGGTGCAGGGCAGTTACCCTGGGTGCAGAATTGTTTGGGGCACAAAATTTCAACACCCAGTGCTGCCTTGATACAGCTGCACATTTCTGGTGCTGGATTCCATTGAAAATGGCTTCTCCATGTGAACCAATATATGATCTCTCCAGACAATGGAATGACTCTTCTTTTCATAACTGTGGCTACAATCTCTTGGGTGACGTGGACGCCGTTAGGTAGTTGAATGAGCATGTGTACTCCATCTGCTTACCTCCCACTCACCCTCTCTGCATGACCCTGGGTGCTAGCAACCCACGCTCCGCCACTGCTCCAGGATATCCAAGTACTGACATCTCTGGAAAGTCTAAAATCTGAAACTGGAACCATAGCTCAAGGGGCAGAGTCCAAATTCCAAAGCTTGACTTAGCAGAAGGCAAATAATAATAATAATAATAATAATAATAATAATAATAATAATTTATTTATACCCCACCCACCTGGGCAGCTTCCAACAAAATATTAAAATACCATAATAGATCAAACATTAAAAGCTTCCCTAAACAGGGCTGCCTTCAGGTGTCTTCTAAAAGTCTGGTAGTTGTTCTCTTTGACATCTGGTGGGAGGGCGCCACTACCGAGAAGGCCCTCTGCCTGGTTCCCTGTAACTTGGCTTCTTGCAGTGAGGGAACCGCCAGAAGGCCCTCGGCGCTGGACCTCAGTGTCCAGGCAGAACGATGGAGGTGGAGACGCTCCTTCAGGTATACTGGACCAAGGCTGTTTAGGGCTTTAAAGGTCAGCACCAACACTTTGAATTGTGCTCGGAAATGTAGTCCAACAGCATTTGGTGAGCCACAAGTTCCCCACTCAGCTCTGGGGTCTGTTCTAAATGCCAAATCTCAGCCTTCGAACATGAAGAAAGGTGCATATGCAGAGTGCCTCTTCCTCACTACTGAGCAACTAGATGGGGGCAAGGCTTTCATATAAGAGACCATGCCATTTCGAGATTTCCAGAATCACATTTAATATGCCTTGTATATAATTACTGTTATGTGTATATGTATGTGTGCTTTAGCAATTCACTCACGCAGAAATGAGCCAGCATCCAACTACCATGTTCTGAGAGCTAATAGATTTCCAAGAAAACTCATCAGAGTGGAATCAGGGTCTGCGATATGCAGCACAATAGACTGGGTTGGAACCAATAAGACTCTCAATGACTGATTAGGTTGTGCATCCACTCCATCTTGGTAATTGCTTTTCCCATCTAGATGAACAGTACAGGCAGCCTGTTCTCAGGTGGTCTCACGGTGGGGTCTATTGATACATAAATGCAGTGGTTAATTGCTAAAATTGAGAGATGCTGGGGCCCAAATTGGTTGGGATGCAATATCCCCTAACAAAGACACTGCTCATTCCTAGATGAGTGTGGGTGTAATGGCTTGATTGATATTGGAGAAAGGCCTTGTATACGTGCACTGTGAAATCACTCCGCCTTCTTGTTTTATTATCTAGCTATCTATGTGATTTCTATTCTGTCCCTCCAAAGGAGACCAGGACAGCAAGCACCAAAGTAATAAAATAGTATTTTAAAATGCCATACATTTAAAAACATTTTTGAACATTAGGAACATGTAAAAACAAGCCAATAGTTTCAAGGTTGCCAGGAACAGCTACAGTGAGGGGGGGGAAGTATTTGATCCCCTGCTAAATTTGCCCGTTTGCCCCCTGACGAAGAAATGACCAGTCCATAATTTTCATGGTAGGTTTATTGTGTGAGAGAGGTGCTTCTAATCTCAGCTTGTTACATACATACAGTGAAGATACCAGGTAGCCTGACATCTGGCTGGGGATCAAATACTTATTTCACTCATTATAATGTACATCAATCTCTGACTTTTGTCTTCTGGGTTTCTGGGGGGTTTTCCTGTTGTTATTCTGTCTCTCACAGCTACAATAAACCTACCATTAAAATTATGGACTGGTCATTTCTTCGTCGGGGGGCAAACGGGCAAATTTAGCAGGGGATCAAATACTTTCCCCCCTCACTGTATGTACCCTTAACTCATCGAGTACCTGGGTCAACAGCAATCATTAAATGTTGTTGGTGAGAGTGGCTAGCATTGGCATCCTTCACTGTTTGGCTCTCCTCCCATCTCATCAGAGAGTAGTAGAAGTTCCATGTCTAAGTGGGATGCAAATCCATTTGGCCTCTAGCACAGAGCTGTGAGTCCAGTGGAGGCTCCAGATGCTTCTGAACTGCAACTCTCATCATCCCGGACTGCGGACCATGCTGGCTGGAGCTGATGGAAGTTGAGAGTCCATTCAGTGGACCACTCTTAGGGATGGGCCAATCTGTCCGTTTTGGTTTCTCTCCATTTCTCACTTTTCCAATCAGTTCTCCACATCAGTTTACCGTTGTTGTTATTTTAAATGTCCTCGTGAAAATTCCATTTCAACAGCAAGTTATACATTCTTGACAAATTCTTAATTTTAGGATCTAGCAGTTCTGTTTCCAATTTTGATTTTTCCACCTTGTCTAAGTTATATGCCTCCATTATCTGGTAATAATGAAACCAATCTCGCACTCTATTTTTTTAATTTTTCAAAACTCTGCAGTTTTAATCTGTCTCCCTCTTGTTCCAAAATTTCCCAATATTTCGGCCATTTGGCCTCCATATTGAGCTTTTTCTGAGCCTTCGCTTCCATTGGTGACAACCACCTTGGGGTTTTATTTTCAAGCAAGTCCTTATATCTTATCCAGACATTAAACAGTGCTTTTCTGACAATATGGTTTTTAAATGCTTTATGTGCTTTGACCTTATCATACCACAAGTATGCATGCCACCCAAATACATTGTTAAAACCTTCTAAGTCCAGCACGTAAGTGTTTTCAAGAAGCGGCCATTCTCTCAGCCAACAAAAGACGGCTGATTCATAATAAAGTTTTAAGTCTGGCAGGGCAAATCCACCTCTTTCTTTAGCATCAGTTAATATCTTGAATTTTATTCGAGGCTTCTTGCCCGTCCTCGTGAAAATTCAACAGCTTTTTAGTGCAAAGGCTTCCTAACATACACATGTCTGCGTGCAATATTAAATGTGGTGTTGCAAGCAATTTCCCCTAAAATGACGTCTTTTTATGCTGTCTTTATGCCCACCTTACGTGCATGCACTTTTGTACAGAACTGCATTGCGAGATTTGGAGAAGTGCAAATTTCAAATAATAACTGTGATTTGGTTCTTGCATTGTTTTGGAAAGTGCAAATTAGATAAGTTTGCATTTAATTACATTTCTTCCCCATTGCTAGGCCACAGGTTTCCCCATCCCTGTTCTACTGCACATGCATGCAAGTACACACTGATGAACCCTAAGGTTGTAAGCCTAATGTACACTTAACTCAGAGTAAGTCCCATTGAACTCAATCAGACTTCTTTCTGAGTAAAGATGCCTAGGATTCCTCTGTAAGGCCCGTTCTAATTAATGTAAAAGGTAAAGGGACTCCTGACCATTGTCCAGTCACGATTCTGGGGTTGCGGCGCTCATCTCGCTTTATTGGCCGAGGGAGCCAGCATACAGCTTCTGGGTCATTATTAAGCCGCTTCTGGTGAACCAGAGCAACACACGGAAACGCCGTTTACCTTCCCGCCAGACCGGCACCTATTTATCTTCTTGCACTTTAACATGCTTTCAAACTGCTAGGTTGGCAGGAGCAGGGACCAAGCAACGGGAGCTCACCCCGTCACGGGGATTCAAACTGCCAACCTTCTGATTGGCAAGCCCTAGGCTCTGTGGTTTAGACCACAGTGCCCCCAGCTTCCCATTACACCTGTACACCAGGCCATTACACAGATTGCAGCTGCTGAGCTGTATTTTGAATGGTTGATAATACATTAAGAATATAAGAGCCCTACTGTATCAGGCCAATGGCCCATCTAATCCAGTATCCTGTTTTCATAGTGGCCCACCAGATGCCCTGCAAGCGTTGGACAATGTTGGACAATGCTTTCCTAGTATTCTTAGCCACAAAAAGCATTCTATGGACTCAGTAGAAGACCAGGCAGGCTCTTGCAGAGTCTACTAATGCAACGTAACAGCAGACAGAGTAGATCCTTCAGTAATGTGTGATGGTGTTGGGGAGGCTTGGGTGGGCATGATACTGGACATGAGAACAGCAGTGTTAAAAGTCTGTCCCTTTTTAAAATCCATGCAAATGCTGTTCTGCTGTTCCATATGTTCTTGAGCTGAGGCTTGGTTCAGATGAGGTGCTAACTGGGTGATAACCATAAACAACTCTCTAAATCACAGTACTGTGTTAATTTTCAGGGCAAATTTACCCCGCGGGAGGATAAGATGGACGTGAGATGACCTCATTTTTCAGATTACATTATTATAAATCCTCTCCTGCATGTTTTGTGTTAAATTCTAAATTGTGGACAATGAAAATTCCAATAAAATTACCTAAAACCAATAAATTATTACACATTGGTAATTTTGCTATAATTTAAACCAGATCCTAAACATTCCTAAAGTGGGCTGGCTATATGCTTGCTGTGTCTTGGAGATTGCAGCTGTGTCTAGAGCTGCATTTCTTCAGCAACATGTGAGCTGGCATCTATGGCTTTTTATCAACTTCATGCTTGACCACTGCAATGTGTTTGGCTACAAGCCAGTGACGCAGCCAAAATATGCAAGTGGTCAGTTCAGAGGTTGAAAATGAATACCTGTGCACCAAGCATGGGTATCTCTCTCTCTCTCTCCCTCCCTCTCTCTCTTTTTTCCTTCTTTCTTTCTCTCTCGCCAACCTCCCCTTCCCCCTCTTCAGCTTGTCCCAGTGTACATCAACCCCCCAGTGTGCAACTCCCCTTGCCAGGATCGCCTTCCTCAGTGTCCTGCCAGTTCATGAGACCAAATTTATACTGCAGATTTTGGGAAATAGCAAGGCAATATCAATTTCTAACAGGACAGGTTAGAACATGTTTATCCACCAAAGATCAAACCTATCCATTCTTAAGGAAATCAGCCCCGAGTGCTCACTGGAAGGACAGATCCTGAAGCTGAGGCTCCAATACTTTGGCCACCTCATGAGAAGAGAAGACTCCCTGGAAAAGACCCTGATGTTGGGAAAGGTGGAGGGCACAAGGAGAAGAGGACGACAGAGGACGAGATGGTTGGATAGTGTTCTCGAAGCTACCAGCATGAGTTTGACCAAACTGCGGGAGGCAGTGGAAGACAGGAGTGCCTGGCGTGCTCTGGTCCATGGGGTCACGAAGAGTCGGACACGACTAAATGAGTAAACAACAACAACAACAAGTTATGATGCCTACATGCTGCTTCCATGAACAGAGGCTGCATGGAGTTACAGGTCCCATGTTCCATGTGACAGCCCTTCAGATATTTGAAGATGACTTTCAGACTTCTCTTCTCCAGGCTAAACATGAACATGCATCCTTACCACGTCTGTCTGTAATGTAATGTGTGATGTCGCAATATGCACAAACCATCTGCCTTGATCATAGCTTTTGTTGTACATATGCTTGTGAGTGCCCAAGGGTTCATGCTCACCCACCAAATATATGGAGAGGCTGTTCAAGAAAGGGCATGAAGGGGGAGATACAGGTCACTGGCCAGACCACTGGACTCTCACCAAGAGTTCTTTCAGAGGCCCCATTAGACTCTTCCTGCATTTGACACTTCTAGAAAGGAGTTCAGAATGCCTTCCACAGGTTAGAGAGTTTGCAGTTGAGATTTCTGAAGTTTTGCATTTGATTTCATAGGGAAGGGGGGTTTCTTTGTTACTAAATTGTCCCTGACGTTTTTAGCTGGTGCATTATGCAAATTTAGCAGCTATGGAAATCGGTGTGTTAAAAAAAAAAAAAAGACAACAGAGACACTTTGTAGCCCAGGAATCAGGTGCTTCAGAGATGTTGAGTTTACATGGAAAGCAACCTGAGTAACTGAATATTCTTTGGGCATCAGATATTGCTGCACACACTTTATTTAACCAACCCGGCTAGTGAGTTCACACTCCTCTCCATCTTCGCTAAAGTAAATTGAACCCAATTCTAGTCCTGTTATTACGTCTTTGGTTCTGTAAACACAAATTTCAGAAAAGCAATCATGTTTGACTCATGGGGGAGGGTGCATATACCTGTAGAGATGCAGGAGTCAAAAGAAGGAGGCTGGTGTACTTGGGAAATCGTGCCACAATAAACCACGACACCTTTTCTCTATTGAATGCCATTTTGGCCAATCCCTAACATAAGGCAAAGTAGTATCAACCCATTATTGCCTGTTCCACAGATAAATAATAATGAACAGTCTAGGGAACAGTGGGTTGCACAAGTATGTACTGGCCAAAGGAAGGATGTTTGTGCAATAGCAAAGACAAAAGGACAACAAGTTAATCAAAGAAATATATAATCAAGGTAAGCATTCCGTATCCCTGACCATTTCTGAAGCACATAAGATGCTATACACAAGTGGACACAGTAAATTAGTCAATAAAAATGAAGAATCTGTTTAAAAAAACCTTGCAAACAAGATCGCCCCATTTCACCAGCTGAGTCCTCAGTGGATTTCAATAGTTTCCGGTTGCAGATTTGCTGGATTGATGCAGAGACAGTCAAATGTGTTTTACATGTGAGTGCTCTGGAAAAAAAGAGCTTGCCAACCAAATAGGACTGAAAGAACTTGTGCAGGTGTATCACAAAATCTTATGTAGGATAGAGATAGATGTGTCACTCTATTCTGGTCCAGGGGAGGGAATAGGCCTGACTCTTACCCTGTGCAGATGGTCAGAGCTGGAATCAAGTAGTAAAGGATGTATCAGAATGTTTGTCTTGATCTCACATTGTTTTTTGTTAGAAGAGACTTCTTTCTTTTGTTGATAATTCACTACAACCGCATTTGTTTCATTATTTGTTCGTTAGGCTCATATTTATTTTCATTACTCTATTTCTTTTCATTGCCACTGTGTGACGGCAGCAGTAAAGCTGATTTTGGCAGCCGTTCTTGGTGGTCACCATTTTATTTCCCCATAGTACCCTGCACATAGCACTGTATCAGGGCATTCGAGAGGGAAATAGCAACTCTTAGACAACAACAACAATTTTATTATTTGTATCCTGCCCATCTGACTGTGTTGCCCCAGCCACTCTGGGCAGCATATACAGAAACATAATAAAACATCAAACATTAAAAATGGCCCTAGTTCCCTAGCTCTTAGTTTCTTATGGCAGCCTTTATTCCACACCCACACATAGAATGACCCAACATGACGCATTCTGAGGAAATAAAATGTAATTTGATTCATAACATATTCACTAGATTCCCATTTGATTCATATTTGTTTTCATTTTTCTTTTACTTTTATGTTTCACCATTCTGGTTGATCATCATTTTATTTCCCCAGAATGGCCTGGACACTGCATCATTCCAAGGCATTCTAGGGGTAAATAGCAACTCATTTTCTTGTGGCAGACTTAATTTCCTCTCCACACCCTCAAAGAATGCATCATCATATCCCTCAACACTTTGAAGCCAAAATCCAGGACACCACCTTCCTGGACACCATCTCCCCATAGTTTAAGGGTTTGGGGCAGCATGCAACATCACAACCCCCAAAAAAGCACATTTCTTGGGGAATCATGCCACAAAATCACATGAGACCACAGCAACCAAAATGGCTGCCATTCTCTTGCAATAAAAAACAGGATGTCCCATTTTTCCCAGGACACGTGCAGGGTATTCATTAATACAACACTTTTGGGGAGTGTAAAATCTCAGGTGAGAGGAGCACCCACCCAAATGGGCTCTGCTAATGACATCATGTAGGTGTCAAAGTGAGAGTTTCACAGATATGGATAACATGTTTAGGTGGCATAACATCATCAACTGGGGAGGCTTGAGGACCACCCAAGGGACAGACTGACCAGGGATGGTGGTGACTCTTCCATGGTCACCCATGGTGTAGGAAAGGAAAGGTAGACATTCAGTCTGCCTTTAGTCCAGAGGTGGGGAAATTGTATCTCTCCAGAAGTTGCTGGACTACAACTCCCATCATCCCTGACCATTGGCTACACTAGCTAGGGCTGATGGGAGCCATCTGGATGGCTACAGGTTAACCACCCTTGCTTTAGTCCAGCCCAAGTGTCATTAATTCAATCTCATTCTGCATCTTCCTAGGACCAAATCTGATCTATCAGTTCCTAGTGTTTGACCATACTGCTGAGTCATTCAATACAAAACGTGAATGATGCTCTCAGTGTGCTTTCTCTGTCATAGCCTTTGATGCCTCAGAGGAAGCGGGCGTAAAATATGCCCAAGAACATAAGAAGAGACCCGCTGAATCAGGTTAGTGGCTCATGTAGTCCAGCATCCTTTTCTCACAGTGGCCAACCAGATACCTATACAGTGGTACCTCAGGTTAAGAACTTACTTCGTTCTGGAGGTCTGTTCTTAACCTGAAACTGTTCTTAACCTGAAGCACCATTTTAGCTAATGGGGCCTCCTGCTGCTGCCGCGCCTCCGGAGCACGATTTCTGTTCTCATCCTGAAGCAAAGCTCTTAACCCGAGGTACTATTTCTGGGTTAGCGGAGTCTGTAACCTGAAGCATACGTAACCTGAAGCGTATGTGTTAGAGGTATCGGGTGCTTGCTGGAGAACAATCAGGCAATATGCCTCAATAGTCTGTTCTAAAGCTTTCTTATTGGTGGTAAAAACCTTTAGAATGCAGAGCGCCTCTATTCCATGTCTTGCTCATTCACTGGCAGAATCTGAGAGTGGGCGGTCTTTAAATCTTCCCCAGCAGAGTAGTTTCTTGACCCCCAGTCTGCGCCTCCCCTCTCTGCGTGAAAGTTTACTGCGCAAGGAAGGCTTGGGTAACGGGGACCTCTCTCCTCCCCGCTTTGTTCAGGCCAGGTGTCCTGGCACCACCTTGCATCCTCTGAGCCCCTGAGGAAGTGCTGCTTCCCACGATCTTTGGGGGCTCTCTGTAATCCATCCGCCTTTTCCCCTCTTTCTCCTGAGCCGATGGCAGTTCCCTGACAGTGCCGTATGTAACCTGAGGTACCACTGTATATTGGAAGCATTTATCCAACCAAAAAACATGTACATAAGTTTGTGTATGAGGGGAAAGTGTGTGTGAAGGATGCATATATGTTGGTGAAAACAACATACAGTGGTACCTCAGGTTAAGTACTTAATTTGTTCCGGAGGTCCGTACTTAACCCGAAACTGTTCTTAACCTGAAGCACTACTTAGCTAATGGGGCCTCCTGCTGCTGCCGTGCGCCAGAGCATGATTTCTATTCTCATCCTGAAGCAAAGTTCTTAACCTGAAGCACTATTTCTGGGTTAGCGGAGTCTGTAACCTGAAGCATATGTAACCTGAAGCGTATGTAACCCGAGGTACCACTGTACAAAAATGCCTCCTACTGGGGAAAACTGCTTGCCAGAATGAGATGAAATGAGATGAAATCACGTACAAGTCTGTATGCTAGGAGATTTGTTGGCTAGCATCCGTCTGTCTCGGGAGACAATGGAAGACTGCTCCTTTGAGGGGTGAAGTCAAGCCATTGGAGAGTTACAGTGCTTGTCATGCCCTAAAATTCTGAAATTTCTTTTGCGAGGACTGTTAAACATAGTAGTCATAGGGTGCTGCCAGAATGTGGTGAATTGATGGAGAAATGAGAAGCCAGTGTGGAAGGATTTTCCTATCCCCACCTCCAGCCAAAGCACCTAGCTTTTCTCACAGGTGCTCTCCTAGAATCATCTTGGACAAACCAGTTACAGCCTGTTCTAGGTGGGTGACTCACACTCTAAATATTTGGAACAACTTACAGCCCCGTTGTCCCCCAACTTAAGGCCGTATCAAAGCCTGAAGAAATCAGGTCCTCTTCCTTTACTTTCCATAACAGAGGAGCGTGACTCACAATGGTTCATTATAGGTGCACAAACATCAACCTCACTTTTCATTCTTGACATTCTGTAGACAATTCTGAATTATAGGTTAACTCGGTTGGCACTCAGGTAGCCAAGGTCAGGACATCCCAGGGATGGCAAATATGATGGGCTGCGTCTCAGCGAGATACCTGCTGTCCCTACTATTTTCGTTCCAGTTATTTACATTCCATTCCCAGAACGCGCACAAAGAGACACTTGTACAACTCGGACGAAGCCTTAGGAGGAAGAGGGTGGTGACATCAGAACAGAGCTCCTGTTTTTTTGTTGACAGTAAGGACAGAGAAACCGTTGTTACTAGAGCACTCCATGAACATTTTTGTTTTTTTAAAAAAATCCTTTCAAATTACATACCCCACCAGGAACACTCCATTCTGCCAGGAACCTCATTGTTCCTACCTCATTGTTGGTAATTATAACCTACTTCTGTACTTGTTTTGAAACTTGGAGCCAAATATTGTTTTTCCTCAGAGGGTCATCAACACACATACCTCTTGATGAACAGTTAAGCCATCGCAAACAGAGCTATTTGTATGTCACACTCCATGCAGAAGCATAGAAAAACATCAATGGACAGTATATGAAACACTTTCTCTGGGATTCAGCTTTGCAGTTAGAATCTCTGTTTCCACTAAAAAAAAAAATCAAGTTTGAATCCTCAAGGTGATTATAAAGATACACCTGGCAACATGCAGGCAGTAGATTCTCAGAGATGACATGTAAGAGGATTAGGGGTTGGGTGGGGCTGCACAATGCGCTATATAACATCTTGCCACAATTCACAACTGCCAGAAGCAGACTAAAATACTCCAAGTAGTAAAATGGCTACATATATTATGATAAAGTTAAGACATCATCGTGTGCATGCATGCCTACTTGCAGATCAAAGAACTCATCTTTTCTTTGAAGAGAGTTTTGGTATTCACACATATACTCCAAAGTCCATGGTCTGAGTACTCCAAACTCTTCCCCTCCTCTCTTTCTTTGGTGCTGCTGGCCTGTGCTAAATCATGGATGGATGCTTAAAAGAATCCTTTTAATACTCAATTAATTTACCCACATGTTTTGAGCCTGGATTTTGTAATCAAAGGACAACACAAAGTGGGGGGAGAGACTTATATTGAGCTCTTTGGGATTTTCAGAGATTTTTGTGGGAGTGGGGGGGTGTTACTAGATGCTGCGATATGGAGCACAGAGCCAGACGTAGGCTGAAGAGCAGAAATGAATTCTTGTGGTTTTCCGTGTACGAGATCCATCCCAGTATATAAGCACTACGGTTTGGGAGGAGGCCAGTTGTTTGGAAAGCACAAGGTTGACAGAAAAAGACACCCAGACTTTTGTGGACTGTGGCAGATGAGAACAGAGGGAGTGCAATTTGGGCAGAATGTAAGTAAAGCTTAATTCCACAGAAACAGAAAAGATGTTTGACTTTCTAGGAAATGGCACTGCTGTTCAGATCGCAAGTTACCCAACCTCACAATTACTTAGGGTCATGCAAACAGACCGATAGCCCATTCTAGTCCAATGCACTGATGTCCACAAAAGCCGGATGGGTGATTCAAGGAAGCTTCCAGGCAGGGCATGAAGGCACTTAGCTCTTCCCCCCTCCCAGAACTGATATTCCAGGACAAACCTTGTATTTTGATTCTGCAAATGCATCTCTAGCTCATCTTTTTGGTTAACTGTGCAAATCGTTCCTGCGATCCTGAAAACTCAAAGAGTTACAAAGGCACTTCTCCAGTTGTGCACTCTGTGGACAATTCTGCTGCAGAAACCACCTTCATGCCTAGAGCTGCCTAGAGTGATGTGCAGAGAAGATGTGCAGAGAAGATATAACTGCTTCAAGGGAGCATCTGAGGCCACTATAACTGTTTTTGTTCTTTGGGAAATGATATAATTACAAAGCCAGGATTCCCAAGAACTAAAAGGGTGGAGATCTTGGAGGCTGATGGAGAACTTGGTGCTGCTTCCTTAGGTTCCAATATTCCCAGAAACTGCAGAGAAGGAGGAGCCAGGAGATTTAGAATGTTGCCCAAAGAAAAATACAGCAGATGAAGGGCCTGTGGCGGCGGGGGGGGGGGGGGCGACGACCTGGCACCCTACTCTGCTGCCTATTTGCACAATTCATGTAGCAGTATAGATAGAGCATGTGCAGCAAAACCTCACTGCCTTTTGGAATACTGCTTTTGCTGCTTCCCGTTCAATACCACCAGCCTAATCCCACACAAGTTAGGGAGGGATCCATGCATGTGGAAAGCTAGAAATTCACTCCTCTATACCACTGGTACAAGCAACCATTCAGTATTTCCCACATCACTACAGTTTTTCTGTTCCATTTTTCCAGATTCCAGATCAGACTAATGCAGCCGCAAAGGCTCCACTTGCAGTTGCAGGCACTGATTCTAAATCTATCATGTGTGCACTATGCATTGAAAGCAGAGTCGCCAAGAATCCTGGGAACTGTAGTTTAAGGGTGCTGGGACCTCTACATGTGAAGTGTAAATTACAACCCCCAAGGTTCTTTGGGGGAAGCCATGTGCCTTTAATGTATGGTGTGGGTATGATGTAGTCATTCACTGCACTGGAGAAGAGACTCTTAGAAGGAGATAAGAAAACATTTCTCTGAGTTGTCATTTTGTTTTCAGGAAGGAAAAACCTAATGAGACAGAAAGTTTCCATCAGTGATTTGTGATTTCCCACTAGAATGGAAAGTGCTTTTATATGCTTATGTATGCGCACACCATATATATATAGGGTCTGGGCACGTGAGAGAGTTTTCTTGCACAGTAATAACTACTTTTTAAAGTTTTGGCAAAGCCAGTAGAATAGCAGAGCAGTTGAGGTTGGTGTCACGGCACGAAGCAAGCTGTTTCCTTGGAACTCATGTTTCCAATTGCCTAAAAGCACTCGTTTATGTTATCCGGTAGGCTTTCCCTTCAGATGTGATGAAATTATGAAATACCCAGCAAATGACTCTAGGAAATGTTTGTAATGTTTTGGGGCACGTAGCACATTTGAGTTTGGGGCTGTGTGTGTGTTTTAAGCCTATTGATCCTTTCACGGTGACTGAAGATCCCTCCAGGAAACCCCTTATTTTTATTCCATGCCTCCCAATTGCACCTGAGGCTGCTACCCCCCCCCCCGGATCATTCCAGCACCTCCCAGGGCATGGTATTACCCTAGCCCATGCCTTCTCCATGAGTTTTATGGCTGAGGGGAAGTTTAAACCCTGGAACCCGAGGTCCTATTCCAACACTACACCATACTGGCTTTCACACTCACAAACAAGCACACACACCAGCGGGAATGTCAGCATTGGAGGTGTAGATTTCACCCTAACATTTTGTCTAAAAAAAACTATCCCCCAGGAGCGACAAACCGCTCTTAACCTAGAGGCGTTCCTGTCTTTTATTGCCAGTAGAAGACGCCAACCCAAACTCTTCCCCTGTTGCCTCTGCAAGAACTTTCCAGCAGTAAAAAAGGGAGGTTCGAACAATAAAAGAAATAGAGGGGGAGGGCAGGCCTTCTCAGGCCATAAAAATTATATTGGACATCAGCTCAGTGAATGAAGATGCTGTCAAATGACTGATGGAGCAAACATTGCCATGTTTCTTCTCATGTTGAGATCATATGACTTACCTTTAAAGCCAATTCAATTGTGATTGTCCTCTTCACTCCTTTAAACACACTCTAAACAAAGCTACAGAATTATTCCTGGTAGACGCATGTAGTTCTTTCTAGGGAGATATTACCTCTATTCTTGTCAACACTCCTAGTAAAGGGTGATGTAGTAAATCGATAGAGGTGTCATAAGTAGGTGAGACACGCGGCAAATCCAGTGAATGCTATAGTAAACACTTGGGCATTGCACACACCATACATTTAAAGCCCATTGTTCCCCCCAAAAGAACCCTGGGAACAGTAGTTTACCCGTCATAGAACTACAATTCCCAACACACTTCACAAACTACAGGTATGCACAATTTTTGGGGGTGTGAATAGAGGGCACACACCAGTGGCTTTTGGAGATGCCGGGATCTCTGTGGATTCCAACACCTTTTTCTTCTGTTAAGCTTTGGGGTATCCCCCAAGGAGACACAGGGGAGGGGTCCACCAGAGGACACCTCGTCCGAGGCTCCCTCAAACCCGCAGCTCTGTGGCTCATATAGGGATGACTGAGAGATTTGATTCAGTTTGCTTTTTTTAAATTTTCACTTACTAGAACAAGCTGCAAACCGAAACACAGCACATTGCCATATTTTGCAGTGCACTGCTTTAGCCAAGCAATGTGTGCAAAACTACACATGCTAGTGTAAATGCGCCCAGGAATGCATATATTTGTGAAAATAACATACAAAAACGCATTACTAAATGTTAGGGGAAATGGACATATGGGGGAAAATATGCCTTGCACATTATCCTTGCATGAGAGCCATAATTACATCTCTGGGTAGAAACTGGAATGTTTATATTCGGTGGATTGTCCTCCTTGATCTCTCTGTGGAAACAGCAATGACAACTTTGATATAACTACCGCTGCTCAAGCGACGCAAAACGAAACCTCCAGAAGGCTTTGTGAAAACACTGGGTTCTCTGCAAAGATTTAGGTGTACAAGGAAGATTATGCAACTGGGCCATGTGTGTCCATAAAGGCGTGGTTTGTTAATAACACAGAGACAGTAGTAGGAGCCCCACATGCATGTTGTTCTGGGGTAACTTTCAGCACTCCTGTGCTAAATTTGGCCATGGAGGCTGGTATTTTAAGACAAATTTAGGGCCCCACCAACTTCAGCCAGACCTAGCCTGATTAAAGCGTACCCACCCCTGTCTCAGGTGATTCCAACTGTACAGTGCAGTGCTCATCTGTATTAAAAGTAAAGCAAGAGTAAGTAAACATCTATTGCCTGTTCAGTTGAATGGAGGCTTTTAGTGGAGAAGGGTGTCTGTCAGTAGATTGCTATATGGAGCCTCCAAGCTGAGAGGCAGACTACCTCTGAATATGCTGAATAAGTTGTGGAGACTATCCACAGAAAAGAGCTTAATCAATCTCCCCCTCTCTCCAAGCAGCCTCTGCATTTCAACCAAAGCCTCCAAATGTGCTGCTGAGGCATCCCCAAAGGAAACCTGCAGGCCATGAAGTGGAAAACAAATCATTTCCCCTGTTTTCTCTCTCACACACACGCAGGTGCAAGCTGGCTAGGGAGGGAATCAGGGGTGAGACCCGAGAGAGCAAACAGGCACATTAAGAAACATGGTTCTGATGGACTTTGGTAGGATGGGTGATCAGAGCCTACCCCTACCTTAATTTTTGTGTCTGAAGACTTGCTTGATATTTGAGAGAGAGAAAATGTCAAATGGACCCTTAAAAGGGAAAAGCAAAGATCTGTCTGGTATAGAGAGTAAAGAATCTGATTGTAATTCATAGACACATATTACTCAGGTATGAGCCATGGGTGGTGCAACTTCTTTTCTGCTTATTTATTTATTATGTCACCATCCGAACATTTCCCAGACACCCTCTGGTTTTCACGGTGCTGATGTTAGCTTGCGGTGATGAGAGAGGATCGTTCTGTACTGAGCGAAGAAGCGCACAGGAAGAGAATTGGCCATAGATCCACGAGCTCCTCGCCGCAACTGGTGTTTACAATCTATCCTCTCTACCCTGTGCTGCTGGCCCTTTGTCCAGACACCAAAACAAAACCTTAAAAACCTTGCTGTGTCTCTTGTGCCTCTTGGGAAGTCTGTGGCTTCTGCCTCCCCTCTTGTGGTGAGTGCTTGTGGGGAGCCATTGTTGTCCTTCACTGATGGGGACACCGCGATCAATCATGCTGTGGAGCAATCCCAAACAACAAACTCGACACCACAGTCTCACTGTGGTCTTGTACACCAGAGACAATACCATGGCGGTTTAGACCTTGAGTCTACATTTCCTTCAAGTAGCTGCCATAGAAGGAATACAAGGGATTTTCATCAGCTTGCACAGCTCAATCTCCTAGTGAGCAGCATCCATGCCAGTCAGTGTAGCAGTGATGTGGATCACCACACCTTCTGGTCCTCACCCCTGGCTTCTATGGAAGTACTATGGTCACGAGGCTCAAAGAAGTATTTTTGCTTGCATTTTTCAGCAGCACCTAAGCCACCAAGGTAACATCTGAATCAGCCCTCTCTTGTCATGGAGAAGAATTTTTCTTTTCCTTATTGGGTCAATGCAGCATGATCACAAAATTAAGGTTCAAGTCAAGAGGTTGAATCCAACAAAGCAATGGCCAAGGAGAAATATTTCCATTCCTGCAACAGAACTTGCCCTCCCTCTCCTCCTGCATGCAGCCTCCCTCCCCCCTCCCCCCCAAAAGTGCTCCAGAGCAGATTGTGTGTGTTTGTGAGTGTGTGAGAGAGAGTAAAGGGAATGCAGGGTAGTTCTGTTTTGTGAGCTGTTGTGCTTCTGCAACAACTTTGTTGGACATTCAACCAAATGGTTGGCATCAGAGCTGGCTCAAAACATTTTGCTGCCTGAAGTGGAACAGCAAATCTCTTCCTCCCCGTCCGCCACTATCCCAAGTCAAGGTGTGCCTCATCTTTTCCTCTTTGTGGTGGGGAAGTTTGGGCTCACTGGGGGCATCTTGCCAACAACTCCCCATCTCTAACCTGCAAACACAAAAAACCTGGAGCTGGCACAGTCCAAATTAGTAATACCATGTTTGGGACAGCTGTTTTTTGAGACAACTGCCACCTGAATTTGTCTTTTCATATATATTTGTATATATGCCCCATTTCCCTTTCCCAACTAAAAACATGAGATCTGGCAATTTGCCTTCTCTGTTTGTAGTGCCAGTGTTTTCCCTGGCAGCTGTCTCTGTCATTTTCTATCTTCAGTTTTGGATTTCAAGCAGCGGTTGGGTTGTTTACCCATCAATAGCCCTAGATTCCTGGAGGGAGGAGGTTGAAATTAGGAAGCATAAATTATCCAGACAAGACAAGGCAGGCATATCGTAACCTGCACACTTGCCAGTGTTGAGAAGAGGATCGTACTCCTGGCAGGCACTAAGTAAATAACAGGCTTTGACTTGGAGCTTCATTCCCACCGCTGATCTCAGTAGCTCTCATAATTAACAGACGAACTCACTGACCTCAGTGGCTCCTTGTCAGGCTGAAACATGAGTCACTCCCAGCCTATGTGCTGTGAAATCCTGTGCACACTTCCCTGGGAGTAGGTCCACAGTGCAACTCAACTTCTGGGGAGATGCATATAGAATCGTACCGAAAATCATTTAAGCAGCAGCTATCAGAAGCTTGGAAAACGTTGGTTTATGGCGATAGCGTCTGGAAATAGCACGGAGATGAAAATACAGATTGTGGAGACCTTGAAGTCCAGTCTTCAGTTCCTGGGGCAGTAACACATGATGGCTCCCCCATTTGCTTGAATGTATAAGGGGATGTACACAGAAAGATAGAGTTGCCTCTTACATTCATCGGGGAGGTCCACTTGTAACAAATCAGTGCCACCCTGAATTCACTTGGAAGGATGGGGTACAAATTTAGCAAATAATCATAAAATAATAAAATGTATTGGGGCATGCAGGAGGATCAGGTAGCTTGGTTCTATTGAAAGTCATGTTACTTTTATAGTTACTATGTGAGATATTACTGTATTTTTCGCTCTATAGGATGCACTTTTCCCCTTCTAAAAAGTAAGGGGAAATGTGTGTGCGTCTTATGGAGCGAATGCAGGCTGCGCGGCTAAGCCCAAAAACCAGAACAGGGAGACGGAGCGCTGCGCAGCACTCCGTCTCGTTGTTCTAGCTTGGGGTTAGCTGCGCAAAGCCTCTGCAGGGCAGTGGGGGGAAGGCACCCTGATGCTCTGCAGAGGCTTCAAAGGCTGTCCCCGAAGCCAGAATAGCAAGAGGCTATCCCAGAAGCCAGATCCCTCTTGCTGTTCTGGCTTAGGGGGTTCAGAATTTTTTTCTTCTTGTTTCCTCTCCCCCAAACTAGGTGCTTCTTAGCGCCCGGTGCATCCTATAGAGCAAAAAATACGGTATTTCTTTGTAGAAAAGACTGAGGAAATCTGAATCTCAATTCCTGCTGTGCATGCAGGAATGCACAACAGGGATCTCAGTTCCTCAGTTCTTTTACCTGTGAAATGGGTTCATTAGCCCTTTTCACACTGAAAACTGCTAATTGTATTAGCAAGCCCCGCTTGTTTTGTGACATTTCATCAAAGATTGCTTGTTCTGTTTCTCCACCTTTATATTGTTGCATATTGAAATATAATTATTTCACCTGCTGTTAGCAGCAGTGATGGGGCTAAAGGGGCACAAAAAGGAGGGCTCTGCTGTCTCTGCTGCCACCATGCACTCTTGACATCAGGAAAAGGGAGATGGGCAAGCATTGGGCTCTGTGCTGGCACCTGGGCCTTGGCATATGTCCAGCTGGACCACTGACACTGGGGCTAACGGATGCAGTTACTGCATTAGCAGTTAACCCGGCTAATTTGAAAGACGACATTTTCAAGGCAGAGCTTTTTATTGCTATCTTCCAGTAGATGGTGCCATCTACTGGAAAGTGGGTGAAAGACCATTGTATGTGAAAGTAGAATTCACAAGTCAGTAAAGGGGCTTGTGCAGATCCTTTTAAAAAAAGAAAAGAATGAAATTAAGCCTAGTTTGCTTGCACAAAATTTATGTGGAGGTTAGATGATGCCAACTCTATTTAGCATTCATCCTGATTTGCTTCTGGGTTCCACCATCAGTACTTTACCCTATAATACTTTTTACTGCATTGCCCTGTCACTCCCCTAACTGCAAATAAGTCCTTTTAAAAAGTGGATTTGTTGCACCAGAGTGCTTTAATTCTGCTTTAATTGGGCAAACTGACATGGTCAGCATGCAACTGAATCGCTCCTGCAAAACACTGACCACAGTCCCTTCCTCTCAGAATTGGCCTGCCAATCATGATTGAAAACTTGTCGCTTTCTCCCTCCTGCTTTTGGCTTACGTCAATGACTTCAGGAGCTTGTCTTCACTCTTATTTCTTTCATGACTGAAGTTTCCTAAGCAGAAGCATTAGCAATCAGAATAAGTGTTGCAAAATCTGAACTGTTACATAAAAACAAAACACCTTAAAGGAGCTCACTGCCTTTGCTTGTGAATTAACCTACATGCAGGGAGCGGCCTTCACGCCTCACAGTGGGGTGATGTTCCTCCAGCCTCATGAGGAGCCTCTTTTGTGGGGCTAGCGAGTCGGGGCCTAGGCCACGTGGAAAGGGTCTTGCAGGGTGCGGCCTTCAGGCCCCACAGCCAGGCAAATTCATTTCATACTGTAGCCTTATGAGGCTTTTCCCTCGGGTGGGAAAAATATTGCACCTGGGAAAGGGAGATGGGAGTCAACAGACACTCAAGGAATAGTTTCAGAGAAAAAGCTTTATTTCTACCATCCATGAACTGGTAGAAGGAGCAAGTGTGATAAGTCACAAACAAGCACGGGTTCACAGTCATTTGCACAGAGTATATATTCCCCTTCCAGTTCCCTCCCCTTTCTCCTCCTTCTCGAGTCCTGCCTCATGAGTTCCCCTGAGCATGAACAGAAAGCTCCTGTCTTGGGACTCTTGGCGCCCTTCCCAGGAAAGGGGGGTGAGAGTGGTTCAGCATGTCCAACGTGAGTTGCAACTGAATGAGATAAAAGTCAGTTCTGTTCTTTTAGCGAGGTCAACTGGCCTGGGAAATTGTTCTATTCAGCTACCTTTGTTACAACAGAGCAAATGAGCTAATGCCTTTTAGCTGCTGAAAAAATGATTTTGAGAAGCTTTGAGCCTGCTTTGGGCCTAGGTGGGGTTACCTGTCCTCGCCTTCCTTCAATACCACACCATATTGTAGCACCCTGCTTGTGGTTAACGCTTAGCTGGAATGAAATATTCAATGCAGCTATAGAGAAATTAAAATAATAATTTATTTGTCAGACAAATAAATGAGAGACACAGTGGTATATGGTTACCAAAGCTCTGTCCACTCAAGTCCTGATGGCCAGCACTTATATTTCCTCAGCCCAGCCCCCTTGCTCCTCCTTTGGCTGCCTCTGTCCCATCAGCCTGGTTGAAATTCCTATTGGCTGTTTGCTAGAACCAATTATAAAAGATACACCCATTTCCTATTACCTTTTATGGGAGACAAAGAGCTATATTTCCTTCTATGCATAAATGGCAGACAAGTAGCCATATATCTTACATTTGCCTCGACAAGGCACCTTAATTATCAGATCATCTTTGTCCTATTGCCCTATTGCCCGATTCACTCCAAAACAGATGGCTAAAACAGATGGCTCATGGTTTTAAACAGATCTTGGGTTCACATTCTCACACACCATCAATGAAATAAGAATCTAACATAAGAATCTAGCATTTCTTACTTTCTAAATCCTTTGCATAATTACATTTAAGCCAATATATTTCATACATAACATATATAGATTTTTAGAAGCAAAGGCCTTTTCAAAGTAAAAAGGAACTTAGTAAAAACACTTTCCAAAGGCAATCCCTTAAATTTATACCCCCCTTTCAAGCCAGCTGCTGTTTCTATTAGCTCTTGCCCTTTAACCTTAGGAAAATGTGGCTAAAGCCTAATGGGAGGCACATGGTATTATTTTCTGTTAAACAATAAATCCTACTATTTACTAACTCTTAATTGGTGTTTTTGCAGCTTGATCAGGGGGGCCCTTGGCCAGGAGGATAAACATCTGCCAAAATCCTTAACCAGCTGGTCTTCTGCCTGGCATAAAAACACACAAGCATCTGCAGATATATTTTTTGAGCTCATTTTAAAATACAGGTCTTGATCAGATGCCTCAATATGGCAGCCATTTTGTGTTTTGCTATGTTCTCCTTGGTAGCCAATTGGTGGACTGGCCCATGTAGCACTTTCCCAAAATTGGTCTGGCTCCATATAAGGCAGCTTACTCTCTTCTTATCATATGAAATACCCCACTTTGTATATTAATAGGAGCACAGGATGTTCTGCATTTATATCCTAAAAGGCGGCGGGGGGGGGGGGGAATCTCTTGAGCGATATGTCCAAATGTGTTTTTACGCTTGGGGGGCTGCTGCATCGCTTGTTCCTGAACCTTTTCTTCCTTCCAAATGCCCTGAAGATCCATTGCACACCTTGACTTGCATGAAACCTCCTCTCTCTTATTTGCTCAGGGAACCAGACCGGGAGAAGGAGGAATGAAGGAAAACAGAAATCCGGCCTGAGAACGGAGGTCCCTGTCAAGAGAATGGCCAAGATCTCCTCAGGTGAGGATGAAAGGGGAGGCAGGGAAAAGCAAAGAGCCCCTGAAAACATCCCCACACTGGAGAAGAACTTGTCGGCCAAACCCCTGCACGGAAGTGTATCTGCATGAAGACGGTCAGCACTTTTCTATTGGATGGGTGTCACCGAGCAGAGTTTTCAATGGAGATGGTGTATCCGGATTAAGTGGAGGAAACAGAAAGGGAGAGCATTTGGGTGTGGATGATGTCATGCAGATACAGAACTGGACTTGCGTCTTTGAGGGGGGTGAGCTCCCATTGCTCAGTCCCAGCTCCTGCCAACCTAGCAGTTCCAAACCACGTCAAAGTGCAAGTAGATAAATAGGTACCGCTCCAGCGGGAAGGTAAACGGCATTTCTGTGCACTGTTCTGGTTTCGCCAGAATGGCCACATGACCCGTAGAAACTGTCTGCAGACCAATGTCAGCTCCCTCAGCCAGTAAAGCCAATGAGTGGCGCAACCCCAAAGTCGTGACTGGACTTAACTGTCAGGGGTCCTTTACCTTTACCTTTTTAAAAGCACACTGCACACTGCCATGCGATGTGAAAGTGCTTCATCTTATCAATGGTCACAACTCCTGAAATGAATGGATGGCTCCAATGCTCCATTTGCTGCCTTCCTTCAAACATCAACATTTGTGTATGTTCTAAGATGTTTCAAATAGTCAAAAAGATGACAGTTTTTAATTCCTCTGAATTTGATATCTACTTTAGATTTTTAAAGGCTGGCTCCCAAAGTTATTTCAGGTGAAATAGAGGGATTTAGGCCCATTGCTTGGCCGAATGTTAATCACACACACACACACACACACACTTCAGTGGAAACTGCATGCAGCTGAGCAGCTCACATTCGGAGGATCAACACAGAAAGGAACAGGAAGGAAGCAACACAAATATTTTGACTGAAGTGTCTTAGGAAAGCGATTTTAAATCATGGACACCTAGGTTCTGAAAATGGTATTGCCCGTATTGGTGTGACTGGTGGGTCCCATGGCAAAATTCCATGTTGTCCCAGGTTTGTAGGGAGTCTGCAATAATTTTGCCAAGGAAATTCTTATGGTTCAGGGCCTCACTCTATTAGCCTTTCTTGTACATGGAGATCCTTTATGAAAGGCATTCAGGCCCATCAAACAAATCTGTGCTGAGGTACACATACTGTATCACCATTTTTACTGCCGGAACTGCTTTGAATCTGACTTCAGGAAGAATGTGTTTTAACTGCGCAGTGTCCTGGAAAAGACACTCTGCATTGGGAAAGAAGGGAACTGAGTTCCCTCCCATTTTCCACTTCCTGATGTTCCAAATGGCCAGTACCCTGGAGTTAAGATTTGTGTTGTTGTCAGGATTCTAACTGCAACTGTAACTGACCTAAGAATTCTGCAGAGCAGTTGCTGCTGTGGCTGGCCGGCTGCTCAGGCGAACGTCAGCTCAGTGGCCAACAGCTCAGTCTTCTTGAGGCTCAGGAGCACCTAGCAAATCCCTGCTCTGTTCCTGGCACGCTAGACTCTAGCTGAGGAAGGCATTTCACGTAAGTTTATGGATTAAACATTCCTCACTATGCCATCAGGTGTGTTTATGCTCAGTGGAAAAGGATAGCTGCAGTAAAGGTAAAGGGACTACTGACCATTAGGTCCAGT
This sequence comes from Podarcis gaigeae, assembly GCF_964106915.1. NCBI lineage: Eukaryota > Metazoa > Chordata > Lepidosauria > Squamata > Lacertidae > Podarcis > Podarcis gaigeae. The sequence goes on along the minus strand of NC_139679.1, from coordinate 14,256,061 downwards.
CGTGACCGACTCTGGGGTTGCGGCGCTCATCTCGCTTTATTGGCCGAGGGAGCCGGCATACAGCTTCTGGGTCATTATTAAGCCACTTCTGGCGAACCAGAGCAGTGCACAGAAATGCCGTTTGCCTTCCCATTGGAGCGGTACCTATTTATCTACTTGCACTTTGACGTGCTTTCGAACTGCTAGGTGGGCAGGAGCAGGGGCCGAGCAACGGGAGCTCACCCCGTTGTGGGGATTCGAACCGCCAACCTTCTGATCGGCAAGTCCTAGGCTCTGTGGTTTAACCCACAAAACAGCAAAATCATGAGCAGCTTCCCATCCACAACAGCTTGCTTAGGTTCTTGCCATTTTCACAGGAACAATGCAACAGTAGATTAAATCAGTAGCAGTGTGCTGGAAGAAAGTATGAGTGTCGGCATCTCTGGATCAGGTGTCTCTACCTAACCAGGGGGTGGGAGAGAGCAGGAACTCTTTCTTTTGCTTCTTCTTTCTGTGCATGGAAGGAAGAATGCAGGAGGGAGGATGTCCTTCAATGACTAGACATGCTTGTTATTCCCTCTCTCACTGCATCTTGTCTTCTCTTTTGTTTCCAGGATGTCTGCCAAGGTCTCCCCTGCTCCCCTCCTCTCCAAACCCCCCATGCGAGTGAAAGAAGGCTCCCTGGTGGTCAGGTGGCTGAGTTTAGTTTCCGGTCTCCACTTGTGTGCATTCCTGATGGATATTGTGGCCTGGATTATGTGCATTGCCTCAACAGCCGTTGTCAACTGGCGAGTGTGGCGTGTGGACAACATCAAGGGAATCGGCTCTGGAAACATCTGGGTTGGAATCTGGCAGGTCTGTTTTTGGAAAGACCCTTCTAACGACGGAAACTCTTATTACCATTGTGAAGAGCTCCATGAACAACATCCAAGCCTCCCGAGGGAAATTTTTATTGCTCAGGACTTAATGGCCTTAGCTGCCATTATGAATTCAGCAGCCCTTGGATTACAGTCATTTGCCCTCTTCAATGTGTTCAAGCCCAGAAAACATAAGGATTTTCTCTTAACCTTTTTTGGGCTTGGAGCTCTGCTGAACTTACCAGCAGGGATACTCGTCCTGATTTCCGTGATATGGAACATGTCTGCTGTCTTACAAAATGGGGAAATTGACTTCCCTGAATCTTTTGAATTGCCTCAAATTCCCAGCGAGCAGCATATTGGACCTTCTATTTATCTAGGCTATATCGCTGCATTTTTCCAGCTGCTGAGTGCAGCATTTGTTGGGATGGAGAGATGCTGCATCAGGACCACTGCAAGTGAGAGTCTAACTACTTGTACAAAGTGTGGTTCTCTCCTGGATCTCTCCTCTGCAGTTGAGATGGAGGAAAGCTGTGCAAGTGATCTTGTAATTCCAGAGGAATCCTGCGTAGTAGAGATGGAGGAAAGCCGTACGCCCCAAAGCTCACCTGAAGGACATCATAGCCAACCTGATGTCCCGAAACATACAATTATATATGTGATTCGCTTCAACCGTAAAGACTAAACTATCAGATCCAGATCCACAGAGATCGCTCCATACGCGCATGGATCTGCGTGGATCAGGGTATGATAGTTTTGTTTTGGGACTTCAGGTGGGCTTTGATGTCCTTCAAGTGAGGAGGCCTCTTTTTTATGACTAGTAGTTATTTATTTATTTATTCATTAAAGATTTTGTTGATTTACAAAAGTGTGCAATGTCTCTCCCTCATGTAACACTTTTACAAATCATTTTCATTTGTTGAGGGGGGGGGGGAAGATGGGTGGGGGTGGGGTCGGGTGGCGATTTTTCTATTTTACTTACTATACGTAGGGTTTGGTGTCAGCATTGTTTGTGCAGATGCTTTGCTGTTTGCTTGTAATTAATAAACCAATATTAATTAAAATATTGACTCTGTTTGCATGATCTTGGCCAGTCTTAATGCACACTCTCGTCCCATTTTTCAGAGCCTCCTCCAGAGGAGACCCACTAAAGCCTAACCGGTGGGTCTACTCCTGTGTAGGATTCAGCTCTTGATAATTGTGTAGTTGGGTCTGGGTTAAAGGCAGATATACACGGATCCTCATGGATCCTCCACTTTTTTAAAAATAACTCCAACAAATGCAGTGTCAAATCACACCTGGAAGGCATGCCTACAGACTGGACTATCAAAAATGTGGATGCAGCACCACAAAAACATGGACTTTCTTCACCGCCTCTATTGCATCTGAAGAAAATAGTAGCAGGAGACTCTTTTTATTATTATTAAATTTTTAACAAATTTTTCTTTTACAAATTATTCAGACATTTACATATTTGCCATATTACAAATTTTTGACTTCCACCAGCTCCTCCCACAATCCTCATATTTGTATATTTATTACGCATTTCCTTTATAATATATTGCCAGTTAATAATATCCTCTCCTCATTTTCTTTTACAATACCCTTTCCCATCACAAAGCCTCTTTAAAAACAACTAGCGTTGTCTGTTCATCACAGATATTTTCCAGATAAATCGTAAACTTTCTCCAGTCCTCAGTGAACTTGTGGTCTTTCTGGTATCTAATTTTCCCAGTCATTTTATCTAACTCTGCAAAGTCCATAAGTTTCATTCTCCACTCTTCCACTGTCGGTAGTTCCTCTTGTTTCCACTTTTGGGCCATAGCAGGAGACTCTTTCAGGTGGTTTGCAATTTAATGGAACCACCTTTACCATCGGGGTCTTGTAAAGACCTCAAGATCTCCTGCAACGATTTTGCAAATTTTTTTGCAGATAAAGTCGCTCATATTTGGAAGGAGGTAGACACCACCGTGGGAGCAGGGCTGGGGTGGGAGAGTGCTAGAGCCCTGTCTGGTCAAGTTGCATGGAATCAATTTCAATCTGTTACCCCCGAGAATGTGGTCCTGTGTGAGTGCTTGGAGGTGGTTGGAGGATGGATGGCAGCTAATGGATTGAGGTTGAATGCTGACAATATAGAAGTACTGTTCTTGGGGGACAGGGGGTGGGCTGGTGTGAAGGACTCCCTGGTCCTGCATGGGGTAACTGTGCCCCTGAAGGACCAGGTGCGCAGCCTGGGAGTCATTTTGGACTCACAGCTGTCCATGGAGGCACAGGTCGATTCTGTAGCCAGGGCAGCTGTCTACCAGTTCCATCTGGTACGCAGGCTGAGACCCTACCTGCCCGGAGACTGTGGTGCATGCTCTAGTTATCTCCCGCTTGGACTACTGCAATGCGCTCTACATGGGGCTACCTTTGAAGGTGATCTGGAAACTACAACTAATCCAGAATGTGGCAGCTAGTCTGGTGACTGGGACCTGAAGTAGACCTGAAGGAGCGTCTCCACCCCCATCGTTCTGCCCAGACACTGATGTCCAGCACCAAGGGCCTTCTGGTGGTTCCCTCACTGTGAGAAGCAAAGCGACAAGGAACCAGGCAGAGGGCCTTCTCAGTTGTGGTGCCCGCCCTGTGGAATGTCCTCCCATTAGATGTCAAAGAGATAAACAACTACCTGACATTTAGAACTACCTGAAGGCAGCCCTGTATAGGGACGTTTTTAATGTGTGACTTTTTAATGTATTTTTATTTCATTTTTTTGGAAGCCACCAAGAGTGGCTGGCGAAACCCAGGCAGATGGGCAGGGTACAAATATATAATAATAATAATAATAATAATAATAATAATAATAATAATAATAATAATTTTGTAGGATTTGATAATCTTTATAGGTCTTTCAAATATCTAATCTATATCTATCTGTCCCCTCCCCCTTTTCCCTTTCTGTACTTCCCTATCCTTATAAAATTGAATATATATATTTTTTAAAAAATTACGGCTCCACAGTTTTCTGGGTCGCCCCATATTCATTACCCAACCACCTATGCTGCTTATGGCCAGATCACTTTGGGGCACTGCCATGCTGTAAAAAGATTCTCATGAAGCACAGATCCCCATGGATCCTTAGGTTTTTTTATGTTTGGTCACCCTGAAATCACTATCAAATCACACATGATGAATATGACCACAGAATGAACCACAAAACCCACAGAGCACAGCCAAGGAACAAACACTATATTAAATACTTTAATCCTCATGGATCGTCATGATTGTTAAATGGACTCCACCAAATTATATTGTAAGATCACACCAATGTCTTACCTGTGAATGTAAATTATCAAACCAGCTAGAAGGAGGCCACCAAAGTAACCATGAAAAACAATCACCTGTTTTGCGTCAATTCAGCTACAAATGGTTTTGGGACAAAAGTTGGTTGCTTTGGGGGGGGGGTAATTATAAATGGAGGTTTAACTCCAAGTTTTCTTGCCGACAGATTCTGTCAGTGCAAACTTTGAAATAGGGGGTCTCCAACGTGGTGCCCATGGGCATCATGGTGCCTGCTGACAGCTTTCCTGGATTCCACCACGTGTTTTTAGAAAAAGAACAGGATTAGTGGTGAATTGTGCCCAGCATGACTTCAGATTGTTCATAGTATATTTGATTGGCTGCAGGGGCATACGAAGGGGCAGCAGGGTGGTGGTGCCCCGGGGTGCCATGCTGGGGGGAGGGTGACAGTATGGTCGCTGTACTTGCTGCCACTTGTGCGGCGTCCGTGTGGGCTGCCGCTCTTGTGGCAACTGTACAGGCAGCCCCTCTCGCAGCGACCGTATGGGTCATACGGGCAGCTGCTCTCGTGGCGACTGTACAGGCTGCTGCTCGCGTAGCGTCCATACAGGCAGCCCCTCTCGTGGTGGCCATATAGGCTGTACGGGCAGCTGCTCTCCTGGCGACCATAAGGTCTGCCATGCATGCACAGTCCGTACAGGACATTGTGTGCCCATCATCCAGGACTTGTTACCCTATTTTAGCTGCCACAAAATCTATTAGCATGCCACCAGAACCAGGGAAGCCTTGCCAGTTGCAGCTCACACAGTTGAAGCGAAATAAAAGATCAGGAAGAAAGTTCCCCAGACTGCAGGAAAAGATAACAGTAGCTCCAGCATCTGATTCAGTGCAGGCTGCTGAGGGGTTGGACTCCTTAAGATCACCAACTGACTATGAGACACCTGGAAAGCACTCAACCTCAGATGACCTCCACTCCACAAAGTGGGAAGAGGATTTGACAGTGACCAATATTGATTCTTTTGATAGCAGCCCCATATTCTCAACACAAAGTGAGAAGTGTTTGGACAAATCACTGATTTGTACATCAGTTCCCCCATGGCACAACTGTACCTTCCCCACACTCAGTCTACAAACCATGGGACTTGTGGGTTCAGTTGGCAACATCTGTGTGTATGACTATGACATAAACACACTGAAAGGATCAAACTGGATAAATGACTGCATAATAGATGCCTTTCTTGCCTCCAGGGTGATCATGGCCAAAGAGCTAGGTCACGATGGAACAATTTCCCCACTTACTTGCCACTTCATGCAGATATGTCAAAGATTGCCAGTGCAAGCTCTGAAGAACTGTTTGAGATATGGAGTGCTAAAGAAAGATGTTTTGATTATTCCAGTAAATGACAGAGAAGTCCACTGGATACTGATAGTAATCATTTTTAAAAGGAAGACTATGCTCTACCTAGATTCCAAACATGGATTGAACCACTCTGTGATTGATGCAATAACATCCTTCTTAGAATGTCTGTATGAGATGGATTCAAAATATCCGTATAGTTTTGCGGACTGGTCAGTTTTTGCACCAACTGATATACCCAGGCAAGGTAATTCCAGTGACTACAGTCCTTTCACATGTACCATTGCCCATCTGATTGCTTCTGCTCACAATTACAGTTCATACAAAAGGATATGGCTGCCATTAGACCCTGGATTGCAAAAGAAATAAAACAGTACAGTGGGAAAACCTATTTTGAAGGACAAGACAAATATTTTCAAGTGGAAATTGATGCTGTTACTCCCAAGAAGAGACAAATCTTGAAAGAGAGTCACATTACTGTGTCTCAATCATGCCCAGAGGGATGGAAGGATACACTAACCTATTGCTCAGATATTTTACCTTCCTTGTTTGAAGGCTGCTGGTCACTATGTTTTTTGAAGGAAGGGTGCAGGAGGCCCAGTGGTGACCTAACTGTGGTTTACTGTGAAGGAAACTGCAAGGACTGGTACCACTGCTTTCGCATAGGCATGGATTCAAAAGATCTTCCAGAGGTTTTTGTGTGTCCAGACTGTCAATCCACTGTGGCCAAATAGATTTTGAAACTGCGAACTGTCATATTCCACAGGTTGGTATAATACAGCAAAATCCAAACATATAGTTTTCATCATCATGGCAGGGATGGTCCTTTTCCATAGAATTCTTATTCATGGAGATGGTTTTTATATCCTGCTTTTCTCTACTTGAAGGAGTCTCAAAGTGGCTAAAAATCTCCTTTCCCTTCCATCCCCACAACAGACACCTTGTGAGGTAGGTGGGGCTGAGAGAGTTCAGAGAGAAGTGTGACTGGCCCAAGGTCACCCAGCAGCCTGCATGTGGAGGAGCGGGGAAGCGAACCCAGCTCACCAGATTAGAGTCCACCACTCTTAACCACTACACCACAGAAACGTATCTCTTAAAACTCTGGAGCAAGCTGTTCAGTTCAGCCTCATAGTGATACTGATTTGCAGAGGGAAGGTTGGTGATGAGCAAGATCTGTTCCCATTTCCCAACACAGAGACCATAGAGCAATTTCTGTTGGGGGCTGAACCTGCAGAGTCTTTCTGTTCAGAATTTCAGATCTGAGTTTTTTGTGATGCAGGCTGTGCCCCTAGACATGATGTGTGATTTGACGTGAGTTTGGGGTGGCCCAATGCAAAAAGCATGAGGATCCATGAGGATCCGTGCTTCAAAACCACATTTTTGGGCCATGGTATGACCAGGAAGCCGTGGATCTGAGTTTTTTGTGCTGCAGGCTGTGCCGCTGGACATGATGTGTGATTTGACAGTGAGTTTGGGGTGGCCCAATGTGAAAAGTGTGAGGATCCCTGAGGATACGTGCTTCAAAACCACGTTTTTGGGCTACGGTGTCGCCAGGAAGCCGTGGATTCGTGATTTTTGTGGTGGATACTGTGCCCATGGCCATGATATTTGATCTGATGGTGACTTTGGCCTGATCAAATGCAAAAATCATGAGGATCAATCAGGATTTGTGTTTTTTAACCATGTTTTTGCTCCATTTCGGCAGCACGAAACAGTGGATGCATGATTTTTTTGGTTCTGCTTACAGACTAAAAAGTTGTCTACAGTATCATGGTGCTTTTATTTTGTTTCACTATAAAAATCATATAAATTCATGAGGATCCATGCCTTGGATCCATGTTTATGTGGTGCTGCATCCACGTTTTTGATAGTCCAGTCTGTAGGCGTGCCTTCCAGGTGTGATTTGACACTGCATTTGTTGGAGTTATTTTTTAAAAAGTGGAGGATCCATGAGGATCCGTGTAGATCCGACTTTAACCCAGACCCAAGTGCACAATTATCAAGAACTGAATCCTACACAGGAGTAGACCCACCGGTTAGGCTTTAGTGGGTCTCCTCTGGAGGAGGCTCTGAAAAACGGGACGAGAGTGTGCATTAAGACCGGCCAAGATCATGCGAACAGAGTCAATATTTTAATTAATATTGGTTTATTAATTGGTTTATTAATTACAAGCAAACAGCAAAGAACCTGCACAAACAATGCTGACACCAAACCCTACGTACAGTAAGTAAAATAGAAAAATCACCACCCGACCCCACCCCCACCCATCGTTCCCTCCCTCCACCTCTTTCCCCTTTTCTTCCTAATGTCTCAACAAATGAAAATGATTTTTTTTTTTGAAAAAAGTTGTCATCTGTCTTCTTATGAAGCTGTTCCAGCGAATAGCTTATCTTACATAATAGCGTCACAATGGCTTCTCCTGTCAACATTTTGAATGGTCCAAGGTTAATCTCTTCCAGGTTGGCGCCTCTGGCAATGGCGGAGCTCCTCCGATCGGGAGGAACTTGCTCCGTGGAACCGCCACGGTGACGGCGGAGACCCTCTGAAATCACAAGCGGGAGAAGCTTGTGAACTTGGGATTCAGCTGGCACCTTTTGCGCCTCCCCTACTCGCGGGGAAACCCTGTTTTGGGGATCCGGAGCGACGTGGGGTGAGTGCCGTGGTGCTTCAAAGTGACTGCTTCTTGCCGGAGAGCGCTGACTTTTTCCTGTGGACAATTGGATTTTAAACAACTACCCGTGAGTAGAACGGAAAATTGGATCTTTAAATACCTTAATTTGTCATCGAAACGGGGAAGGTCTTAAACAGGAAGTCCGCCTTCCCCTTTTGTAAATAGACTGAAGAAAAGACGTTATAAGCTAAAGTCTTTGAAAGCTTTTGGCAAAGGATTTCAGCAAAAATCTGACGTTCTGCAATTCATTCAAAAATGGTGCTGAACTGTTGCAAACGATCCCCTGAAAGGTTTTTCAGTGGAAACAGGTGGGTTTTTATCACAGGAAACAGAATCAGCCCTCGACGTCTGAAGAACTTTTTTGTGAATAAATACATTAGCCGCGCGGTCACATTTTCAGCAAAAAACTAACGTTCTGCAATTCATTCAAAAATGGTGCCGAACTGTTGCAAACGATCCTCTGAAAGGTTTTTCGGTGGAATCAGGGGGGTTTTTCTCATGGGAAACAGAATTAGCCCTTGACGTCTGAACAACTTTTTTTGAAAAAATCCCTAAGCCGCGCGGTCACATTTTCAGCAAAAATCTGATGTTTTGCAATTCATTCAAAAATAGTGCTGAACTGTTGCAAACGATCCCCTGAAAGGTTTTTCCGTTGAAACGGGTGCGTTTTTACCATGGGAAACAGAATCAGCCCTCAACTTCTGAACAACTTTTTTTTGAAAAAATACCTAAGCCGCGCGGTCACAATTTCAGCAAAAATCTGACGTTCTGCAATTCATTCAAAAATGGTGCTGAACTGTTGCAAACGATCCCCTGAAAGGTTTTTCGGTGGAAACAGGTGGGTTTTTATCATGGGAAACAGAATTAGCCCTCGACGTCTGAACAACTTTTTTTTGCAAAAACCCCTAAGCCGCGCGGTCACAATTTCAGCAAAAATCTGACGTTCTGCAATTCATTCAAAAATGGTGCTGAACTGTTGCAAACGATCCCCTGAAAGGTTTTTCGGTGGAAGCAGGTGGGTTTTTATCATGGAAAACAGAATTTGCCCTCAACTTCTGAACAACGTTTTTTTGAAAAAATCCCTAAGCCGCGCGGTCACAATTGCAGCAAAAATCTGACGTTCTGTAATTCATTCAAAAATGGTGCCCTTGACGTCTGAATAACTTTGCATGGTCACAATTTCAAGGGAAACAGAATTAGCCCTCGCCGTCTGAAGAACTTTTTTGTGAATAAATACGATAGCCGCGCGGTCACATTGTCAGCAAAAAACTGACGTTCTGCAATTCATTCAAAAATGGTGCTGAACTGTTGCAAACGATCCCCTGAAAGGTTTTTCGGTGGAAACAGATGGGTTTTTATCATGGGATACAGAATTAGCCATCAACTTCTGAACAACTTTTTTTTGAAAAAATCCCTAAGCCGCGCGGTCACAATTTCAGCAAAAATCTGACATTCTGCAATTCATTCAAAAATGGTGCTGAACTGTTGCAAACGATCCCCTGAAAGGTTTTTCGGTGGAAACAGGTGGGTTTTTATCATGGGAAACAGAATTAGACCTCGACGTCTGAACAACTTTTTTTTGAAAAAATCCCTAAGCCGCGCGGTCACAATTTCAGCAAAAATCTGACATTCTGCAATTCATTCAAAAATGGTCCTGAACTGTTGCAAACGATCCCCTGAAAGGTTTTTCGGTGGAAACAGGTGGGTTTTTATCATGGGAAACAGAATTAGCCCTCGACAGCTGAACAACTTTTTTTGAAAAAATCCGTAAGCCGCCCGGTCACAATTTCAGCAAAAATCTGACGTTCTGCAATTCATTCAAAAATGGTGCTGAACTGTTGCAAACGATCCCCTGAAAGGTTTTTCGGTGGAAACAGGTGGGTTTTTATCATGGGAAACAGAATTAGACCTCGACGTCTGAACAACTTTTTTTTGAAAAAATCCCGAAGCCGCGCGGTCACAATTGCAGCAAAAATCTGACGTTATGCAATTCATTCAAAAATGGTGCTGAACTGTTGCAAAGGATCCCCTGAAAGGTTTTTCGGTGGAAACAGGTGGGTTTTTATCATCGGAAACAGAATAAGTCCTCAACATCTGAACAACTTTTTCTTGAAAAAATCCCTAAGCCGCGCGGTCACAATTTCAGGAAAAATCTGACATTCTGCAATTCATTCAAAAATGGTCCTGAACTGTTGCAAACGATCCCCTGAAAGGTTTTTCGGTGGAAACAGATGCGTTTTTATCATCAGAAACAGAATTAGCCCTCAACGTCTGAACAACTTTTTTTTTGCAAAAATCCCTAAGACGCGCGGTCACAATTTCAGCAAAAATCTGACGTTCAGCAATTCATTCAAAAATGGTGCTGAACTGTTGCAAACGATCCCCTGAAAGGTTTTTCAGTGGAAACAGGTGGGTTTTTATCATCGGAAACAGAATAAGTCCTCAACATCTGAACAACTTTTTCTTGAAAAAATCCCTAAGCCGCGCGGTCATAATTTCAGGAAAAATCTCACGTTCTGCAATTTCCTCATAAATGGTGCTGAACTGTTGCAAACGATCCCCTGAAAGGTTTTTCGGTGGAAACAGATGCGTTTTTATCATCAGAAACAGAATTAGCCCTCAACGTCTGAACAACTTTTTTTTTGCAAAAATCCCTAAGCCGCGTGGTCACAATTTCAGCAAAAATCAGACGTTCTGCAATTCATTCAAAAATGGTGCTGAACTGTTGCAAACGATCCCCTGAAAGGTTTTTCGGTGGAAACAGGTGGGTTTTTATCATCGGAAACAGAATAAGTCCTCAACATCTGAACAACTTTTTCTTGAAAAAATCCCTAAGCCGCGCGGTCACAATTTCAGGAAAAATCTGACGTTCTGCAATTCATTCAAAAATGGTGCTGAACTGTTGCAAACGATCCCCTGAAAGGTTTTTCGGTGGAAACAGGTGGGTTTTTATCATCGGAAACAGAATAAGTCCTCAACATCTGAACAACTTTTTCTTGAAAAAATCCCTAAGCCGCGCGGTCACAATTTCAGGAAAAATCTGACGTTCTGCAATTCATTCAAAAATGGTGCTGAACTGTTGCAAACGATCCCCTGAAAGGTTTTTCGGTGGAAACAGGTGGGTTTTCATCATCGGAAACAGAATAAGTCCTCAACATCTGAACAACTTTTTCTTGAAAAAATCCCTACGCCGCGCGATCACAATTTCAGCAAAAATCTGACGTTCTGCAATTCATTCAAAAATGGTGCTGAACTGTTGCAAACGATCCCTTGAAAGGTTTTTCAGTGGAAACAGGTGGGTTTTTATCATGGGAAACAGAATTAGCCCTCAACGTATGAACAACTTTTTTTTGAAAAAATCCCTAAACCGCGCGGTCACAATTTCAGCAAAAATCTGCTCTTCTGCAATTTCCTCAAAAATGGTGCTGAACTGTTGCAAACGATCCCCTGAAAGGTTTTTCGGTGGAAACAGGTGGGTTTTTATCATGGGAAACAGAATTAGCCCTTGACGTCTGAACAACTTTTTTTGCAAAAATCCCTAAGCCGCGCGGTCACAATTTCAGCAAAAATCTGACGTTTTGCAATTCATTCAAAAATGGTGCTGAACTGTTGCAAACGATCCCCTGAAAGGTTTTTTGGTGGAAACAGGTGGGTTTTTATCATGGGAAACAGAATTAGCCCTCGACGTCTGAACAACTTTTTTTTGAAAAAATCCCTAATCCGCGCGGTCACAATTGCAGCAATAATCTCACGTTCTGCAATTCATTCAAAAATGGTCCTGAACTGTTGCAAACGATCCCCTGAAAGGTTTTTCGGTGGAAACAGGTGGGTTTTTATCATGGGAAACAGAATTAGCCCTCGCAGCTGAACAACTTTTTTTGAAAAAATCCCTAAGCCGCGCGGTCACAATTTCAGCAAAAATCTGACGTTCTGCAATTCATTCAAAAATGGTGCTGAACTGTTGCAAAGGATCCCCTGAAAGGTTTTTCGGTGGAAACAGGTGGGTTTTTATCATCGGAAACAGAATAAGTCCTCAACATCTGAACAACTTTTTCTTGAAAAAATCCCTAAGCCGCGCGGTCACAATTTCAGGAAAAATCTGACATTCTGCAATTCATTCAAAAATGGTCCTGAGCTGTTGCAAACGATCCCCTGAAAGGTTTTTCGGTGGAAACAGATGCGTTTTTATCATCAGAAACAGAATTAGACCTCGACGTCTGAACAACTTTTTTTTGAAAAAATCCCTAAGCCGCGCGGTCACAATTTCAGCAAAAATCTGACATTCTGCAATTCATTCAAAAATGGTCCTGAACTGTTGCAAACGATCCCCTGAAAGGTTTTTCGGTGGAAACAGGTGGGTTTTTATCATGGGAAACAGAATTAGCCCTCGACAGCTGAACAACTTTTTTTGAAAAAATCCGTAAGCCGCCCGGTCACAATTTCAGCAAAAATCTGACGTTCTGCAATTCATTCAAAAATGGTGCTGAACTGTTGCAAACGATCCCCTGAAAGGTTTTTCGGTGGAAACAGGTGGGTTTTTATCATGGGAAACAGAATTAGACCTCGACGTCTGAACAACTTTTTTTTGAAAAAATCCCGAAGCCGCGCGGTCACAATTGCAGCAAAAATCTGACGTTATGCAATTCATTCAAAAATGGTCCTGAACTGTTGCAAAGGATCCCCTGAAAGGTTTTTCGGTGGAAACAGGTGGGTTTTTATCATCGGAAACAGAATAAGTCCTCAACATCTGAACAACTTTTTCTTGAAAAAATCCCTAAGCCGCGCGGTCACAATTTCAGGAAAAATCTGACATTCTGCAATTCATTCAAAAATGGTCCTGAACTGTTGCAAACGATCCCCTGAAAGGTTTTTCGGTGGAAACAGATGCGTTTTTATCATCAGAAACAGAATTAGCCCTCAACGTCTGAACAACTTTTTTTTTGCAAAAATCCCTAAGCCGCGCGGTCACAATTTCAGCAAAAATCTGACGTTCTGCAATTCATTCAAAAATGGTGCTGAACTGTTGCAAACGATCCCCTGAAACGTTTTTCAGTGGAAACAGGTGGGTTTTTATCATCGGAAACAGAATAAGTCCTCAACATCTGAACAACTTTTTCTTGAAAAAATCCCTAAGCCGCGCGGTCATAATTTCAGGAAAAATCTCACGTTCTGCAATTTCCTCATAAATGGTGCTGAACTGTTGCAAACGATCCCCTGAAAGGTTTTTCGGTGGAAACAGATGCGTTTTTATCATCAGAAACAGAATTAGCCCTCAACGTCTGAACAACTTTTTTTTTGCAAAAATCCCTAAGCCGCGTGGTCACAATTTCAGCAAAAATCAGACGTTCTGCAATTCATTCAAAAATGGTGCTGAACTGTTGCAAACGATCCCCTGAAAGGTTTTTCGGTGGAAACAGGTGGGTTTTTATCATCGGAAACAGAATAAGTCCTCAACATCTGAACAACTTTTTCTTGAAAAAATCCCTAAGCCGCGCGGTCACAATTTCAGGAAAAATCTGACGTTCTGCAATTCATTCAAAAATGGTGCTGAACTGTTGCAAACGATCCCCTGAAAGGTTTTTCGGTGGAAACAGGTGGGTTTTTATCATCGGAAACAGAATAAGTCCTCAACATCTGAACAACTTTTTCTTGAAAAAATCCCTAAGCCGCGCGGTCACAATTTCAGGAAAAATCTGACGTTCTGCAATTCATTCAAAAATGGTGCTGAACTGTTGCAAACGATCCCCTGAAAGGTTTTTCGGTGGAAACAGGTGGGTTTTCATCATCGGAAACAGAATAAGTCCTCAACATCTGAACAACTTTTTCTTGAAAAAATCCCTACGCCGCGCGATCACAATTTCAGCAAAAATCTGACGTTCTGCAATTCATTCAAAAATGGTGCTGAACTGTTGCAAACGATCCCTTGAAAGGTTTTTCAGTGGAAACAGGTGGGTTTTTATCATGGGAAACAGAATTAGCCCTCAACGTATGAACAACTTTTTTTTGAAAAAATCCCTAAACCGCGCGGTCACAATTTCAGCAAAAATCTGCTCTTCTGCAATTTCCTCAAAAATGGTGCTGAACTGTTGCAAACGATCCCCTGAAAGGTTTTTCGGTGGAAACAGGTGGGTTTTTATCATGGGAAACAGAATTAGCCCTTGACGTCTGAACAACTTTTTTTGCAAAAATCCCTAAGCCGCGCGGTCACAATTTCAGCAAAAATCTGACGTTTTGCAATTCATTCAAAAATGGTGCTGAACTGTTGCAAACGATCCCCTGAAAGGTTTTTTGGTGGAAACAGGTGGGTTTTTATCATGGGAAACAGAATTAGCCCTCGACGTCTGAACAACTTTTTTTTGAAAAAATCCCTAATCCGCGCGGTCACAATTGCAGCAATAATCTCACGTTCTGCAATTCATTCAAAAATGGTCCTGAACTGTTGCAAACGATCCCCTGAAAGGTTTTTCGGTGGAAACAGGTGGGTTTTTATCATGGGAAACAGAATTAGCCCTCGCAGCTGAACAACTTTTTTTGAAAAAATCCCTAAGCCGCGCGGTCACAATTTCAGCAAAAATCTGACGTTCTGCAATTCATTCAAAAATGGTGCTGAACTGTTGCAAAGGATCCCCTGAAAGGTTTTTCGGTGGAAACAGGTGGGTTTTTATCATCGGAAACAGAATAAGTCCTCAACATCTGAACAACTTTTTCTTGAAAAAATCCCTAAGCCGCGCGGTCACAATTTCAGGAAAAATCTGACATTCTGCAATTCATTCAAAAATGGTCCTGAGCTGTTGCAAACGATCCCCTGAAAGGTTTTTCGGTGGAAACAGATGCGTTTTTATCATCAGAAACAGAATTAGCCCTCAACGTCTGAACAACTTTTTTTTTGCAAAAATCCCTAAGCCGCGCGGTCACAATTTCAGCAAAAATCTGACGTTCTGCAATTCATTCAAAAATGGTGCTGAACTGTTGCAAACGATCCCCTGAAAGGTTTTTCGGTGGAAACAGGTGGGTTTTTATCATCGGAAACAGAATAAGTCCTCAACATCTGAACAACTTTTTCTTGAAAAAATCCCTAAGCCGCGCGGTCACAATTTCAGCAAAAATCTGACGTTCTGCAATTTCCTCAAAAATGGTGCTGAACTGTTGCAAACGATCCCCTGAAAGGTTTTTCGGTGGAAACAGGTGGGTTTTTATCATGGGAAACAGAATTAGCCCTCAAGGTCTGAACAACTTTTTTTTGAAAAAATCCCTAAGCGCGCGGTCACAATTTAAGCAAAAATCTGACGTTCTGCAATTCATTCAAAAATGGTGCTGAACTGTTGCAAACGATCCCCTGAAAGGTTTTTTGTTGGAAACAGGTAGGTTTTTATCATGGGAAACAGAATTAGCCCTCGACGCATGAACAACTTTTTTTTGAAAAAATCCCTAAGCCCCGCGGTCACAATTTAAGCAAAAATCTGACGTTCTGCAATTCATTCAAAAATGGTGCTGAACTGTTGCAAACGATCCCCTGAAAGGTTTTTTTGGTGGAAACAGGTGGGTTTTTATCATGGGAAACAGAATTAGCCCTCGACGTCTGAACAACTTTTTTTTGCAAAAATCCCTATCATGGGAAACAGAATTAGCCCTCGACGTCTGAACAACTTTTTTTTGAAAAAATCCCTAAGCCGCGCGGTCACAATTTCAGCAAAAATCTGACGTTCTGCAATTTCCTCAAAAATGGTTCTGAACTGTTGCAAACGATCCCATGAAAGGTTTTTCGGTGGAAACAGATGCGTTTTTATCATCAGAAACAGAATTAGCCCTCGACGTCTGAACAACTTTTTTTGCAAAAATCCCTAAGCCGCGCGGTCACAATTTCAGCAAAAATCTGACGTTCTGCAATTTCCTCAAAAATGGTGCTGAACTGTTGCAAACGATCCCCTGAAAGGTTTTTCGGTGGAAACAGATACGTTTTTATCATGAGAAACAGAATTAGCCCTCAACATCTGAACAACTTTTTTTAAAAAAAATCCCTAAGCCGCGCGGTCACAATTTCAGCAAAAATCTGACGTTCTGCAATTCATTCAAAAATGGTGCTGATTTTTTTTTGATCCCCTGAAAGGTTTTTTGGTGGAAACAGGTGGGTTTTTATCATGGGAAACAGAATTAACCCTCGACGTCTGAACAACTTTTTTTTGAAAAAATCCCTAAGCCGCGCGGTCACAATTTCAGCAAAAATCTGACGTTCTGCAATTCATTTAAAAATGGTGCTGAACTGTTGCAAACGATCCCCTGAAAGGTTTTTCGGTGGAAACAGGTGGGTTTATCATGGGAAACAGAATTAGCCCTCGACGTCTGAACAACTTTTTTTTGAAAAAATCCCTAAGCCGCGCGGTCACAATTTCAGCAAAAATCTGACGTTCTGCAATTCATTCAAAAATGGTGCTGAACTGTTGCTTACTTTACTTTATCAAACCTTTATTAGGCATTATGGAAATAAAACCTTAAAAGAGAAAATAACATATAAAAGCCTTGAAATATATATAAAAAGGCAGCAGTTTGCTAAATGCATATATATATATACATATAGAGTCAGTGGTTTTCCTTGTTATCCTGCTCCTTGGAGGACTGCTACCAAAAACTCGGCTACCCCCGCCGTTACCCTTTGGTCAACGTCGGATAGGTAGAAACCCACACATTCACCTTGCTGCGGTTCCAGACCACCCAAAAGAGGGGACAGCACGCGTTGACGGAGCGTACTGTACAATGGGCAATGAAGGAGAATATGCTCTACAGTGTCCGGGACATTCATAGAGCATCTGCAGAGTCTCTTGTTTCTAGGAATGTTTTGATATCTTCCCCTGACAAATGCTGAGGGAAAAACATTCAAACGGGCCAGCATAAAAGCCCTACGTTGGGCTGGGATTATTAGTTTAGTGACGTAATTGGCTCTGCTATCTAAGATATTTAATTCATAGAATATGGGGGAGCAAATTTTGTTTACAGCTGCCATAATATTTTTTCTCTCGACATCCTTTAGTATAGTTAGGATATTATGGGAGATATATTGAACTGTTGCAAACGATCCCCTGAAAGGTTTTTCGGTGGAAACAGGTGGGTTTTTATCATGGGAAACAGAATTAGCCCTCGACGTCTGAACAACTTTTTTTTGCAAAAATCCCTAAGCCGCGTGGTCACAATTTCAGCAAAAATCTGACGTTCTGCAATTCATTCAAAAATGGTGCTAAACTGTTGCAAACGATCCCCTGAAAGGTTTTTTGGTGGAAACAGGTGGGTTTTTATCATGGGAAACAGAATTAGCCCTCGACGTCTGAACAAGTTTTTTTTGAAAAAATCCCTAAGCCGCTCGTTCACAATTTCAGCAAAAATCTGATGTTCTGCAATTCATTCAAAAATGGTGCTGAACTGTTGCAAACGATCCCCTGAAAGGTTTTTTGGTGGAAACAGGTGGGTTTTTATCATGGGAAACAGAATTAGCCCTCGACGTCTGCACAACTTTTTTTTGAAAAAATCCCTAAGCCACGCGGTCACAATTTCAGCAAAAATCTGACGTTCTGCAAGTCATTCAAAAATGATGCTGAACTGTTGCAAACGATCCCCTGAAAGGTTTTTCAGTGGAAACAGGTGGGTTTTTATCATCGGAAACAGAATAAGTCCTCAACATCTGAACAACTTTTTCTTGAAAAAATCCCTAAGCCGCGCGGTCACAATTTCAGGAAAAATCTGACGTTCTGCAATTTCCTCAAAAATGGTGCTGAACTGTTGCAAACGATCCCCTGAAAGGTTTTTCGGTGGAAATAGGTGGGTTTTTATCATGGGAAACAGAATTAGCCCTCAAGGTCTGAACAACTTTTTTTTTGCAAATATCCCTAAGCCGCGCGGTCACAATATCAGCAAAAATCTGACGTTCTGCAATTCATTCAAAAATGGTGCTGAACTGTTGCAAACGATCCCCTGAAAGGTTTTTTGTTGGAAACAGGTAGGTTTTTATCATGGGAAACAGAATTAGCCCTCGACGTCTGAACAACTTTTTTTTGAAAAAATCCCTAAGCGCCGCGGTCACAATTTAAGCAAAAATCTGACGTTCTGCAATTCATTCAAAAATGGTGCTGAACTGTTGCAAACGATCCCCTGAAAGGTTTTTCGGTGGAAACAGGTGGGTTTTTATCATGGGAAACAGAATTAGCCCTCGACGTCTGAACAACTTTTTTTTTGTAAATATCCCTAAGCCGCGCGGTCACAATTTCAGCAAAAATCTGACGTTCTGCAATTCATTCAAAAATGGTGCTGAACTGTTGCAAACGATCCCCTGAAAGGTTTTTTGTTGGAAACAGGTGGGTTTTTATCATGGGAAACAGAATTAGCCCTCGACGTCTGAACAACTTTTTTTTAAAAAAATCCCTAAGCCGCGTGGTCACAATTTCAGCAAAAATCTGACGTTCTGCAATTCATTCAAAAATGGTGCTAAACTGTTGCAAACGATCCCCTGAAAGGTTTTTTGGTGGAAACAGGTGGGTTTTTATCATGGGAAACAGAATTAGCCCTCGACGTCTGAACAAGTTTTTTTTGAAAAAATCGCTAAGCCGCGCGGTCACAATTTCAGCAAAAATCTGACGTTCTGCAATTCATTCAAAAATGGTGCTGAACTGTTGCAAACGATCCCCTGAAAGGTTTTTTGTTGGAAACAGGTAGGTTTTTATCATGGGAAACAGAATTAGCCCTCGACGTCTGAACAACTTTTTTTTGAAAAAATCCCTAAGCCGCGCGGTCACAATTTAAGCAAAAATCTGACGTTCTGCAATTCATTCAAAAATGGTGCTGAACTGTTGCAAACGATCCGCTGAAAGGTTTTTTTGGTGGAAACAGGTGGGTTTTTATCATGGGAAACAGAATTAGCCCTCGACGTCTGAACAACGTTTTTTTTGCAAAAATCCCTATCATGGGAAACAGAATTAGCCCTCGACGTCTGAACAACTTTTTTTTGAAAAAATCCCTAAGCCGCGCGGTCACAATTTCAGCAAAAATCTGACGTTCTGCAATTTCCTCAAAAATGGTTCTGAACTGTTGCAAACGATCCCATGAAAGGTTTTTCGCTGGAAACAGATGCGTTTTTATCATCAGAAACAGAATTAGCCCTCGACGTCTGAACAACTTTTTTTGCAAAAATCACTAAGCCGCGCGGTCACAATTTCAGCAAAAATCTGACGTTCTGCAATTTCCTCAAAAATGGTGCTGAACTGTTGCAAACGATCCCCTGAAAGGTTTTTCGGCGGAAACAGATACGTTTTTATCATGAGAAACAGAATTAGCCCTCGACGTCTGAACAACTTTTTTTGCCAAAATCCCTAAGCCGCGCGGTCACAATTTCAGCAAAAATCTGACGTTCTGCAATTTCCTCAAAAATGGTGCTGAACTGTTGCAGACGATCCCCTGAAAGGTTTTTCGGTGTAAACAGATGCATTTTTATCATCAGAAACAGAATTAGCCCTCAACGTCTGAACAACTTTTTTTTAAAAAAATCCCTAAGCCGCGCGGTCACAATTTCAGCAAAAATCTGACGTTCTGCAATTCATTCAAAAATGGTGCTGAACTGTTGCAAACGATCCCCTGAAAGGTTTTTTGGTGGAAACAGGTGGGTTTTTATCATGGGAAACAGAATTAGCCCTCGACGTCTGAACAACTTTTTTTTGAAAAAATCCCTAAGCCGCGCGGTCACAATTTCAGCAAAAATCTGACGTTCTGCAATTCATTTAAAAATGGTGCTGAACTGTTGCAAACGATCCCCTGAAAGGTTTTTTGGTGGAAACAGGTGGGTTTTTATCATGGGAAACAGAATTAGCCCTCGACGTCTGAACAACTTTTTTTTAAAAAAATCCCTAAGCCGCGCGGTCACAATTTCAGCAAAAATCTGACGTTCTACAATTCATTCGAAAATGGTGCTGAACTGTTGCAAACGATCCCCTGAAAGGTTTTTCGGTGGAAACAGGTGGGTTTTTATCATGGGAAACAGAATTAGCCCTCGACGTCTGAACAATTTTTTTTTGCAAAAATCCCTAAGCCGCGTGGTCACAATTTCAGCAAAAATCAGACGTTCTGCAATTCATTCAAAAATGGTGCTGAACTGTTGCAAACGATCCCCTGAAAGGTTTTTCGGTGGAAACAGGTGGGTTTTCATCATCGGAAACAGAATAAGTCCTCAACATCTGAACAACTTTTTCTTGAAAAAATCCCTACGCCGCGCGATCACAATTTCAGCAAAAATCTGACGTTCTGCAATTCATTCAAAAATGGTGCTGAACTGTTGCAAACGATCCCTTGAAAGGTTTTTCAGTGGAAACAGGTGGGTTTTTATCATCGGAAACAGAATTAGCCCTCAACGTATGAACAACTTTTTTTTGAAAAAATCCCTAAACCGCGCGGTCACAATTTCAGCAAAAATCTGCTCTTCTGCGATTTCCTCAAAAATGGTGCTGAACTGTTGCAAACGATCCCCTGAAAGGTTTTTCAGTGGAAACAGGTGGGTTTTTATCATGGGAAACAGAATTAGCCCTTGACGTCTGAACAACTTTTTTTGCAAAAATCCCTAAGCCGCGCGGTCACAATTTCAGCAAAAATCTGACGTTTTGCAATTCATTCAAAAATGGTGCTGAACTGTTGCAAACGATCCCCTGAAAGGTTTTTTGGTGGAAACAGGTGGGTTTTTATCATGGGAAACAGAATTAGCCCTCAACGTCTGAACAACTTTTTTTTGAAAAAATCCCTAATCCGCGCGGTCACAATTGCAGCAATAATCTCACGTTCTGCAATTCATTCAAAAATGGTGCTGAACTGTGGCAAACGATCCCCTGAAAGGTTTTTCGGTGGAAACAGATGGGTTTTTATCATGGGATACAGAATTAGCCATCAACTTCTGAACAACTTTTTTTTGAAAAAATCCCTAAGCCGCGCGGTCACAATTTCAGCAAAAATCTGACATTCTGCAATTCATTCAAAAATGGTCCTGAACTGTTGCAAACGATCCCCTGAAAGGTTTTTCGGTGGAAACAGGTGGGTTTTTATCATGGGAAACAGAATTAGCCCTCGACAGCTGAACAACTTTTTTTGAAAAAATCCCTAAGCCGCGCGGTCACAATTTCAGCAAAAATCTGACGTTCTGCAATTCATTCAAAAATGGTGCTGAACTGTTGCAAAGGATCCCCTGAAAGGTTTTTCGGTGGAAACAGGTGGGTTTTTATCATCGGAAACAGAATAAGTCCTCAACATCTGAACAACTTTTTCTTGAAAAAATCCCTAAGCCGCGCGGTCACAATTTCAGGAAAAATCTGACATTCTGCAATTAATTCAAAAATGGTCCTGAACTGTTGCAAACGATCCCCTGAAAGGTTTTTCGGTGGAAACAGATGCGTTTTTATCATCAGAAACAGAATTAGCCCTCAACGTCTGAACAACTTTTTTTTTGCAAAAATCCCTAAGCCGCGCGGTCACAATTTCAGCAAAAATCTGACGTTCTGCAATTCATTCAAAAATGGTGCTGAACTGTTGCAAAGGATCCCCTGAAAGGTTTTTCGGTGGAAACAGGTGGGTTTTTATCATCGGAAACAGAATAAGTCCTCAACATCTGAACAACTTTTTCTTGAAAAAATCCCTAAGCCGCGCGGTCACAATTTCAGGAAAAATCTGACGTTCTGCAATTTCCTCAAAAATGGTGCTGAACTGTTGCAAACGATCCCCTGAAAGGTTTTTCGGTGGAAACAGGTGGGTTTTTATCATGGGAAACAGAATTAGCCCTCAAGGTCTGAACAACTTTTTTTTTGCAAATATCCCTAAGCCGCGCGGTCACAATATCAGCAAAAATCTGACGTTCTGCAATTCATTCAAAAATGGTGCTGAAGTGTTGCAAACGATCCCCTGAAAGGTTTTTTGTTGGAAACAGGTAGGTTTTTATCATGGGAAACAGAATTAGCCCTCGACGTCTGAACAACTTTTTTTTGAAAAAATCCCTAAGCGCCGCTGTCACAATTTAAGCAAAAATCTGACGTTCTGCAATTCATTCAAAAATGGTGCTGAACTGTTGCAAACGATCCCCTGAAAGGTTTTTCGGTGGAAACAGGTGGGTTTTTATCATGGGAAACAGAATTAGCCCTCAATGTCTGAACAACTTTTTTTTTGTAAATATCCCTAAGGACCGCGGTCACAATTTAAGCAAAAATCTGACGTTCTGCAATTCATTCAAAAATGGTGCTGAACTGTTGCAAACGATCCCCTGAAAGGTTTTTTGTTGGAAACAGGTCGGTTTTTATCATGGGAAACAGAATTAGCCCTCGACGTCTGAACAACTTTTTTTTGAAAAAATCCCTAAGCCCCGCGGTCACAATTTAAGCAAAAATCTGACGTTCTGCAATTCATTCAAAAATGGTGCTGAACTGTTGCAAACGATCCCCTGAAAGGTTTTTTTGGTGGAAACAGGTGGGTTTTTATCATGGGAAACAGAATTAGCCCTCGACGTCTGAACAACTTTTTTTTGCAAAAATACCTATCATGGGAAACAGAATTAGCCCTCGACGTCTGAACAACTTTTTTTTGAAAAAATCCCTAAGCCGCACGGTCACAATTTCAGCAAAAATCTGACGTTCTGCAATTTCCTCAAAAATGGTGCTGAACTGTTGCAAACGATCATCTGAAAGGTTTTTCGGTGGAAACAGATACGTTTTTATCATGAGAAACAGAATTAGCCCTTGACGTCTGAACAACTTTTTTTGCCAAAATCCCTAAGCCGCGCGGTCACAATTTCAGCAAAAATCTGACGTTCTGCAATTTCCTCAAAAATGGTGATGAACTGTTGCAGACGATCACCTGAAAGGTTTTTCGGTGTAAACAGATGCATTTTTATCATCAGAAACAGAATTAGCCCTCGACGTCTGAACAACTTTTTTTTGAAAAAATCCCTAAGCCGCGCGGTCACAATTTCAGCAAAAATCTGACGTTCTGCAATTCATTTAAAAATGGTGCTGAACTGTTGCAAACGATCCCCTGAAAGGTTTTTCGGTGGAAACAGGTGGGTTTTTATGATGGGAAACAGAATTAGCCCTCGACGTCTGAACAACTTTTTAAAAAAAAAATCCCTAAGCCGCGCGGTCACAATTTCAGCAAAAATCTGACGTTCTGCAATTCATTCAAAAATGGTGCTGAACTGTTGCAAACGATCCCGTGAAAGGTTTTTCGGTGGAAACAGGTGGGTTTTTATCATGGGAAACAGAATTAGCCCTCGACGTCTGAACAACTTTTTTTTTGCAAAAATCCCTAAGCCGCGTGGTCACAATTTCAGCAAAAATCTGACGTTCTGCAATTCATTCAAAAATGGTGCTAAACTGTTGCAAACGATCCCCTGAAAGGTTTTTTGGTGGAAACAGGTGGGTTTTTATCATGGGAAACAGAATTAGCCCTCGACGTCTGAACAAGTTTTTTTTGAAAAAATCCCTAAGCCGCGCGGTCACAATTTCAGCAAAAATCTGACGTTCTGCAATTCATTCAAGAATGGTGCTGAACTGTTGCAAACGATCCCCTGAAAGGTTTTTTGGTGGAAACAGGTGGGTTTTTATCATGGGAAACAGAATTAACCCTCGACGTCTGAACAACTTTTTTTTGAAAAAATCCCTAAGCCGCGCGGTCACAATTTCAGCAAAAATCTGACGTTCTGCAATTCATTTAAAAATGGTGCTGAACTGTTGCAAACGATCCCCTGAAAAGTTTTTCGGTGGAAACAGGTGGGTTTTTATCATGGGAAACAGAATTAGCCCTCGACGTCTGAACAACTTTTTTTTGAAAAAATCCCTAAGCCGCGCGGTCACAATTTCAGCAAAAATCTGACGTTCTGCAATTCATTCAAAAATGGTGCTGAACTGTTGCAAACGATCCCCTGAAAGGTTTTTCGGTGGAAACAGGTGGGTTTTTATCATGGGAAACAGAATTAGCCCTCGACGTCTGAACAACTTTTTTTTTGCAAATATCCCTAAGCCGCGCGGTCACAATATCAGCAAAAATCTGACGTTCTGCAATTCATTCAAAAATGGTGCTGAAGTGTTGCAAACGATCCCCTGAAAGGTTTTTTGTTGGAAACAGGTAGGTTTTTATCATGGGAAACAGAATTAGCCCTCGACGTCTGAACAACTATTTTTTGAAAAAATCCCTAAGCGCCGCTGTCACAATTTAAGCAAAAATCTGACGTTCTGCAATTCATTCAAAAATGGTGCTGAACTGTTGCAAACGATCCCCTGAAAGGTTTTTCGGTGGAAACAGGTGGGTTTTTATCATGGGAAACAGAATTAGCCCTCAATGTCTGAACAACTTTTTTTTGCAAAAATACCTATCATGGGAAACAGAATTAGCCCTTGACGTCTGAACAACTTTTTTTTGAAAAAATCCCTAAGCCGCGCGGTCACAATTTCAGCAAAAATCTGACGTTCTGCAATTTCCTCAAAAATGGTGCTGAACTGTTGCAAACGATCCCCTGAAAGGTTTTTCGGTGGAAACAGATACGTTTTTATCATGAGAAACAGAATTAGCCCTTGACGTCTGAACAACTTTTTTTGCCAAAATCCCTAAGCCGCGCGGTCACAATTTCAGCAAAAATCTGACGTTCTGCAATTTCCTCAAAAATGGTGCTGAACTGTTGCAGACGATCACCTGAAAGGTTTTTCGGTGGAAACAGATGCATTTTTATCATCAGAAACAGAATTAGCCCTCGACGTCGGAACAACTTTTTTTTGAAAAATTCCCTAAGCCGCGCGGTCACAATTTCAGCAAAAATCTGACGTTCTGCAATTCATTCAAAAATGGTGCTGAACTGTTGCAAACGATCCCGTGAAAGGTTTTTCGGTGGAAACAGGTGGGTTTTTATCATGGGAAACAGAATTAGCCCTCGACGTCTGAACAACTTTTTTTTGCAAAAATCCCTAAGCCGCGTGGTCACAATTTCAGCAAAAATCTGACGTTCTGCAATTCATTCAAAAATAGTGCTAAACTGTTGCAAACGATCCCCTGAAAGGTTTTTTGGTGGAAACAGGTGGGTTTTTATCATGGGAAACAGAATTAGCCCTCGACGTCTGAACAAGTTTTTTTTGAAAAAATCCCTAAGCCGCGCGGTCACAATTTCAGCAAAAATCTGACGTTCTGCAATTCATTTAAAAATGGTGCTGAACTGTTGCAAACGATCCCCTGAAAAGTTTTTCGGTGGAAACAGGTGGGTTTTTATCATGGGAAACAGAATTAGCCCTCGACGTCTGAACAACTTTTTTTTGAAAAAATCCCTAAGCCGCGCGGTCACAATTTCAGCAAAAATCTGACGTTCTGCAATTTCCTCAAAAATGGTTCTGAACTGTTGCAAACGATCCCATGAAAGGTTTTTCGCTGGAAACAGATGCGTTTTTATCATCAGAAACAGAATTAGCCCTCGACGTCTGAACAACTTTTTTTGCAAAAATCCCTAAGCCGCGCGGTCACAATTTCAGCAAAAATCTGACGTTCTGCAATTTCCTCAAAAATGGTGCTGAACTGTTGCAAACGATCCCCTGAAAGGTTTTTCGGTGGAAACAGATACGTTTTTATCATGAGAAACAGAATTAGCCCTCGACGTCTGAACAAGTTTTTTTTGAAAAAATCCCTAAGCCGCGCGGTCACAATTTAAGCAAAAATCTGACGTTCTGCAATTCATTCAAAAATGGTGCTGAACTGTTGCAAACGATCCCCTGAAAGGTTTTTCGGTGGAAACAGGTGGGTTTTTATCATGGGAAACAGAATTAGCCCTCAACGTCTGAACAACTTTTTTTTGAAAAAATCCCTAAGCGCCGCGGTCACAATTTAAGCAAAAATCTGACATTCTGCAATTCATTCAAAAATGGTGCTGAACTGTTGCAAACGATCCCCTGAAAGGTTTTTCGGTGGAAATAGGTGGGTTTTTATCATGGGAAACAGAATTAGCCCTCAATGTCTGAACAAGTTTTTTTTGAAAAAATCCCTAAGCCGCTCGTTCACAATTTCAGCAAAAATCTGACGTTCTGCAATTCATTCAAAAATGGTGCTGAACTGTTGCAAACGATCCCCTGAAAGGTTTTTTGTTGGAAACAGGTAGGTTTTTATCATGGGAAACAGAATTAGCCCTCGACGTCTGAACAACTTTTTTTTGAAAAAATCCCTAAACCCCGCGGTCACAATTTAAGCAAAAATCTGACGTTCTGCAATTCATTCAAAAATGGTGCTGAACTGTTGCAAACGATCCCCTGAAAGGTTTTTTTGGTGGAAACAGGTGGGTTTTTATCATGGGAAACAGAATTAGCCCTCGACGTCTGAACAACTTTTTTTTGCAAAAATCCCTATCATGGGAAACAGAATTAGCCCTCGATGTCTGAACAACTTTTTTTTTGAAAAAATCCCTAAGCCGCGCGGTCACAATTTCAGCAAAAATCTGACGTTCTGCAATTTCCTCAAAAATGGTTCTGAACTGTTGCAAACGATCCCATGAAAGGTTTTTCGCTGGAAACAGATGCGTTTTTATCATCAGAAACAGAATTAGCCCTCGACGTCTGAACAACTTTTTTTGCAAAAATCCCTAAGCCGCGCGGTCACAATTTCAGCAAAAATCTGACGTTCTGCAATTCATTCAAAAATGGTGCTAAACTGTTGCAAAAGATCCCCTGAAAGGTTTTTTGGTGGAAACAGGTGGGTTTTTATCATGGGAAACAGAATTAGCCCTCGACGTCTGAACAAGTTTTTTTTGAAAAAATCCCTAAGCCGCGCGGTCACAATTTCAGCAAAAATCTGACGTTCTGCAATTCATTCAAAAATGGTGCTGAACTGTTGCAAACGATCCCCTGAAAGGTTTTTTGGTGGAAACAGGTGGGTTTTTATCATGGGAAACAGAATTAACCCTCGACGTCTGAACAACTTTTTTTTGAAAAAATCCCTAAGCCGCGCGGTCACAATTTCAGCAAAAATCTGACGTTCTGCAATTCATTTAAAAATGGTGCTGAACTGTTGCAAACGATCCCCTGAAAAGTTTTTCGGTGGAAACAGGTGGGTTTTTATCATGGGAAACAGAATTAGCCCTCGACGTCTGAACAACTTTTTTTTGAAAAAATCCCTAAGCCGCGCGGTCAAAATTTAAGCAAAAATCTGACGTTCTGCAATTCATTCAAAAATGGTGCTGAACTGTTGCAAACGATCCCCTGAAAGGTTTTTCGGTGGAAACAGGTGGGTTTTTATCATGGGAAACAGAATTAGCCCTCGACGTCTGAACAACTTTTTTTTGAAAAAATCCCTAAGCGCCGCGGTCACAATTTCAGCAAAAATCTGACGTTCTGCAATTCATTCAAAAATGGTGCTGAACTGTTGCAAACGATCCCCTGAAAGGTTTTTCGGTGGAAACAGGTGGGTTTTTATCATGGGAAACAGAATTAGCCCTCAATGTCTGAACAAGTTTTTTTTGAAAAAATCCCTAAGCCGCTCGTTCAAAATTTCAGCAAAAATCTGACGTTCTGCAATTCATTCAAAAATGGTGCTGAACTGTTGCAAACGATCCCCTGAAAGGTTTTTTGTTGGAAACAGGTAGGTTTTTATCATGGGAAACAGAATTAGCCCTCGACGTCTGAACAACTTTTTTTTGCAAAAATCCCTATCATGGGAAACAGAATTAGCCCTCGACGTCTGAACAACTTTTTTTTGAAAAAATCCCTAAGCCGCGCGGTCACAATTTCAGCAAAAATCTGACGTTCTGTAATTTCCTCAAAAATGGTTCTGAACTGTTGCAAACGATCCCATGAAAGGTTTTTCGCTGGAAACAGATGCGTTTTTATCATCAGAAACAGAATTAGCCCTCGACGTCTGAACAACTTTTTTTGCAAAAATCCCTAAGCCGCGCGGTCACAATTTCAGCAAAAATCTGACGTTCTGCAATTTCCTCAAAAATGGTGCTGAACTGTTGCAAACGATCCCATGAAAGGTTTTTCGCTGGAAACAGATGCGTTTTTATCATCAGAAACAGAATTAGCCCTCGACGTCTGAACAACTTTTTTTGCAAAAATCCCTAAGCCGCGCGGTCACAATTTCAGCAAAAATCTGACGTTCTGCAATTTCCTCAAAAATGGTGCTGAACTGTTGCAAACGATCCCCTGAAAGGTTTTTCGGTGGAAACAGATACGTTTTTATCATGAGAAACAGAATTAGCCCTCGACGTCTGAACAACTTTTTTTTGAAAAAATCCCTAAGCCGCGCGGTCACAATTTAAGCAAAAATCTGACGTTCTGCAATTCATTCAAAAATGGTGCTGAACTGTTGCAAACGATCCCCTGAAAGGTTTTTCGGTGGAAACAGGTGGGTTTTTATCATGGGAAACAGAATTAGCCCTCAACGTCTGAACAACTTTTTTTTGAAAAAATCCCTAAGCGCCGCGGTCACAATTTAAGCAAAAATCTGACATTCTGCAATTCATTCAAAAATGGTGCTGAACTGTTGCAAACGATCCCCTGAAAGGTTTTTCGGTGGAAATAGGTGGGTTTTTATCATGGGAAACAGAATTAGCCCTCAATGTCTGAACAAGTTTTTTTTGAAAAAATCCCTAAGCCGCTCGTTCACAATTTCAGCAAAAATCTGACGTTCTGCAATTCATTCAAAAATGGTGCTGAACTGTTGCAAACGATCCCCTGAAAGGTTTTTTGTTGGAAACAGGTAGGTTTTTATCATGGGAAACAGAATTAGCCCTCGACGTCTGAACAACTTTTTTTTGAAAAAATCCCTAAACCCCGCGGTCACAATTTAAGCAAAAATCTGACGTTCTGCAATTCATTCAAAAATGGTGCTGAACTGTTGCAAACGATCCCCTGAAAGGTTTTTTTGGTGGAAACAGGTAGGTTTTTATCATGGGAAACAGAATTAGCCCTCGACGTCTGAACAACTTTTTTTTGCAAAAATCCCTATCATGGGAAACAGAATTAGCCCTCGATGTCTGAACAACTTTTTTTTTGAAAAAATCCCTAAGCCGCGCGGTCACAATTTCAGCAAAAATCTGACGTTCTGCAATTTCCTCAAAAATGGTTCTGAACTGTTGCAAACGATCCCATGAAAGGTTTTTCGCTGGAAACAGATGCGTTTTTATCATCAGAAACAGAATTAGCCCTCGACGTCTGAACAACTTTTTTTGAAAAAATCCCTAAGCCGCGCGGTCACAATTTCAGCAAAAATCTGACGTTCTGCAATTCATTCAAAAATGGTGCTGAACTGTTGCAAACGATCCCCTGAAAGGTTTTTTGGTGGAAACAGGTGGGTTTTTATCATGGGAAACAGAATTAACCCTCGACGTCTGAACAACTTTTTTTTGAAAAAATCCCTAAGCCGCGCGGTCACAATTTCAGCAAAAATCTGACGTTCTGCAATTCATTTAAAAATGGTGCTGAACTGTTGCAAACGATCCCCTGAAAAGTTTTTCGGTGGAAACAGGTGGGTTTTTATCATGGGAAACAGAATTAGCCCTCGACGTCTGAACAACTTTTTTTTGAAAAAATCCCTAAGCCGCGCGGTCACAATTTCAGCAAAAATCTGACGTTCTGCAATTCATTCAAAAATGGTGCTGAACTGTTGCAAACGATCCCCTGAAAGGTTTTTCGGTGGAAACAGGTGGGTTTTTATCATGGGAAACAGAATTAGCCCTCGACGTCTGAACAACTTTTTTTTGAAAAAATCCCTAAGCGCCGCGGTCACAATTTCAGCAAAAATCTGACGTTCTGCAATTCATTCAAAAATGGTGCTGAACTGTTGCAAACGATCCCCTGAAAGGTTTTTCGGTGGAAACAGGTGGGTTTTTATCATGGGAAACAGAATTAGCCCTCAATGTCTGAACAAGTTTTTTTTGAAAAAATCCCTAAGCCGCTCGTTCAAAATTTCAGCAAAAATCTGACGTTCTGCAATTCATTCAAAAATGGTGCTGAACTGTTGCAAACGATCCCCTGAAAGGTTTTTTGTTGGAAACAGGTAGGTTTTTATCATGGGAAACAGAATTAGCCCTCGACGTCTGAACAACTTTTTTTTGCAAAAATCCCTATCATGGGAAACAGAATTAGCCCTCGACGTCTGAACAACTTTTTTTTGAAAAAATCCCTAAGCCGCGCGGTCACAATTTCAGCAAAAATCTGACGTTCTGTAATTTCCTCAAAAATGGTTCTGAACTGTTGCAAACGATCCCATGAAAGGTTTTTCGCTGGAAACAGATGCGTTTTTATCATCAGAAACAGAATTAGCCCTCGACGTCTGAACAACTTTTTTTGCAAAAATCCCTAAGCCGCGCGGTCACAATTTCAGCAAAAATCTGACGTTCTGCAATTTCCTCAAAAATGGTGCTGAACTGTTGCAAACGTTCCCCTGAAAGGTTTTTCGGTGTAAACAGATACGTTTTTATCATGAGAAACAGAATTAGCCCTCGACGTCTGAACAACTTTTTTTGCCAAAATCCCTAAGCCGCGCGGTCACAATTTCAGCAAAAATCTGACGTTCTGCAATTTCCTCAAAAATGGTGCTGAACTGTTGCAGACGATCCCCTGAAAGGTTTTTCGGTGTAAACAGATGCATTTTTATCATCAGAAACAGAATTAGCCCTCGACGTCTGAACAACTTTTTTTTAAAAAAATCCCTAAGCCGCGCGGTCACAATTTCAGCAAAAATCTGACGTTCTGCAATTTCCTCAAAAATGGTGCTGAACTGTTGCAAACGATCCCCTGAAAGGTTTTTCGGTGGAAACAGGTGGGTTTTTATCATGGGAAACAGAATTAGCCCTCAAGGTCTGAACAACTTTTTTTTTGCAAATATCCCTAAGCCGCGCGGTCACAATATCAGCAAAAATCTGACGTTCTGCAATTCATTCAAAAATGGTGCTGAACTGTTGCAAACGATCCCCTGAAAGGTTTTTCGGTGGAAACAGGTGGGTTTTTATCATGGGAAACAGAATTAGCCCTCGACGTCTGAACAACTTTTTTTTGCAAAAATCCCTAAGCCGCGTGGTCACAATTTCAGCAAAAATCTGACGTTCTGCAATTCATTCAAAAATGGTGCTAAACTGTTGCAAACGATCACCTGAAAGGTTTTTTGGTGGAAACAGGTGGGTTTTTATCATGGGAAATAGAATTAGCCCTCGACGTCTGAACAAGTTTTTTTTGAAAAAATCCCTAAGCCGCGCGGTCACAATTTCAGCAAAAATCTGACGTTCTGCAATTTCCTCAAAAATGGTTCTGAACTGTTGCAAACGATCCCCTGAAAGGTTTTTTGGTGGAAACAGGTGGGTTTTTATCATGGGAAACAGAATTAGCCCTCGACGTCTGAACAACTTTTTTTTGAAAAAATCCGTAATCCGCGCGGTCACAATTGCAGCAATAATCTGACGTTCTGCAATTCATTCAAAAATGGTGCTGAACTGTTGCAAACGATCCCCTGAAAGGTTTTTCGGTGGAAACAGGTGGGTTTTTATCATCGGAAACAGAATAAGTCCTCAACATCTGAACAACTTTTTCTTGAAAAAATCCCTAAGCCGCGCGGTCACAATTTCAGGAAAAATCTGACGTTCTGCAATTTCCTCAAAAATGGGGCTGAACTGTTGCAAACGATCCCCTGAAAGGTTTTTCGGTGGAAACAGGTGGGTTTTTATCATGGGAAACAGAATTAGCCCTCAAGGTCTGAACAACTTTTTTTTGAAAAAATCCCTAAGCGCCGCGGTCACAATTTCAGCAAAAATCTGACGTTCTGCAATTCATTCAAAAATGGTGCTGAACTGTTGCAAACGATCCCCTGAAAGGTTTTTTTGGTGGAAACAGGTGGGTTTTTATCATGGGAAACAGAATTAGCCCTCGACGTCTGAACAACTTTTTTTTGAAAAAATCCCTATCATGGGAAACAGAATTAGCCCTCGACGTCTGAACAACTTTTTTTTGAAAAAATCCCTAAGCCGCGCGGTCACAATTTCAGGAAAAATCTGACATTCTGCAATTCATTCAGAAATGGTCCTGAACTGTTGCAAATGATCCCCTGAAAGGTTTTTCGGTGGAAACAGATGCGTTTTTATCATCAGAAACAGAATTAGCCCTCAACGTCTGAACAACTTTTTTTTTGCAAAAATCCCTAAGCCGCGCGGTCACAATTTCAGCAAAAATCTGACGTTCTGCAATTCATTCAAAAATGGTGCTGAACTGTTGCAAACGATCCCCTGAAAGGTTTTTTGGTGGAAACAGGTGGGTTTTTATCATGGGAAACAGAATTAGCCCTCGACAGCTGAACAACTTTTTTTTGAAAAAATCCCTAAGCCCCGCGGTCACAATTTAAGCAAAAATCTGACGTTCTGCAATTCATTTAAAAATGGTGCTGAACTGTTGCAAAGGATCCCCTGAAAGGTTTTTCGGTGGAAACAGGTGGGTTTTTATCAACGGAAACAGAATAAGTCCTCAACATCTGAACAACTTTTTCTTGAAAAAATCCCTAAGCCGCGCGGTCACAATTTCAGGAAAAATCTGACATTCTGCAATTCATTCAAAAATGGTCCTGAACTGTTGCAAACGATCCCCTGAAAGGTTTTTCGGTGGAAACAGATGCGTTTTTATCATCAGAAACAGAATTAGCTCTCAACGTCTGAACAACTTTTTTTTTGCAAAAATCCCTAAGCCGCGCGGTCACAATTTCAGCAAAAATCTGACGTTCTGCAATTCATTCAAAAATGGTGCTGAACTGTTGCAAACGATCCCCTGAAAGGTTTTTCGGTGGAAACAGGTGGGTTTTTATCATCGGAAACAGAATAAGTCCTCAACATCTGAACAACTTTTTCTTGAAAAAATCCCTAAGCCGCGCGGTCACAATTTCAGGAAAAATCTGACGTTCTGCAATTTCCTCAAAAATGGGGCTGAACTGTTGCAAACGATCCCCTGAAAGGTTTTTCGGTGGAAACAGGTGGGTTTTTATCATGGGAAACAGAATTAGCCCTCAAGGTCTGAACAACTTTTTTTTGAAAAAATCCCTAAGCGCCGCGGTCACAATTTCAGCAAAAATCTGACGTTCTGCAATTCATTCAAAAATGGTGCTGAACTGTTGCAAACGATCCCCTGAAAGGTTTTTTGTTGGAAACAGGTAGGTTTTTATCATGGGAAACAGAATTAGCCCTCGACGTCTGAACAACTTTTTTTTGAAAAAATCCCTAAGCCCCGCGGTCCCAATTTAAGCAGAAATCTGACGTTCTGCAATTCATTCAAAAATGGTGCTGAACTGTTGCAAACGATCCCCTGAA
Source organism: Podarcis gaigeae (assembly GCF_964106915.1). NCBI lineage: Eukaryota > Metazoa > Chordata > Lepidosauria > Squamata > Lacertidae > Podarcis > Podarcis gaigeae. The sequence continues at coordinate 14,222,608 of NC_139679.1, read as the reverse complement.
AGGTTTTTTTGGTGGAAACAGGTGGGTTTTTATCATGGGAAACAGAATTAGCCCTCGACGTCTGAACAACTTTTTTTTGCAAAAATCCCTATCATGGGAAACAGAATTAGCCCTCGACGTCTGAACAACTTTTTTTTGAAAAAATCCCTAAGCCGCGCGGTCACAATTTCAGGAAAAATCTGACATTCTGCAATTCATTCAAAAATGGTCCTGAACTGTTGCAAACGATCCCCTGAAAGGTTTTTCGGTGGAAACAGATGCGTTTTTATCATCAGAAACAGAATTAGCCCTCAACGTCTGAACAACTTTTTTTTTGCAAAAATCCCTAAGCCGCGCGGTCACAATTTCAGCAAAAATCTGACGTTCTGCAATTCATTCAAAAATGGTGCTGAACTGTTGCAAACGATCCCCTGAAAGGTTTTTCGGTGGAAACAGGTGGGTTTTTATCATGGGAAACAGAATTAGCCCTCGACGTCTGAACAACTTTTTTTTGAAAAAATCCCTAAGCCGCGCGGTCACAATTTCAGCAAAAATCTGACGTTCTGCAATTCATTTAAAAATGGTGCTGAACTGTTGCAAACGATCCCCTGAAAGGTTTTTCGGTGGAAACAGGTGGGTTTTTATCATGGGAAACAGAATTAGCCCTCGACGTCTGAACAACTTTTTTTTGCAAAAATCCCTAAGCCGCGTGGTCACAATTTCAGCAAAAATCTGACGTTCTGCAATTCATTCAAAAATGGTGCTGAACTGTTGCAAACGATCCCCTGAAAGGTTTTTTGTTGGAAACAGGTAGGTTTTTATCATGGGAAACAGAATTAGCCCTCGACGTCTGAACAACTTTTTTTTGAAAAAATCCCTAAGCCCCGCGGTCACAATTTAAGCAAAAATCTGACGTTCTGCAATTCATTCAAAAATGGTGCTGAACTGTTGCAAACGATCCCCTGAAAGGTTTTTTTGGTGGAAACAGGTGGGTTTTTATCATGGGAAACAGAATTAGCCCTCGACGTCTGAACAACTTTTTTTTGCAAAAATCCCTATCATGGGAAACAGAATTAGCCCTCGACGTCTGAACAACTTTTTTTTGAAAAAATCCCTAAGCCGCGCGGTCACAATTTCAGCAAAAATCTGACGTTCTGCAATTTCCTCAAAAACGGTTCTGAACTGTTGCAAACGATCCCATGAAAGATTTTTCGCTGGAAACAGATGCGTTTTTATCATCAGAAACAGAATTAGCCCTCGACGTCTGAACAACTTTTTTTGCCAAAATCCCTAAGCCGCGCGGTCACAATTTCAGCAAAAATCTGATGTTCTGCAATTTCCTCAAAAATGGTGCTGAACTGTTGCAAACGATCCCCTGAAAGGTTTTTCGGTGGAAACAGATACGTTTTTATCATGTGAAACAGAATTAGCCCTCGACGTCTGAACAACTTTTTTTGCCAAAATCCCTAAGCCGCGCGGTCACAATTTCAGCAAAAATCTGACGTTCTGCAATTTCCTCAAAAATGGTGCTGAACTGTTGCAGACGATCCCCTGAAAGGTTTTTCGGTGTAAACAGATGCATTTTTATCATCAGAAACAGAATTAGCCCTCAACGTCTGAACAACTTTTTTTTAAAAAAATCCCTAAGCCGCGCGGTCACAATTTCAGCAAAAATCTTACGTTCTGCAATTTCCTCAAAAATGGTGCTGAACTGTTGCAAACGATCCCCTGAAAGGTTTTTCGGTGGAAACAGGTGGGTTTTTATCATGGGAAACAGAATTAGCCCTCAAGGTCTGAACAACTTTTTTTTTGCAAATATCCCTAAGCCGCGCGGTCACAATATCAGCAAAAATCTGACGTTCTGCAATTCATTCAAAAATGGTGCTGAACTGTTGCAAACGATCCCCTGAAAGGTTTTTTGTTGGAAACAGGTAGGTTTTTATCATGGGAAACAGAATTAGCCCTCGACGTCTGAACAACTTTTTTTGGAAAAAATCCCTATCATGGGAAACAGAATTAGCCCTCGACGTCTGAACAACTTTTTTTTGAAAAAATCCCTAAGCCGCGCGGTCACAATTTCAGCAAAAATCTGACGTTCTGCAATTTCCTCAAAAATGGTGCTGAACTGTTGGAGACGATCCCCTGAAAGGTTTTTCGGTGTAAACAGATGCGTTTTTATCATCAGAAACAGAATTAGCCCTCGACGTCTGAACAACTTTTTTTAAAAAAAATCCCTAAGCCGCGCGGTCACAATTTCAGCAAAAATCTGACGTTCTGCAATTCATTCAAAAATGGTGCTGAACTGTTGCAAACGATCCCCTGAAAGGTTTTTCGGTGGAAACAGGTGGGTTTTTATCATGGGAAACAGAATTAGCCCTCAAGGTCTGAACAACTTTTTTTTGAAAAAATCCCTAAGCGCCGCGGTCACAATTTCAGCAAAAATCTGACGTTCTGCAATTCATTCAAAAATGGTGCTGAACTGTTGCAAACGATCCCCTGAAAGGTTTTTTGTTGGAAACAGGTAGGTTTTTATCATGGGAAACAGAATTAGCCCTCGACGTCTGAACAACTTTTTTTTGAAAAAATCCCTAAGCCCCGCGGTCACAATTTAAGCAAAAATCTGACGTTCTGCAATTCATTCAAAAATGGTGCTGAACTGTTGCAAACGATCCCCTGAAAGGTTTTTTTGGTGGAAACAGGTGGGTTTTTATCATGGGAAACAGAATTAGCCCTCGACGTCTGAACAACTTTTTTTTGCAAAAATCCCTATCATGGGAAACAGAATTAGCCCTCGACGTCTGAACAACTTTTTTTTGAAAAAATCCCTAAGCCGCGCGGTCACAATTTCAGGAAAAATCTGACATTCTGCAATTCATTCAAAAATGGTCCTGAACTGTTGCAAACGATCCCCTGAAAGGTTTTTCGGTGGAAACAGATGCGTTTTTATCATCAGAAACAGAATTAGCCCTCAACGTCTGAACAACTTTTTTTTTGCAAAAATCCCTAAGCCGCGCGGTCACAATTTCAGCAAAAATCTGACGTTCTGCAATTCATTCAAAAATGGTGCTGAACTGTTGCAAACGATCCCCTGAAAGGTTTTTCGGTGGAAACAGGTGGGTTTTTATCATGGGAAACAGAATTAGCCCTCGACGTCTGAACAACTTTTTTTTGAAAAAATCCCTAAGCCGCGCGGTCACAATTTCAGCAAAAATCTGACGTTCTGCAATTCATTTAAAAATGGTGCTGAACTGTTGCAAACGATCCCCTGAAAGGTTTTTCGGTGGAAACAGGTGGGTTTTTATCATGGGAAACAGAATTAGCCCTCGACGTCTGAACAACTTTTTTTTGCAAAAATCCCTAAGCCGCGTGGTCACAATTTCAGCAAAAATCTGACGTTCTGCAATTCATTCAAAAATGGTGCTGAACTGTTGCAAACGATCCCCTGAAAGGTTTTTTGTTGGAAACAGGTAGGTTTTTATCATGGGAAACAGAATTAGCCCTCGACGTCTGAACAACTTTTTTTTGAAAAAATCCCTAAGCCCCGCGGTCACAATTTAAGCAAAAATCTGACGTTCTGCAATTCATTCAAAAATGGTGCTGAACTGTTGCAAACGATCCCCTGAAAGGTTTTTTTGGTGGAAACAGGTGGGTTTTTATCATGGGAAACAGAATTAGCCCTCGACGTCTGAACAACTTTTTTTTGCAAAAATCCCTATCATGGGAAACAGAATTAGCCCTCGACGTCTGAACAACTTTTTTTTGAAAAAATCCCTAAGCCGCGCGGTCACAATTTCAGCAAAAATCTGACGTTCTGCAATTTCCTCAAAAATGGTTCTGAACTGTTGCAAACGATCCCATGAAAGGTTTTTCGCTGGAAACAGATGCGTTTTTATCATCAGAAACAGAATTAGCCCTCGACGTCTGAACAACTTTTTTTGCCAAAATCCCTAAGCCGCGCGGTCACAATTTCAGCAAAAATCTGATGTTCTGCAATTTCCTCAAAAATGGTGCTGAACTGTTGCAAACGATCCCCTGAAAGGTTTTTCGGTGGAAACAGATACGTTTTTATCATGTGAAACAGAATTAGCCCTCGACGTCTGAACAACTTTTTTTGCCAAAATCCCTAAGCCGCGCGGTCACAATTTCAGCAAAAATCTGACGTTCTGCAATTTCCTCAAAAATGGTGCTGAACTGTTGCAGACGATCCCCTGAAAGGTTTTTCGGTGTAAACAGATGCATTTTTATCATCAGAAACAGAATTAGCCCTCAACGTCTGAACAACTTTTTTTTAAAAAAATCCCTAAGCCGCGCGGTCACAATTTCAGCAAAAATCTTACGTTCTGCAATTTCCTCAAAAATGGTGCTGAACTGTTGCAAACGATCCCCTGAAAGGTTTTTCGGTGGAAACAGGTGGGTTTTTATCATGGGAAACAGAATTAGCCCTCAAGGTCTGAACAACTTTTTTTTTGCAAATATCCCTAAGCCGCGCGGTCACAATATCAGCAAAAATCTGACGTTCTGCAATTCATTCAAAAATGGTGCTGAACTGTTGCAAACGATCCCCTGAAAGGTTTTTTGTTGGAAACAGGTAGGTTTTTATCATGGGAAACAGAATTAGCCCTCGACGTCTGAACAACTTTTTTTGGAAAAAATCCCTATCATGGGAAACAGAATTAGCCCTCGACGTCTGAACAACTTTTTTTTGAAAAAATCCCTAAGCCGCGCGGTCACAATTTCAGCAAAAATCTGACGTTCTGCAATTTCCTCAAAAATGGTGCTGAACTGTTGGAGACGATCCCCTGAAAGGTTTTTCGGTGGAAACAGATGCGTTTTTATCATCAGAAACAGAATTAGCCCTCAACGTCTGAACAACTTTTTTTTTGCAAAAATCCCTAAGCCGCGCGGTCACAATTTCAGCAAAAATCTGACGTTCTGCAATTCATTCAAAAATGGTGCTGAACTGTTGCAAACGATCCCCTGAAAGGTTTTTCGGTGGAAACAGGTGGGTTTTTATCATGGGAAACAGAATTAGCCCTCGACGTCTGAACAACTTTTTTTTGAAAAAATCCCTAAGCCGCGCGGTCACAATTTCAGCAAAAATCTGACGTTCTGCAATTCATTTAAAAATGGTGCTGAACTGTTGCAAACGATCCCCTGAAAGGTTTTTCGGTGGAAACAGGTGGGTTTTTATCATGGGAAACAGAATTAGCCCTCGACGTCTGAACAACTTTTTTTTGCAAAAATCCCTAAGCCGCGTGGTCACAATTTCAGCAAAAATCTGACGTTCTGCAATTCATTCAAAAATGGTGCTGAACTGTTGCAAACGATCCCCTGAAAGGTTTTTTGTTGGAAACAGGTAGGTTTTTATCATGGGAAACAGAATTAGCCCTCGACGTCTGAACAACTTTTTTTTGAAAAAATCCCTAAGCCCCGCGGTCACAATTTAAGCAAAAATCTGACGTTCTGCAATTCATTCAAAAATGGTGCTGAACTGTTGCAAACGATCCCCTGAAAGGTTTTTTTGGTGGAAACAGGTGGGTTTTTATCATGGGAAACAGAATTAGCCCTCGACGTCTGAACAACTTTTTTTTGCAAAAATCCCTATCATGGGAAACAGAATTAGCCCTCGACGTCTGAACAACTTTTTTTTGAAAAAATCCCTAAGCCGCGCGGTCACAATTTCAGCAAAAATCTGACGTTCTGCAATTTCCTCAAAAATGGTTCTGAACTGTTGCAAACGATCCCATGAAAGGTTTTTCGCTGGAAACAGATGCGTTTTTATCATCAGAAACAGAATTAGCCCTCGACGTCTGAACAACTTTTTTTGCCAAAATCCCTAAGCCGCGCGGTCACAATTTCAGCAAAAATCTGATGTTCTGCAATTTCCTCAAAAATGGTGCTGAACTGTTGCAAACGATCCCCTGAAAGGTTTTTCGGTGGAAACAGATACGTTTTTATCATGTGAAACAGAATTAGCCCTCGACGTCTGAACAACTTTTTTTGCCAAAATCCCTAAGCCGCGCGGTCACAATTTCAGCAAAAATCTGACGTTCTGCAATTTCCTCAAAAATGGTGCTGAACTGTTGCAGACGATCCCCTGAAAGGTTTTTCGGTGTAAACAGATGCATTTTTATCATCAGAAACAGAATTAGCCCTCAACGTCTGAACAACTTTTTTTTAAAAAAATCCCTAAGCCGCGCGGTCACAATTTCAGCAAAAATCTTACGTTCTGCAATTTCCTCAAAAATGGTGCTGAACTGTTGCAAACGATCCCCTGAAAGGTTTTTCGGTGGAAACAGGTGGGTTTTTATCATGGGAAACAGAATTAGCCCTCAAGGTCTGAACAACTTTTTTTTTGCAAATATCCCTAAGCCGCGCGGTCACAATATCAGCAAAAATCTGACGTTCTGCAATTCATTCAAAAATGGTGCTGAACTGTTGCAAACGATCCCCTGAAAGGTTTTTTGTTGGAAACAGGTAGGTTTTTATCATGGGAAACAGAATTAGCCCTCGACGTCTGAACAACTTTTTTTGGAAAAAATCCCTATCATGGGAAACAGAATTAGCCCTCGACGTCTGAACAACTTTTTTTTGAAAAAATCCCTAAGCCGCGCGGTCACAATTTCAGCAAAAATCTGACGTTCTGCAATTTCCTCAAAAATGGTGCTGAACTGTTGGAGACGATCCCCTGAAAGGTTTTTCGGTGTAAACAGATGCGTTTTTATCATCAGAAACAGAATTAGCCCTCGACGTCTGAACAACTTTTTTTAAAAAAAATCCCTAAGCCGCGCGGTCACAATTTCAGCAAAAATCTGACGTTCTGCAATTCATTCAAAAATGGTGCTGAACTGTTGCAAACGATCCCCTGAAAGGTTTTTTGGTGGAAACAGGTGGGTTTTTATCATGGGAAACAGAATTAGCCCTCGACGTCTGAACAACTTTTTTTTGAAAAAATCCCTAAGCCGCGCGGTCACAATTTCAGCAAAAATCTGACGTTCTGCAATTCATTTAAAAATGGTGCTGAACTGTTGCAAACGATCCCCTGAAAGGTTTTTCGGTGGAAACAGGTGGGTTTTTATCATGGGAAACAGAATTAGCCCTCGACGTCTGAACAACTTTTTTTTGCAAAAATCCCTAAGCCGCGTGGTCACAATTTCAGCAAAAATCTGACGTTCTGCAATTCATTCAAAAATGGTGCTAAACTGTTGCAAACGATCCCCTGAAAGGTTTTTTGGTGGAAACAGGTGGGTTTTTATCATGGGAAATAGAATTAGCCCTCGACGTCTGAACAAGTTTTTTTTGAAAAAATCCCTAAGCCGCGCGGTCACAATTTCAGCAAAAATCTGACGTTCTGCAATTCATTCAAAAATGGTGCTGAACTGTTGCAAACGATCCCCTGAAAGGTTTTTTTGGTGGAAACAGGTGGGTTTTTATCATGGGAAACAGAATTAGCCCTCGACGTCTGAACAACTTTTTTTTGAAAAAATCCCTAATCCGCGCGGTCACAATTGCAGCAATAATCTCACGTTCTGCAATTCATTCAAAAATGGTCCTGAACTGTTGCAAACGATCCCCTGAAAGGTTTTTCGGTGGAAACAGGTGGGTTTTTATCATGGGAAACAGAATTAGCCCTCGACAGCTGAACAACTTTTTTTGAAAAAATCCCTAAGACGCGCGGTCACAATTTCAGCAAAAATCTGACGTTCTGCAATTCATTCAAAAATGGTGCTGAACTGTTGCAAAGGATCCCCTGAAAGGTTTTTCGGTGGAAACAGGTGGGTTTTTATCATCGGAAACAGAATAAGTCCTCAACATCTGAACAACTTTTTCTTGAAAAAATCCCTAAGCCGCGCGGTCACAATTTCAGGAAAAATCTGACATTCTGCAATTCATTCAAAAATGGTCCTGAACTGTTGCAAACGATCCCCTGAAAGGTTTTTCGGTGGAAACAGATGCGTTTTTATCATCAGAAACAGAATTAGCTCTCAACGTTTGAACAACTTTTTTTTTGCAAAAATCCCTAAGCCGCGCGGTCACAATTTCAGCAAAAATCTGACGTTCTGCAATTCATTCAAAAATGGTGCTGAACTGTTGCAAACGATCCCCTGAAAGGTTTTTCGGTGGAAACAGGTGGGTTTTTATCATCGGAAACAGAATAAGTCCTCAACATCTGAACAACTTTTTCTTGAAAAAATCCCTAAGCCGCGCGGTCACAATTTCAGGAAAAATCTGACGTTCTGCAATTTCCTCAAAAATGGGGCTGAACTGTTGCAAACGATCCCCTGAAAGGTTTTTCGGTGGAAACAGGTGGGTTTTTATCATGGGAAACAGAATTAGCCCTCGACGTCTGAACAAGTTTTTTTTGAAAAAATCCCTAAGCGCCGCGGTCACAATTTCAGCAAAAATCTGACGTTCTGCAATTCATTCAAAAATGGTGCTGAACTGTTGCAAACGATCCCCTGAAAGGTTTTTTTGGTGGAAACAGGTGGGTTTTTATCATGGGAAACAGAATTAGCCCTCGACGTCTGAACAACTTTTTTTTGCAAAAATCCCTATCATGGGAAACAGAATTAGCCGTCGACGTCTGAACAACTTTTTTTTGAAAAAATCCCTAAACCGCGCGGTCACAATTTCAGCAAAAATCTGACGTTCTGCAATTTCCTCAAAAATGGTTCTGAACTGTTGCAAACGATCCCATGAAAGGTTTTTCGCTGGAAACAGATACGTTTTTATCATGTGAAACAGAATTAGCCCTCGACGTCTGAACAACTTTTTTTGCCAAAATCCCTAAGCCGCGCGGTCACAATTTCAGCAAAAATCTGACGTTCTGCAATTTCCTCAAAAATGGTGCTGAACTGTTGCAGACGATCCCCTGAAAGGTTTTTCGGTGTAAACAGATGCATTTTTATCATCAGAAACAGAATTAGCCCTCAACGTCTGAACAACTTTTTTTTAAAAAAATCCCTAAGCCGCGCGGTCACAATTTCAGCAAAAATCTTACGTTCTGCAATTTCCTCAAAAATGGTGCTGAACTGTTGCAAACGATCCCCTGAAAGGTTTTTCGGTGGAAACAGGTGGGTTTTTATCATGGGAAACAGAATTAGCCCTCAAGGTCTGAACAACTTTTTTTTTGCAAATATCCCTAAGCCGCGCGGTCACAATATCAGCAAAAATCTGACGTTCTGCAATTCATTCAAAAATGGTGCTGAACTGTTGCAAACGATCCCCTGAAAGGTTTTTTGTTGGAAACAGGTAGGTTTTTATCATGGGAAACAGAATTAGCCCTCGACGTCTGAACAACTTTTTTTGGAAAAAATCCCTATCATGGGAAACAGAATTAGCCCTCGACGTCTGAACAACTTTTTTTTGAAAAAATCCCTAAGCCGCGCGGTCACAATTTCAGCAAAAATCTGACGTTCTGCAATTTCCTCAAAAATGGTGCTGAACTGTTGGAGACGATCCCTTGAAAGGTTTTTCGGTGTAAACAGATGCGTTTATATCATCAGAAACAGAATTAGCCCTCGACGTCTGAACAACTTTTTTTAAAAAAAATCCCTAAGCCGCGCGGTCACAATTTCAGCAAAAATCTGACGTTCTGCAATTCATTCAAAAATGGTGCTGAACTGTTGCAAACGATCCCCTGAAAGGTTTTTTGGTGGAAACAGGTGGGTTTTTATCATGGGAAACAGAATTAGCCCTCGACGTCTGAACAACTTTTTTTTGAAAAAATCCCTAAGCCGCGCGGTCACAATTTCAGCAAAAATCTGACGTTCTGCAATTCATTTAAAAATGGTGCTGAACTGTTGCAAACGATCCCCTGAAAGGTTTTTCGGTGGAAACAGGTGGGTTTTTATCATGGGAAACAGAATTAGCCCTCGACGTCTGAACAACTTTTTTTTGCAAAAATCCCTAAGCCGCGTGGTCACAATTTCAGCAAAAATCTGACGTTCTGCAATTCATTCAAAAATGGTGCTAAACTGTTGCAAACGATCCCCTGAAAGGTTTTTTGGTGGAAACAGGTGGGTTTTTATCATGGGAAATAGAATTAGCCCTCGACGTCTGAACAAGTTTTTTTTGAAAAAATCCCTAAGCTGCGCGGTCACAATTTCAGCAAAAATCTGACGTTCTGCAATTCATTCAAAAATGGTGCTGAACTGTTGCAAACGATCCCCTGAAAGGTTTTTTGGTGGAAACAGGTGGGTTTTTATCATGGGAAACAGAATTAGCCCTCGACGTCTGAACAACTTTTTTTTGAAAAAATCCCTAATCCGCGCGGTCACAATTGCAGCAATAATCTCACGTTCTGCAATTCATTCAAAAATGGTCCTGAACTGTTGCAAACGATCCCCTGAAAGGTTTTTCGGTGGAAACAGGTGGGTTTTTATCATGGGAAACAGAATTAGCCCTCGACAGCTGAACAACTTTTTTTGAAAAAATCCCTAAGACGCGCGGTCACAATTTCAGCAAAAATCTGACGTTCTGCAATTCATTCAAAAATGGTGCTGAACTGTTGCAAAGGATCCCCTGAAAGGTTTTTCGGTGGAAACAGGTGGGTTTTTATCATCGGAAACAGAATAAGTCCTCAACATCTGAACAACTTTTTCTTGAAAAAATCCCTAAGCCGCGCGGTCACAATTTCAGGAAAAATCTGACATTCTGCAATTCATTCAAAAATGGTCCTGAACTGTTGCAAACGATCCCCTGAAAGGTTTTTCGGTGGAAACAGATGCGTTTTTATCATCAGAAACAGAATTAGCTCTCAACGTTTGAACAACTTTTTTTTTGCAAAAATCCCTAAGCCGCGCGGTCACAATTTCAGCAAAAATCTGACGTTCTGCAATTCATTCAAAAATGGTGCTGAACTGTTGCAAACGATCCCCTGAAAGGTTTTTTGTTGGAAACAGGTAGGTTTTTATCATGGGAAACAGAATTAGCCCTCGACGTCTGAACAACTTTTTTTTGAAAAAATCCCTAAGCCCCGCGGTCACAATTTAAGCAAAAATCTGACGTTCTGCAATTCATTCAAAAATGGTGCTGAACTGTTGCAAACGATCCCCTGAAAGGTTTTTTTGGTGGAAACAGGTGGGTTTTTATCATGGGAAACAGAATTAGCCCTCGACGTCTGAACAACTTTTTTTTGCAAAAATCCCTATCATGGGAAACAGAATTAGCCCTCGACGTCTGAACAACTTTTTTTTGAAAAAATCCCTAAGCCGCGCGGTCACAATTTCAGGAAAAATCTGACATTCTGCAATTCATTCAAAAATGGTCCTGAACTGTTGCAAACGATCCCCTGAAAGGTTTTTCGGTGGAAACAGATGCGTTTTTATCATCAGAAACAGAATTAGCCCTCAACGTCTGAACAACTTTTTTTTTGCAAAAATCCCTAAGCCGCGCGGTCACAATTTCAGCAAAAATCTGACGTTCTGCAATTCATTCAAAAATGGTGCTGAACTGTTGCAAACGATCCCCTGAAAGGTTTTTCGGTGGAAACAGGTGGGTTTTTATCATGGGAAACAGAATTAGCCCTCGACGTCTGAACAACTTTTTTTTGAAAAAATCCCTAAGCCGCGCGGTCACAATTTCAGCAAAAATCTGACGTTCTGCAATTCATTTAAAAATGGTGCTGAACTGTTGCAAACGATCCCCTGAAAGGTTTTTCGGTGGAAACAGGTGGGTTTTTATCATGGGAAACAGAATTAGCCCTCGACGTCTGAACAACTTTTTTTTGCAAAAATCCCTAAGCCGCGTGGTCACAATTTCAGCAAAAATCTGACGTTCTGCAATTCATTCAAAAATGGTGCTGAACTGTTGCAAACGATCCCCTGAAAGGTTTTTTGTTGGAAACAGGTAGGTTTTTATCATGGGAAACAGAATTAGCCCTCGACGTCTGAACAACTTTTTTTTGAAAAAATCCCTAAGCCCCGCGGTCACAATTTAAGCAAAAATCTGACGTTCTGCAATTCATTCAAAAATGGTGCTGAACTGTTGCAAACGATCCCCTGAAAGGTTTTTTTGGTGGAAACAGGTGGGTTTTTATCATGGGAAACAGAATTAGCCCTCGACGTCTGAACAACTTTTTTTTGCAAAAATCCCTATCATGGGAAACAGAATTAGCCCTCGACGTCTGAACAACTTTTTTTTGAAAAAATCCCTAAGCCGCGCGGTCACAATTTCAGCAAAAATCTGACGTTCTGCAATTTCCTCAAAAATGGTTCTGAACTGTTGCAAACGATCCCATGAAAGGTTTTTCGCTGGAAACAGATGCGTTTTTATCATCAGAAACAGAATTAGCCCTCGACGTCTGAACAACTTTTTTTGCCAAAATCCCTAAGCCGCGCGGTCACAATTTCAGCAAAAATCTGATGTTCTGCAATTTCCTCAAAAATGGTGCTGAACTGTTGCAAACGATCCCCTGAAAGGTTTTTCGGTGGAAACAGATACGTTTTTATCATGTGAAACAGAATTAGCCCTCGACGTCTGAACAACTTTTTTTGCCAAAATCCCTAAGCCGCGCGGTCACAATTTCAGCAAAAATCTGACGTTCTGCAATTTCCTCAAAAATGGTGCTGAACTGTTGCAGACGATCCCCTGAAAGGTTTTTCGGTGTAAACAGATGCATTTTTATCATCAGAAACAGAATTAGCCCTCAACGTCTGAACAACTTTTTTTTAAAAAAATCCCTAAGCCGCGCGGTCACAATTTCAGCAAAAATCTTACGTTCTGCAATTTCCTCAAAAATGGTGCTGAACTGTTGCAAACGATCCCCTGAAAGGTTTTTCGGTGGAAACAGGTGGGTTTTTATCATGGGAAACAGAATTAGCCCTCAAGGTCTGAACAACTTTTTTTTTGCAAATATCCCTAAGCCGCGCGGTCACAATATCAGCAAAAATCTGACGTTCTGCAATTCATTCAAAAATGGTGCTGAACTGTTGCAAACGATCCCCTGAAAGGTTTTTTGTTGGAAACAGGTAGGTTTTTATCATGGGAAACAGAATTAGCCCTCGACGTCTGAACAACTTTTTTTGGAAAAAATCCCTATCATGGGAAACAGAATTAGCCCTCGACGTCTGAACAACTTTTTTTTGAAAAAATCCCTAAGCCGCGCGGTCACAATTTCAGCAAAAATCTGACGTTCTGCAATTTCCTCAAAAATGGTGCTGAACTGTTGGAGACGATCCCCTGAAAGGTTTTTCGGTGGAAACAGATGCGTTTTTATCATCAGAAACAGAATTAGCCCTCAACGTCTGAACAACTTTTTTTTTGCAAAAATCCCTAAGCCGCGCGGTCACAATTTCAGCAAAAATCTGACGTTCTGCAATTCATTCAAAAATGGTGCTGAACTGTTGCAAACGATCCCCTGAAAGGTTTTTCGGTGGAAACAGGTGGGTTTTTATCATGGGAAACAGAATTAGCCCTCGACGTCTGAACAACTTTTTTTTGAAAAAATCCCTAAGCCGCGCGGTCACAATTTCAGCAAAAATCTGACGTTCTGCAATTCATTTAAAAATGGTGCTGAACTGTTGCAAACGATCCCCTGAAAGGTTTTTCGGTGGAAACAGGTGGGTTTTTATCATGGGAAACAGAATTAGCCCTCGACGTCTGAACAACTTTTTTTTGCAAAAATCCCTAAGCCGCGTGGTCACAATTTCAGCAAAAATCTGACGTTCTGCAATTCATTCAAAAATGGTGCTGAACTGTTGCAAACGATCCCCTGAAAGGTTTTTTGTTGGAAACAGGTAGGTTTTTATCATGGGAAACAGAATTAGCCCTCGACGTCTGAACAACTTTTTTTTGAAAAAATCCCTAAGCCCCGCGGTCACAATTTAAGCAAAAATCTGACGTTCTGCAATTCATTCAAAAATGGTGCTGAACTGTTGCAAACGATCCCCTGAAAGGTTTTTTTGGTGGAAACAGGTGGGTTTTTATCATGGGAAACAGAATTAGCCCTCGACGTCTGAACAACTTTTTTTTGCAAAAATCCCTATCATGGGAAACAGAATTAGCCCTCGACGTCTGAACAACTTTTTTTTGAAAAAATCCCTAAGCCGCGCGGTCACAATTTCAGCAAAAATCTGACGTTCTGCAATTTCCTCAAAAATGGTTCTGAACTGTTGCAAACGATCCCATGAAAGGTTTTTCGCTGGAAACAGATGCGTTTTTATCATCAGAAACAGAATTAGCCCTCGACGTCTGAACAACTTTTTTTGCCAAAATCCCTAAGCCGCGCGGTCACAATTTCAGCAAAAATCTGATGTTCTGCAATTTCCTCAAAAATGGTGCTGAACTGTTGCAAACGATCCCCTGAAAGGTTTTTCGGTGGAAACAGATACGTTTTTATCATGTGAAACAGAATTAGCCCTCGACGTCTGAACAACTTTTTTTGCCAAAATCCCTAAGCCGCGCGGTCACAATTTCAGCAAAAATCTGACGTTCTGCAATTTCCTCAAAAATGGTGCTGAACTGTTGCAGACGATCCCCTGAAAGGTTTTTCGGTGTAAACAGATGCATTTTTATCATCAGAAACAGAATTAGCCCTCAACGTCTGAACAACTTTTTTTTAAAAAAATCCCTAAGCCGCGCGGTCACAATTTCAGCAAAAATCTTACGTTCTGCAATTTCCTCAAAAATGGTGCTGAACTGTTGCAAACGATCCCCTGAAAGGTTTTTCGGTGGAAACAGGTGGGTTTTTATCATGGGAAACAGAATTAGCCCTCAAGGTCTGAACAACTTTTTTTTTGCAAATATCCCTAAGCCGCGCGGTCACAATATCAGCAAAAATCTGACGTTCTGCAATTCATTCAAAAATGGTGCTGAACTGTTGCAAACGATCCCCTGAAAGGTTTTTTGTTGGAAACAGGTAGGTTTTTATCATGGGAAACAGAATTAGCCCTCGACGTCTGAACAACTTTTTTTGGAAAAAATCCCTATCATGGGAAACAGAATTAGCCCTCGACGTCTGAACAACTTTTTTTTGAAAAAATCCCTAAGCCGCGCGGTCACAATTTCAGCAAAAATCTGACGTTCTGCAATTTCCTCAAAAATGGTGCTGAACTGTTGGAGACGATCCCCTGAAAGGTTTTTCGGTGTAAACAGATGCGTTTTTATCATCAGAAACAGAATTAGCCCTCGACGTCTGAACAACTTTTTTTAAAAAAAATCCCTAAGCCGCGCGGTCACAATTTCAGCAAAAATCTGACGTTCTGCAATTCATTCAAAAATGGTGCTGAACTGTTGCAAACGATCCCCTGAAAGGTTTTTTGGTGGAAACAGGTGGGTTTTTATCATGGGAAACAGAATTAGCCCTCGACGTCTGAACAACTTTTTTTTGAAAAAATCCCTAAGCCGCGCGGTCACAATTTCAGCAAAAATCTGACGTTCTGCAATTCATTTAAAAATGGTGCTGAACTGTTGCAAACGATCCCCTGAAAGGTTTTTCGGTGGAAACAGGTGGGTTTTTATCATGGGAAACAGAATTAGCCCTCGACGTCTGAACAACTTTTTTTTGCAAAAATCCCTAAGCCGCGTGGTCACAATTTCAGCAAAAATCTGACGTTCTGCAATTCATTCAAAAATGGTGCTAAACTGTTGCAAACGATCCCCTGAAAGGTTTTTTGGTGGAAACAGGTGGGTTTTTATCATGGGAAATAGAATTAGCCCTCGACGTCTGAACAAGTTTTTTTTGAAAAAATCCCTAAGCCGCGCGGTCACAATTTCAGCAAAAATCTGACGTTCTGCAATTCATTCAAAAATGGTGCTGAACTGTTGCAAACGATCCCCTGAAAGGTTTTTTTGGTGGAAACAGGTGGGTTTTTATCATGGGAAACAGAATTAGCCCTCGACGTCTGAACAACTTTTTTTTGAAAAAATCCCTAATCCGCGCGGTCACAATTGCAGCAATAATCTCACGTTCTGCAATTCATTCAAAAATGGTCCTGAACTGTTGCAAACGATCCCCTGAAAGGTTTTTCGGTGGAAACAGGTGGGTTTTTATCATGGGAAACAGAATTAGCCCTCGACAGCTGAACAACTTTTTTTGAAAAAATCCCTAAGACGCGCGGTCACAATTTCAGCAAAAATCTGACGTTCTGCAATTCATTCAAAAATGGTGCTGAACTGTTGCAAAGGATCCCCTGAAAGGTTTTTCGGTGGAAACAGGTGGGTTTTTATCATCGGAAACAGAATAAGTCCTCAACATCTGAACAACTTTTTCTTGAAAAAATCCCTAAGCCGCGCGGTCACAATTTCAGGAAAAATCTGACATTCTGCAATTCATTCAAAAATGGTCCTGAACTGTTGCAAACGATCCCCTGAAAGGTTTTTCGGTGGAAACAGATGCGTTTTTATCATCAGAAACAGAATTAGCTCTCAACGTTTGAACAACTTTTTTTTTGCAAAAATCCCTAAGCCGCGCGGTCACAATTTCAGCAAAAATCTGACGTTCTGCAATTCATTCAAAAATGGTGCTGAACTGTTGCAAACGATCCCCTGAAAGGTTTTTCGGTGGAAACAGGTGGGTTTTTATCATCGGAAACAGAATAAGTCCTCAACATCTGAACAACTTTTTCTTGAAAAAATCCCTAAGCCGCGCGGTCACAATTTCAGGAAAAATCTGACGTTCTGCAATTTCCTCAAAAATGGGGCTGAACTGTTGCAAACGATCCCCTGAAAGGTTTTTCGGTGGAAACAGGTGGGTTTTTATCATGGGAAACAGAATTAGCCCTCGACGTCTGAACAACTTTTTTTTGAAAAAATCCCTAAGCGCCGCGGTCACAATTTCAGCAAAAATCTGACGTTCTGCAATTCATTCAAAAATGGTGCTGAACTGTTGCAAACGATCCCCTGAAAGGTTTTTTTGGTGGAAACAGGTGGGTTTTTATCATGGGAAACAGAATTAGCCCTCGACGTCTGAACAACTTTTTTTTGCAAAAATCCCTATCATGGGAAACAGAATTAGCCGTCGACGTCTGAACAACTTTTTTTTGAAAAAATCCCTAAACCGCGCGGTCACAATTTCAGCAAAAATCTGACGTTCTGCAATTTCCTCAAAAATGGTTCTGAACTGTTGCAAACGATCCCATGAAAGGTTTTTCGCTGGAAACAGATACGTTTTTATCATGTGAAACAGAATTAGCCCTCGACGTCTGAACAACTTTTTTTGCCAAAATCCCTAAGCCGCGCGGTCACAATTTCAGCAAAAATCTGACGTTCTGCAATTTCCTCAAAAATGGTGCTGAACTGTTGCAGACGATCCCCTGAAAGGTTTTTCGGTGTAAACAGATGCATTTTTATCATCAGAAACAGAATTAGCCCTCAACGTCTGAACAACTTTTTTTTAAAAAAATCCCTAAGCCGCGCGGTCACAATTTCAGCAAAAATCTTACGTTCTGCAATTTCCTCAAAAATGGTGCTGAACTGTTGCAAACGATCCCCTGAAAGGTTTTTCGGTGGAAACAGGTGGGTTTTTATCATGGGAAACAGAATTAGCCCTCAAGGTCTGAACAACTTTTTTTTTGCAAATATCCCTAAGCCGCGCGGTCACAATATCAGCAAAAATCTGACGTTCTGCAATTCATTCAAAAATGGTGCTGAACTGTTGCAAACGATCCCCTGAAAGGTTTTTTGTTGGAAACAGGTAGGTTTTTATCATGGGAAACAGAATTAGCCCTCGACGTCTGAACAACTTTTTTTGGAAAAAATCCCTATCATGGGAAACAGAATTAGCCCTCGACGTCTGAACAACTTTTTTTTGAAAAAATCCCTAAGCCGCGCGGTCACAATTTCAGCAAAAATCTGACGTTCTGCAATTTCCTCAAAAATGGTGCTGAACTGTTGGAGACGATCCCTTGAAAGGTTTTTCGGTGTAAACAGATGCGTTTATATCATCAGAAACAGAATTAGCCCTCGACGTCTGAACAACTTTTTTTAAAAAAAATCCCTAAGCCGCGCGGTCACAATTTCAGCAAAAATCTGACGTTCTGCAATTCATTCAAAAATGGTGCTGAACTGTTGCAAACGATCCCCTGAAAGGTTTTTTGGTGGAAACAGGTGGGTTTTTATCATGGGAAACAGAATTAGCCCTCGACGTCTGAACAACTTTTTTTTGAAAAAATCCCTAAGCCGCGCGGTCACAATTTCAGCAAAAATCTGACGTTCTGCAATTCATTTAAAAATGGTGCTGAACTGTTGCAAACGATCCCCTGAAAGGTTTTTCGGTGGAAACAGGTGGGTTTTTATCATGGGAAACAGAATTAGCCCTCGACGTCTGAACAACTTTTTTTTGCAAAAATCCCTAAGCCGCGTGGTCACAATTTCAGCAAAAATCTGACGTTCTGCAATTCATTCAAAAATGGTGCTAAACTGTTGCAAACGATCCCCTGAAAGGTTTTTTGGTGGAAACAGGTGGGTTTTTATCATGGGAAATAGAATTAGCCCTCGACGTCTGAACAAGTTTTTTTTGAAAAAATCCCTAAGCTGCGCGGTCACAATTTCAGCAAAAATCTGACGTTCTGCAATTCATTCAAAAATGGTGCTGAACTGTTGCAAACGATCCCCTGAAAGGTTTTTTGGTGGAAACAGGTGGGTTTTTATCATGGGAAACAGAATTAGCCCTCGACGTCTGAACAACTTTTTTTTGAAAAAATCCCTAATCCGCGCGGTCACAATTGCAGCAATAATCTCACGTTCTGCAATTCATTCAAAAATGGTCCTGAACTGTTGCAAACGATCCCCTGAAAGGTTTTTCGGTGGAAACAGGTGGGTTTTTATCATGGGAAACAGAATTAGCCCTCGACAGCTGAACAACTTTTTTTGAAAAAATCCCTAAGACGCGCGGTCACAATTTCAGCAAAAATCTGACGTTCTGCAATTCATTCAAAAATGGTGCTGAACTGTTGCAAAGGATCCCCTGAAAGGTTTTTCGGTGGAAACAGGTGGGTTTTTATCATCGGAAACAGAATAAGTCCTCAACATCTGAACAACTTTTTCTTGAAAAAATCCCTAAGCCGCGCGGTCACAATTTCAGGAAAAATCTGACATTCTGCAATTCATTCAAAAATGGTCCTGAACTGTTGCAAACGATCCCCTGAAAGGTTTTTCGGTGGAAACAGATGCGTTTTTATCATCAGAAACAGAATTAGCTCTCAACGTTTGAACAACTTTTTTTTTGCAAAAATCCCTAAGCCGCGCGGTCACAATTTCAGCAAAAATCTGACGTTCTGCAATTCATTCAAAAATGGTGCTGAACTGTTGCAAACGATCCCCTGAAAGGTTTTTCGGTGGAAACAGGTGGGTTTTTATCATCGGAAACAGAATAAGTCCTCAACATCTGAACAACTTTTTCTTGAAAAAATCCCTAAGCCGCGCGGTCACAATTTCAGGAAA
This sequence comes from Podarcis gaigeae, assembly GCF_964106915.1. Classification (NCBI taxonomy): domain Eukaryota; kingdom Metazoa; phylum Chordata; class Lepidosauria; order Squamata; family Lacertidae; genus Podarcis; species Podarcis gaigeae. The sequence continues at coordinate 14,203,246 of NC_139679.1, read as the reverse complement.
AATCTGACGTTCTGCAATTTCCTCAAAAATGGGGCTGAACTGTTGCAAACGATCCCCTGAAAGGTTTTTCGGTGGAAACAGGTGGGTTTTTATCATGGGAAACAGAATTAGCCCTCAAGGTCTGAACAACTTTTTTTTGAAAAAATCCCTAAGCGCCGCGGTCACAATTTCAGCAAAAATCTGACGTTCTGCAATTCATTCAAAAATGGTGCTGAACTGTTGCAAACGATCCCCTGAAAGGTTTTTTGTTGGAAACAGGTAGGTTTTTATCATGGGAAACAGAATTAGCCCTCGACGTCTGAACAACTTTTTTTTGAAAAAATCCCTAAGCCCCGCGGTCACAATTTAAGCAAAAATCTGACGTTCTGCAATTCATTCAAAAATGGTGCTGAACTGTTGCAAACGATCCCCTGAAAGGTTTTTTGGTGGAAACAGGTGGGTTTTTATCATGGGAAACAGAATTAGCCCTCGACGTCTGAACAACTTTTTTTTGAAAAAATCCCTAAGCCGCGCGGTCACAATTTCAGCAAAAATCTGACGTTCTGCAATTCATTTAAAAATGGTGCTGAACTGTTGCAAACGATCCCCTGAAAGGTTTTTCGGTGGAAACAGGTGGGTTTTTATCATGGGAAACAGAATTAGCCCTCGACGTCTGAACAACTTTTTTTTGCAAAAATCCCTAAGCCGCGTGGTCACAATTTCAGCAAAAATCTGACGTTCTGCAATTCATTCAAAAATGGTGCTAAACTGTTGCAAACGATCCCCTGAAAGGTTTTTTGGTGGAAACAGGTGGGTTTTTATCATGGGAAATAGAATTAGCCCTCGACGTCTGAACAAGTTTTTTTTGAAAAAATCCCTAAGCCGCGCGGTCACAATTTCAGCAAAAATCTGACGTTCTGCAATTCATTCAAAAATGGTGCTGAACTGTTGCAAACGATCCCCTGAAAGGTTTTTTGGTGGAAACGGGTGGGTTTTTATCATGGGAAACAGAATTAGCCCTCGACGTCTGAACAACTTTTTTTTGAAAAAATCCCTAATCCGCGCGGTCACAATTGCAGCAATAATCTCACGTTCTGCAATTCATTCAAAAATGGTCCTGAACTGTTGCAAACGATCCCCTGAAAGGTTTTTCGGTGGAAACAGGTGGGTTTTTATCATGGGAAACAGAATTAGCCCTCGACAGCTGAACAACTTTTTTTGAAAAAATCCCTAAGACGCGCGGTCACAATTTCAGCAAAAATCTGACGTTCTGCAATTCATTCAAAAATGGTGCTGAACTGTTGCAAAGGATCCCCTGAAAGGTTTTTCGGTGGAAACAGGTGGGTTTTTATCATCGGAAACAGAATAAGTCCTCAACATCTGAACAACTTTTTCTTGAAAAAATCCCTAAGCCGCGCGGTCACAATTTCAGGAAAAATCTGACATTCTGCAATTCATTCAAAAATGGTCCTGAACTGTTGCAAACGATCCCCTGAAAGGTTTTTCGGTGGAAACAGATGCGTTTTTATCATCAGAAACAGAATTAGCTCTCAACGTTTGAACAACTTTTTTTTTGCAAAAATCCCTAAGCCGCGCGGTCACAATTTCAGCAAAAATCTGACGTTCTGCAATTCATTCAAAAATGGTGCTGAACTGTTGCAAACGATCCCCTGAAAGGTTTTTCGGTGGAAACAGGTGGGTTTTTATCATCGGAAACAGAATAAGTCCTCAACATCTGAACAACTTTTTCTTGAAAAAATCCCTAAGCCGCGCGGTCACAATTTCAGGAAAAATCTGACGTTCTGCAATTTCCTCAAAAATGGGGCTGAACTGTTGCAAACGATCCCCTGAAAGGTTTTTCGGTGGAAACAGGTGGGTTTTTATCATGGGAAACAGAATTAGCCCTCAAGGTCTGAACAACTTTTTTTTGAAAAAATCCCTAAGCGCCGCGGTCACAATTTCAGCAAAAATCTGACGTTCTGCAATTCATTCAAAAATGGTGCTGAACTGTTGCAAACGATCCCCTGAAAGGTTTTTTGTTGGAAACAGGTAGGTTTTTATCATGGGAAACAGAATTAGCCCTCGACGTCTGAACAACTTTTTTTTGAAAAAATCCCTAAGCCCCGCGGTCACAATTTAAGCAAAAATCTGACGTTCTGCAATTCATTCAAAAATGGTGCTGAACTGTTGCAAACGATCCCCTGAAAGGTTTTTTTGGTGGAAACAGGTGGGTTTTTATCATGGGAAACAGAATTAGCCCTCGACGTCTGAACAACTTTTTTTTGAAAAAATCCCTAATCCGCGCGGTCACAATTGCAGCAATAATCTCACGTTCTGCAATTCATTCAAAAATGGTCCTGAACTGTTGCAAACGATCCCCTGAAAGGTTTTTCGGTGGAAACAGGTGGGTTTTTATCATGGGAAACAGAATTAGCCCTCGACAGCTGAACAACTTTTTTTGAAAAAATCCCTAAGACGCGCGGTCACAATTTCAGCAAAAATCTGACGTTCTGCAATTCATTCAAAAATGGTGCTGAACTGTTGCAAAGGATCCCCTGAAAGGTTTTTCGGTGGAAACAGGTGGGTTTTTATCATCGGAAACAGAATAAGTCCTCAACATCTGAACAACTTTTTCTTGAAAAAATCCCTAAGCCGCGCGGTCACAATTTCAGGAAAAATCTGACATTCTGCAATTCATTCAAAAATGGTCCTGAACTGTTGCAAACGATCCCCTGAAAGGTTTTTCGGTGGAAACAGATGCATTTTTATCATCAGAAACAGAATTAGCTCTCAACGTTTGAACAACTTTTTTTTTGCAAAAATCCCTAAGCCGCGCGGTCACAATTTCAGCAAAAATCTGACGTTCTGCAATTCATTCAAAAATGGTGCTGAACTGTTGCAAACGATCCCCTGAAAGGTTTTTCGGTGGAAACAGGTGGGTTTTTATCATCGGAAACAGAATAAGTCCTCAACATCTGAACAACTTTTTCTTGAAAAAATCCCTAAGCCGCGCGGTCACAATTTCAGGAAAAATCTGACGTTCTGCAATTTCCTCAAAAATGGGGCTGAACTGTTGCAAACGATCCCCTGAAAGGTTTTTCGGTGGAAACAGGTGGGTTTTTATCATGGGAAACAGAATTAGCCCTCAAGGTCTGAACAACTTTTTTTTGAAAAAATCCCTAAGCGCCGCGGTCACAATTTCAGCAAAAATCTGACGTTCTGCAATTCATTCAAAAATGGTGCTGAACTGTTGCAAACGATCCCCTGAAAGGTTTTTTGTTGGAAACAGGTAGGTTTTTATCATGGGAAACAGAATTAGCCCTCGACGTCTGAACAACTTTTTTTTGAAAAAATCCCTAAGCCCCGCGGTCACAATTTAAGCAAAAATCTGACGTTCTGCAATTCATTCAAAAATGGTGCTGAACTGTTGCAAACGATCCCCTGAAAGGTTTTTTTGGTGGAAACAGGTGGGTTTTTATCATGGGAAACAGAATTAGCCCTCGACGTCTGAACAACTTTTTTTTGCAAAAATCCCTATCATGGGAAACAGAATTAGCCCTCGACGTCTGAACAACTTTTTTTTGAAAAAATCCCTAAGCCGCGCGGTCACAATTTCAGCAAAAATCTGACGTTCTGCAATTTCCTCAAAAATGGTGCTGAACTGTTGCAGACGATCCCCTGAAAGGTTTTTCGGTGTAAACAGATGCGTTTTTATCATCAGAAACAGAATTAGCCCTCGACGTCTGAACAACTTTTTTTTAAAAAAATCCCTAAGCCGCGCGGTCACAATTTCAGCAAAAATCTGACGTTCTGCAATTCATTCAAAAATGGTGCTAAACTGTTGCAAAAGATCCCCTGAAAGGTTTTTTGGTGGAAACAGGTGGGTTTTTATCATGGGAAACAGAATTAGCCCTCGACGTCTGAACAAGTTTTTTTTGAAAAAATCCCTAAGCCGCGCGGTCACAATTTCAGCAAAAATCTGACGTTCTGCAATTCATTCAAAAATGGTGCTGAACTGTTGCAAACGATCCCCTGAAAGGTTTTTTGGTGGAAACAGGTGGGTTTTTATCATGGGAAACAGAATTAACCCTCGACGTCTGAACAACTTTTTTTTGAAAAAATCCCTAAGCCGCGCGGTCACAATTTCAGCAAAAATCTGACGTTCTGCAATTCATTTAAAAATGGTGCTGAACTGTTGCAAACGATCCCCTGAAAAGTTTTTCGGTGGAAACAGGTGGGTTTTTATCATGGGAAACAGAATTAGCCCTCGACGTCTGAACAACTTTTTTTTGAAAAAATCCCTAAGCCGCGCGGTCACAATTTCAGCAAAAATCTGACGTTCTGCAATTCATTCAAAAATGGTGCTGAACTGTTGCAAACGATCCCCTGAAAGGTTTTTCGGTGGAAACAGGTGGGTTTTTATCATGGGAAACAGAATTAGCCCTCGACGTCTGAACAACTTTTTTTTGAAAAAATCCCTAAGCGCCGCGGTCACAATTTCAGCAAAAATCTGACGTTCTGCAATTCATTCAAAAATGGTGCTGAACTGTTGCAAACGATCCCCTGAAAGGTTTTTTTGGTGGAAACAGGTGGGTTTTTATCATGGGAAACAGAATTAGCCCTCGACGTCTGAACAACTTTTTTTTGCAAAAATCCCTATCATGGGAAACAGAATTAGCCCTCGACGTCTGAACAACTTTTTTTTGAAAAAATCCCTAAACCGCGCGGTCACAATTTCAGCAAAAATCTGACGTTCTGCAATTTCCTCAAAAATGGTGCTAAACTGTTGCAAAAGATCCCCTGAAAGGTTTTTTGGTGGAAACAGGTGGGTTTTTATCATGGGAAACAGAATTAGCCCTCGACGTCTGAACAACTTTTTTTGCCAAAATCCCTAAGCCGCGCGGTCACAATTTCAGCAAAAATCTGACGTTCTGCAATTCATTCAAAAATGGTGCTGAACTGTTGCAAACGATCCCCTGAAAGGTTTTTTGGTGGAAACAGGTGGGTTTTTATCATGGGAAACAGAATTAACCCTCGACGTCTGAACAACTTTTTTTTGAAAAAATCCCTAAGCCGCGCGGTCACAATTTCAGCAAAAATCTGACGTTCTGCAATTCATTTAAAAATGGTGCTGAACTGTTGCAAACGATCCCCTGAAAAGTTTTTCGGTGGAAACAGGTGGGTTTTTATCATGGGAAACAGAATTAGCCCTCGACGTCTGAACAACTTTTTTTTGAAAAAATCCCTAAGCCGCGCGGTCACAATTTCAGCAAAAATCTGACGTTCTGCAATTCATTCAAAAATGGTGCTGAACTGTTGCAAACGATCCCCTGAAAGGTTTTTCGGTGGAAACAGGTGGGTTTTTATCATGGGAAACAGAATTAGCCCTCGACGTCTGAACAACTTTTTTTTGAAAAAATCCCTAAGCGCCGCGGTCACAATTTCAGCAAAAATCTGACGTTCTGCAATTCATTCAAAAATGGTGCTGAACTGTTGCAAACGATCCCCTGAAAGGTTTTTTTGGTGGAAACAGGTGGGTTTTTATCATGGGAAACAGAATTAGCCCTCGACGTCTGAACAACTTTTTTTTGCAAAAATCCCTATCATGGGAAACAGAATTAGCCCTCGACGTCTGAACAACTTTTTTTTGAAAAAATCCCTAAACCGCGCGGTCACAATTTCAGCAAAAATCTGACGTTCTGCAATTTCCTCAAAAATGGTTCTGAACTATTGCAAACGATCCCATGAAAGGTTTTTCGCTGGAAACAGATGCGTTTTTATCATCAGAAACAGAATTAGCCCTCGACGTCTGAACAACTTTTTTTGCCAAAATCCCTAAGCCGCGCGGTCACAATTTCAGCAAAAATCTGACGTTCTGCAATTTCCTCAAAAATGGTGCTGAACTGTTGCAAACGATCCCCTGAAAGGTTTTTCGGTGGAAACAGATACGTTTTTATCATGTGAAACAGAATTAGCCCTCGACGTCTGAACAACTTTTTTTGCCAAAATCCCTAAGCCGCGCGGTCACAATTTCAGCAAAAATCTGACGTTCTGCAATTTCCTCAAAAATGGTGCTGAACTGTTGCAGACGATCCCCTGAAAGGTTTTTCGGTGTAAACAGATGCATTTTTATCATCAGAAACAGAATTAGCCCTCAACGTCTGAACAACTTTTTTTAAAAAAAATCCCTAAGCCGCGCGGTCACAATTTCAGCAAAAATCTTACGTTCTGCAATTTCCTCAAAAATGGTGCTGAACTGTTGCAAACGATCCCCTGAAAGGTTTTTCGGTGGAAACAGGTGGGTTTTTATCATGGGAAACAGAATTAGCCCTCAAGGTCTGAACAACTTTTTTTTTGCAAATATCCCTAAGCCGCGCGGTCACAATATCAGCAAAAATCTGACGTTCTGCAATTCATTCAAAAATGGTGCTGAAGTGTTGCAAACGATCCCCTGAAAGGTTTTTTGTTGGAAACAGGTAGGTTTTTATCATGGGAAACAGAATTAGCCCTCGACGTCTGAACAACTTTTTTTGGAAAAAATCCCTATCATGGGAAACAGAATTAGCCCTCGACGTCTGAACAACTTTTTTTTGAAAAAATCCCTAAGCCGCGCGGTCACAATTTCAGCAAAAATCTGACGTTCTGCAATTTCCTCAAAAATGGTGCTGAACTGTTGGAGACGATCCCCTGAAAGGTTTTTCGGTGTAAACAGATGCGTTTTTATCATCAGAAACAGAATTAGCCCTCGACGTCTGAACAACTTTTTTTAAAAAAAATCCCTAAGCCGCGCGGTCACAATTTCAGCAAAAATCTGACGTTCTGCAATTCATTCAAAAATGGTGCTGAACTGTTGCAAACGATCCCCTGAAAGGTTTTTTGGTGGAAACAGGTGGGTTTTTATCATGGGAAACAGAATTAGCCCTCGACGTCTGAACAACTTTTTTTTGAAAAAATCCCTAAGCCGCGCGGTCACAATTTCAGCAAAAATCTGACGTTCTGCAATTCATTTAAAAATGGTGCTGAACTGTTGCAAACGATCCCCTGAAAGGTTTTTCGGTGGAAACAGGTGGGTTTTTATCATGGGAAACAGAATTAGCCCTCGACGTCTGAACAACTTTTTTTTGCAAAAATCCCTAAGCCGCGTGGTCACAATTTCAGCAAAAATCTGACGTTCTGCAATTCATTCAAAAATGGTGCTAAACTGTTGCAAACGATCCCCTGAAAGGTTTTTTGGTGGAAACAGGTGGGTTTTTATCATGGGAAATAGAATTAGCCCTCGACGTCTGAACAAGTTTTTTTTGAAAAAATCCCTAAGCCGCGCGGTCACAATTTCAGCAAAAATCTGACGTTCTGCAATTCATTCAAAAATGGTGCTGAACTGTTGCAAACGATCCCCTGAAAGGTTTTTTGGTGGAAACAGGTGGGTTTTTATCATGGGAAACAGAATTAGCCCTCGACGTCTGAACAACTTTTTTTTGAAAAAATCCCTAATCCGCGCGGTCACAATTGCAGCAATAATCTCACGTTCTGCAATTCATTCAAAAATGGTCCTGAACTGTTGCAAACGATCCCCTGAAAGGTTTTTCGGTGGAAACAGGTGGGTTTTTATCATGGGAAACAGAATTAGCCCTCGACAGCTGAACAACTTTTTTTGAAAAAATCCCTAAGACGCGCGGTCACAATTTCAGCAAAAATCTGACGTTCTGCAATTCATTCAAAAATGGTGCTAAACTGTTGCAAAAGATCCCCTGAAAGGTTTTTTGGTGGAAACAGGTGGGTTTTTATCATGGGAAACAGAATTAGCCCTCGACGTCTGAACAAGTTTTTTTTGAAAAAATCCCTAAGCCGCGCGGTCACAATTTCAGCAAAAATCTGACGTTCTGCAATTCATTCAAAAATGGTGCTGAACTGTTGCAAACGATCCCCTGAAAGGTTTTTTGGTGGAAACAGGTGGGTTTTTATCATGGGAAACAGAATTAACCCTCGACGTCTGAACAACTTTTTTTTGAAAAAATCCCTAAGCCGCGCGGTCACAATTTCAGCAAAAATCTGACGTTCTGCAATTCATTTAAAAATGGTGCTGAACTGTTGCAAACGATCCCCTGAAAAGTTTTTCGGTGGAAACAGGTGGGTTTTTATCATGGGAAACAGAATTAGCCCTCGACGTCTGAACAACTTTTTTTTGAAAAAATCCCTAAGCCGCGCGGTCACAATTTCAGCAAAAATCTGACGTTCTGCAATTCATTCAAAAATGGTGCTGAACTGTTGCAAACGATCCCCTGAAAGGTTTTTCGGTGGAAACAGGTGGGTTTTTATCATGGGAAACAGAATTAGCCCTCGACGTCTGAACAACTTTTTTTTGAAAAAATCCCTAAGCGCCGCGGTCACAATTTCAGCAAAAATCTGACGTTCTGCAATTCATTCAAAAATGGTGCTGAACTGTTGCAAACGATCCCCTGAAAGGTTTTTTTGGTGGAAACAGGTGGGTTTTTATCATGGGAAACAGAATTAGCCCTCGACGTCTGAACAACTTTTTTTTGCAAAAATCCCTATCATGGGAAACAGAATTAGCCCTCGACGTCTGAACAACTTTTTTTTGAAAAAATCCCTAAACCGCGCGGTCACAATTTCAGCAAAAATCTGACGTTCTGCAATTTCCTCAAAAATGGTTCTGAACTATTGCAAACGATCCCATGAAAGGTTTTTCGCTGGAAACAGATGCGTTTTTATCATCAGAAACAGAATTAGCCCTCGACGTCTGAACAACTTTTTTTGCCAAAATCCCTAAGCCGCGCGGTCACAATTTCAGCAAAAATCTGACGTTCTGCAATTTCCTCAAAAATGGTGCTGAACTGTTGCAAACGATCCCCTGAAAGGTTTTTCGGTGGAAACAGATACGTTTTTATCATGTGAAACAGAATTAGCCCTCGACGTCTGAACAACTTTTTTTGCCAAAATCCCTAAGCCGCGCGGTCACAATTTCAGCAAAAATCTGACGTTCTGCAATTTCCTCAAAAATGGTGCTGAACTGTTGCAGACGATCCCCTGAAAGGTTTTTCGGTGTAAACAGATGCATTTTTATCATCAGAAACAGAATTAGCCCTCAACGTCTGAACAACTTTTTTTAAAAAAAATCCCTAAGCCGCGCGGTCACAATTTCAGCAAAAATCTTACGTTCTGCAATTTCCTCAAAAATGGTGCTGAACTGTTGCAAACGATCCCCTGAAAGGTTTTTCGGTGGAAACAGGTGGGTTTTTATCATGGGAAACAGAATTAGCCCTCAAGGTCTGAACAACTTTTTTTTTGCAAATATCCCTAAGCCGCGCGGTCACAATATCAGCAAAAATCTGACGTTCTGCAATTCATTCAAAAATGGTGCTGAAGTGTTGCAAACGATCCCCTGAAAGGTTTTTTGTTGGAAACAGGTAGGTTTTTATCATGGGAAACAGAATTAGCCCTCGACGTCTGAACAACTTTTTTTGGAAAAAATCCCTATCATGGGAAACAGAATTAGCCCTCGACGTCTGAACAACTTTTTTTTGAAAAAATCCCTAAGCCGCGCGGTCACAATTTCAGCAAAAATCTGACGTTCTGCAATTTCCTCAAAAATGGTGCTGAACTGTTGGAGACGATCCCCTGAAAGGTTTTTCGGTGTAAACAGATGCGTTTTTATCATCAGAAACAGAATTAGCCCTCGACGTCTGAACAACTTTTTTTAAAAAAAATCCCTAAGCCGCGCGGTCACAATTTCAGCAAAAATCTGACGTTCTGCAATTCATTCAAAAATGGTGCTGAACTGTTGCAAACGATCCCCTGAAAGGTTTTTTGGTGGAAACAGGTGGGTTTTTATCATGGGAAACAGAATTAGCCCTCGACGTCTGAACAACTTTTTTTTGAAAAAATCCCTAAGCCGCGCGGTCACAATTTCAGCAAAAATCTGACGTTCTGCAATTCATTTAAAAATGGTGCTGAACTGTTGCAAACGATCCCCTGAAAGGTTTTTCGGTGGAAACAGGTGGGTTTTTATCATGGGAAACAGAATTAGCCCTCGACGTCTGAACAACTTTTTTTTGCAAAAATCCCTAAGCCGCGTGGTCACAATTTCAGCAAAAATCTGACGTTCTGCAATTCATTCAAAAATGGTGCTAAACTGTTGCAAACGATCCCCTGAAAGGTTTTTTGGTGGAAACAGGTGGGTTTTTATCATGGGAAATAGAATTAGCCCTCGACGTCTGAACAAGTTTTTTTTGAAAAAATCCCTAAGCCGCGCGGTCACAATTTCAGCAAAAATCTGACGTTCTGCAATTCATTCAAAAATGGTGCTGAACTGTTGCAAACGATCCCCTGAAAGGTTTTTTGGTGGAAACAGGTGGGTTTTTATCATGGGAAACAGAATTAGCCCTCGACGTCTGAACAACTTTTTTTTGAAAAAATCCCTAATCCGCGCGGTCACAATTGCAGCAATAATCTCACGTTCTGCAATTCATTCAAAAATGGTCCTGAACTGTTGCAAACGATCCCCTGAAAGGTTTTTCGGTGGAAACAGGTGGGTTTTTATCATGGGAAACAGAATTAGCCCTCGACAGCTGAACAACTTTTTTTGAAAAAATCCCTAAGACGCGCGGTCACAATTTCAGCAAAAATCTGACGTTCTGCAATTCATTCAAAAATGGTGCTGAACTGTTGCAAACGATCCCCTGAAAGGTTTTTTGGTGGAAACAGGTGGGTTTTTATCATGGGAAACAGAATTAGCCCTCGACGTCTGAACAACTTTTTTTTGAAAAAATCCCTAAGCCGCGCGGTCACAATTTCAGCAAAAATCTGACGTTCTGCAATTCATTTAAAAATGGTGCTGAACTGTTGCAAACGATCCCCTGAAAGGTTTTTCGGTGGAAACAGGTGGGTTTTTATCATGGGAAACAGAATTAGCCCTCGACGTCTGAACAACTTTTTTTTGCAAAAATCCCTAAGCCGCGTGGTCACAATTTCAGCAAAAATCTGACGTTCTGCAATTCATTCAAAAATGGTGCTAAACTGTTGCAAACGATCCCCTGAAAGGTTTTTTGGTGGAAACAGGTGGGTTTTTATCATGGGAAATAGAATTAGCCCTCGACGTCTGAACAAGTTTTTTTTGAAAAAATCCCTAAGCCGCGCGGTCACAATTTCAGCAAAAATCTGACGTTCTGCAATTCATTCAAAAATGGTGCTGAACTGTTGCAAACGATCCCCTGAAAGGTTTTTTGGTGGAAACAGGTGGGTTTTTATCATGGGAAACAGAATTAGCCCTCGACGTCTGAACAACTTTTTTTTGAAAAAATCCCTAATCCGCGCGGTCACAATTGCAGCAATAATCTCACGTTCTGCAATTCATTCAAAAATGGTCCTGAACTGTTGCAAACGATCCCCTGAAAGGTTTTTCGGTGGAAACAGGTGGGTTTTTATCATGGGAAACAGAATTAGCCCTCGACAGCTGAACAACTTTTTTTGAAAAAATCCCTAAGACGCGCGGTCACAATTTCAGCAAAAATCTGACGTTCTGCAATTCATTCAAAAATGGTGCTGAACTGTTGCAAAGGATCCCCTGAAAGGTTTTTCGGTGGAAACAGGTGGGTTTTTATCATCGGAAACAGAATAAGTCCTCAACATCTGAACAACTTTTTCTTGAAAAAATCCCTAAGCCGCGCGGTCACAATTTCAGGAAAAATCTGACATTCTGCAATTCATTCAAAAATGGTCCTGAACTGTTGCAAACGATCCCCTGAAAGGTTTTTCGGTGGAAACAGATGCGTTTTTATCATCAGAAACAGAATTAGCTCTCAACGTTTGAACAACTTTTTTTTTGCAAAAATCCCTAAGCCGCGCGGTCACAATTTCAGCAAAAATCTGACGTTCTGCAATTCATTCAAAAATGGTGCTGAACTGTTGCAAACGATCCCCTGAAAGGTTTTTCGGTGGAAACAGGTGGGTTTTTATCATCGGAAACAGAATAAGTCCTCAACATCTGAACAACTTTTTCTTGAAAAAATCCCTAAGCCGCGCGGTCACAATTTCAGGAAAAATCTGACGTTCTGCAATTTCCTCAAAAATGGGGCTGAACTGTTGCAAACGATCCCCTGAAAGGTTTTTCGGTGGAAACAGGTGGGTTTTTATCATGGGAAACAGAATTAGCCCTCAAGGTCTGAACAACTTTTTTTTGAAAAAATCCCTAAGCGCCGCGGTCACAATTTCAGCAAAAATCTGACGTTCTGCAATTCATTCAAAAATGGTGCTGAACTGTTGCAAACGATCCCCTGAAAGGTTTTTTGTTGGAAACAGGTAGGTTTTTATCATGGGAAACAGAATTAGCCCTCGACGTCTGAACAACTTTTTTTTGAAAAAATCCCTAAGCCGCGCGGTCACAATTTCAGCAAAAATCTGACGTTCTGCAATTCATTCAAAAATGGTGCTGAACTGTTGCAAACGATCCCCTGAAAGGTTTTTTTGGTGGAAACAGGTGGGTTTTTATCATGGGAAACAGAATTAGCCCTCGACGTCTGAACAACTTTTTTTTGCAAAAATCCCTATCATGGGAAACAGAATTAGCCCTCGACGTCTGAACAACTTTTTTTTGAAAAAATCCCTAAGCCGCGCGGTCACAATTTCAGCAAAAATCTGACGTTCTGCAATTTCCTCAAAAATGGTGCTGAACTGTTGCAGACGATCCCCTGAAAGGTTTTTCGGTGTAAACAGATGCGTTTTTATCATCAGAAACAGAATTAGCCCTCGACGTCTGAACAACTTTTTTTAAAAAAAATCCCTAAGCCGCGCGGTCACAATTTCAGCAAAAATCTGACGTTCTGCAATTCATTCAAAAATGGTGCTGAACTGTTGCAAACGATCCCCTGAAAGGTTTTTTGGTGGAAACAGGTGGGTTTTTATCATGGGAAACAGAATTAGCCCTCGACGTCTGAACAACTTTTTTTTGAAAAAATCCCTAAGCCGCGCGGTCACAATTTCAGCAAAAATCTGACGTTCTGCAATTCATTTAAAAATGGTGCTGAACTGTTGCAAACGATCCCCTGAAAGGTTTTTCGGTGGAAACAGGTGGGTTTTTATCATGGGAAACAGAATTAGCCCTCGACGTCTGAACAACTTTTTTTTGCAAAAATCCCTAAGCCGCGTGGTCACAATTTCAGCAAAAATCTGACGTTCTGCAATTCATTCAAAAATGGTGCTAAACTGTTGCAAACGATCCCCTGAAAGGTTTTTTGGTGGAAACAGGTGGGTTTTTATCATGTGAAATAGAATTAGCCCTCGACGTCTGAACAAGTTTTTTTTGAAAAAATCCCTAAGCCGCGCGGTCACAATTTCAGCAAAAATCTGACGTTCTGCAATTCATTCAAAAATGGTGCTGAACTGTTGCAAACGATCCCCTGAAAGGTTTTTTGGTGGAAACAGGTGGGTTTTTATCATGGGAAACAGAATTAGCCCTCGACGTCTGAACAACTTTTTTTTGAAAAAATCCCTAATCCGCGCGGTCACAATTGCAGCAATAATCTCACGTTCTGCAATTCATTCAAAAATGGTCCTGAACTGTTGCAAACGATCCCCTGAAAGGTTTTTCGGTGGAAACAGGTGGGTTTTTATCATGGGAAACAGAATTAGCCCTCGACAGCTGAACAACTTTTTTTGAAAAAATCCCTAAGACGCGCGGTCACAATTTCAGCAAAAATCTGACGTTCTGCAATTCATTCAAAAATGGTGCTGAACTGTTGCAAAGGATCCCCTGAAAGGTTTTTCGGTGGAAACAGGTGGGTTTTTATCATCGGAAACAGAATAAGTCCTCAACATCTGAACAACTTTTTCTTGAAAAAATCCCTAAGCCGCGCGGTCACAATTTCAGGAAAAATCTGACATTCTGCAATTCATTCAAAAATGGTCCTGAACTGTTGCAAACGATCCCCTGAAAGGTTTTTCGGTGGAAACAGATGCGTTTTTATCATCAGAAACAGAATTAGCTCTCAACGTTTGAACAACTTTTTTTTTGCAAAAATCCCTAAGCCGCGCGGTCACAATTTCAGCAAAAATCTGACGTTCTGCAATTCATTCAAAAATGGTGCTGAACTGTTGCAAACGATCCCCTGAAAGGTTTTTCGGTGGAAACAGGTGGGTTTTTATCATCGGAAACAGAATAAGTCCTCAACATCTGAACAACTTTTTCTTGAAAAAATCCCTAAGCCGCGCGGTCACAATTTCAGGAAAAATCTGACGTTCTGCAATTTCCTCAAAAATGGGGCTGAACTGTTGCAAACGATCCCCTGAAAGGTTTTTCGGTGGAAACAGGTGGGTTTTTATCATGGGAAACAGAATTAGCCCTCAAGGTCTGAACAACTTTTTTTTGAAAAAATCCCTAAGCGCCGCGGTCACAATTTCAGCAAAAATCTGACGTTCTGCAATTCATTCAAAAATGGTGCTGAACTGTTGCAAACGATCCCCTGAAAGGTTTTTTGTTGGAAACAGGTAGGTTTTTATCATGGGAAACAGAATTAGCCCTCGACGTCTGAACAACTTTTTCTTGAAAAAATCCCTATCATGGGAAACAGAATTAGCCCTCGACGTCTGAACAACTTTTTTTTGAAAAAATCCCTAAGCCGCGCGGTCACAATTTCAGGAAAAATCTGACATTCTGCAATTCATTCAAAAATGGTCCTGAACTGTTGCAAACGATCCCCTGAAAGGTTTTTCGGTGGAAACAGATGCGTTTTTATCATCAGAAACAGAATTAGCCCTCAACGTCTGAACAACTTTTTTTTTGCAAAAATCCCTAAGCCGCGCGGTCACAATTTCAGCAAAAATCTGACGTTCTGCAATTCATTCAAAAATGGTGCTGAACTGTTGCAAACGATCCCCTGAAAGGTTTTTCGGTGGAAACAGGTGGGTTTTTATCATCGGAAACAGAATAAGTCGTCAACATCTGAACAACTTTTTCTTGAAAAAATCCCTAAGCCGCGCGGTCACAATTTCAGGAAAAATCTGACGTTCTGCAATTTCCTCAAAAATGGGGCTGAACTGTTGCAAACGATCCCCTGAAAGGTTTTTCGGTGGAAACAGGTGGGTTTTTATCATGGGAAACAGAATTAGCCCTCAGGGTCTGAACAACTTTTTTTTGAAAAAATCCCTAAGCGCCGCGGTCACAATTTAAGCAAAAATCTGACGTTCTGCAATTCATTCAAAAATGGTGCTGAACTGTTGCAAACGATCCCCTGAAAGGTTTTTTGTTGGAAACAGGTAGGTTTTTATCATGGGAAACAGAATTAGCCCTCGACGTCTGAACAACTTTTTTTTGAAAAAATCCCTAAGCCCCGCGGTCACAATTTAAGCAAAAATCTGACGTTCTGCAATTCATTCAAAAATGGTGCTGAACTGTTGCAAACGATCCCCTGAAAGGTTTTTTTGGTGGAAACAGGTGGGTTTTTATCATGGGAAACAGAATTAGCCCTCGACGTCTGAACAACTTTTTTTTGCAAAAATCCCTATCATGGGAAACAGAATTAGCCCTCGACGTCTGAACAACTTTTTTTTGAAAAAATCCCTAAGCCGCGCGGTCACAATTTCAGGAAAAATCTGACATTCTGCAATTCATTCAAAAATGGTCCTGAACTGTTGCAAACGATCCCCTGAAAGGTTTTTCGGTGGAAACAGATGCGTTTTTATCATCAGAAACAGAATTAGCCCTCAACGTCTGAACAACTTTTTTTTTGCAAAAATCCCTAAGCCGCGCGGTCACAATTTCAGCAAAAATCTGACGTTCTGCAATTCATTCAAAAATGGTGCTGAACTGTTGCAAACGATCCCCTGAAAGGTTTTTCGGTGGAAACAGGTGGGTTTTTATCATCGGAAACAGAATAAGTCCTCAACATCTGAACAACTTTTTCTTGAAAAAATCCCTAAGCCGCGCGGTCACAATTTCAGGAAAAATCTGACGTTCTGCAATTTCCTCAAAAATGGGGCTGAACTGTTGCAAACGATCCCCTGAAAGGTTTTTCGGTGGAAACACGTGGGTTTTTATCATGGGAAACAGAATTAGCCCTCAAGGTCTGAACAACTTTTTTTTGAAAAAATCCCTAAGCGCCGCGGTCACAATTTCAGCAAAAATCTGACGTTCTGCAATTCATTCAAAAATGGTGCTGAACTGTTCCAAACGATCCCCTGAAAGGTTTTTTGTTGGAAACAGGTAGGTTTTTATCATGGGAAACAGAATTAGCCCTCGACGTCTGAACAACTTTTTTTTGAAAAAATCCCTAAGCCCCGCGGTCACAATTTAAGCAAAAATCTGACGTTCTGCAATTCATTCAAAAATGGTGCTGAACTGTTGCAAACGATCCCCTGAAAGGTTTTTTTGGTGGAAACAGGTGGGTTTTTATCATGGGAAACAGAATTAGCCCTCGACGTCTGAACAACTTTTTTTTGCAAAAATCCCTATCATGGGAAACAGAATTAGCCCTCGACGTCTGAACAACTTTTTTTTGAAAAAATCCCTAAGCCGCGCGGTCACAATTTCAGCAAAAATCTGACGTTCTGCAATTTCCTCAAAAATGGTGCTGAACTGTTGCAGACGATCCCCTGAAAGGTTTTTCGGTGTAAACAGATGCGTTTTTATCATCAGAAACAGAATTAGCCCTCGACGTCTGAACAACTTTTTCTTAAAAAAATCCCTAAGCCGCGCGGTCACAATTTCAGCAAAAATCTGACGTTCTGCGATTCATTCAAAAATGGTGCTGAACTGTTGCAAACGATCCCCTGAAAGGTTTTTTGGTGGAAACAGGTGGGTTTTTATCATGGGAAACAGAATTAGCCCTCGACGTCTGAACAACTTTTTTTTGAAAAAATCCCTGAGCCGCGCGGTCACAATTTCAGCAAAAATCTGACGTTCTGCAATTCATTTAAAAGTGGTGCTGAACTGTTGCAAACGATCCCCTGAAAGGTTTTTCGGTGGAAACAGGTGGGTTTTTATCATGGGAAACAGAATTAGCCCTCGACGTCTGAACAACTTTTTTTTGCAAAAATCCCTAAGCCGCGTGGTCACAATTTCAGCAAAAATCTGACGTTCTGCAATTCATTCAAAAATGGTGCTAAACTGTTGCAAACGATCCCCTGAAAGGTTTTTTGGTGGAAACAGGTGGGTTTTTATCATGGGAAATAGAATTAGCCCTCGACGTCTGAACAAGTTTTTTTTGAAAAAATCCCTAAGCCGCGCGGTCACAATTTCAGCAAAAATCTGACGTTCTGCAATTCATTCAAAAATGGTGCTGAACTGTTGCAAACGATCCCCTGAAAGGTTTTTTGGTGGAAACAGGTGGGTTTTTATCATGGGAAACAGAATTAGCCCTCGACGTCTGAACAACTTTTTTTTGAAAAAATCCCTAATCCGCGCGGTCACAATTGCAGCAATAATCTCACGTTCTGCAATTCATTCAAAAATGGTCCTGAACTGTTGCAAACGATCCCCTGAAAGGTTTTTCGGTGGAAACAGGTGGGTTTTTATCATGGGAAACAGAATTAGCCCTCGACAGCTGAACAACTTTTTTTGAAAAAATCCCTAAGACGCGCGGTCACAATTTCAGCAAAAATCTGACGTTCTGCAATTCATTCAAAAATGGTGCTGAACTGTTGCAAAGGATCCCCTGAAAGGTTTTTCGGTGGAAACAGGTGGGTTTTTATCATCGGAAACAGAATAAGTCCTCAACATCTGAACAACTTTTTCTTGAAAAAATCCCTAAGCCGCGCGGTCACAATTTCAGGAAAAATCTGACATTCTGCAATTCATTCAAAAATGGTCCTGAACTGTTGCAAACGATCCCCTGAAAGGTTTTTCGGTGGAAACAGATGCGTTTTTATCATCAGAAACAGAATTAGCTCTCAACGTTTGAACAACTTTTTTTTTGCAAAAATCCCTAAGCCGCGCGGTCACAATTTCAGCAAAAATCTGACGTTCTGCAATTCATTCAAAAATGGTGCTGAACTGTTGCAAACGATCCCCTGAAAGGTTTTTCGGTGGAAACAGGTGGGTTTTTATCATCGGAAACAGAATAAGTCCTCAACATCTGAACAACTTTTTCTTGAAAAAATCCCTAAGCCGCGCGGTCACAATTTCAGGAAAAATCTGACGTTCTGCAATTTCCTCAAAAATGGGGCTGAACTGTTGCAAACGATCCCCTGAAAGGTTTTTCGGTGGAAACAGGTGGGTTTTTATCATGGGAAACAGAATTAGCCCTCAAGGTCTGAACAACTTTTTTTTGAAAAAATCCCTAAGCGCCGCGGTCACAATTTCAGCAAAAATCTGACGTTCTGCAATTCATTCAAAAATGGTGCTGAACTGTTGCAAACGATCCCCTGAAAGGTTTTTTGTTGGAAACAGGTAGGTTTTTATCATGGGAAACAGAATTAGCCCTCGACGTCTGAACAACTTTTTTTTGAAAAAATCCCTAAGCCCCGCGGTCACAATTTAAGCAAAAATCTGACGTTCTGCAATTCATTCAAAAATGGTGCTGAACTGTTGCAAACGATCCCCTGAAAGGTTTTTTTGGTGGAAACAGGTGGGTTTTTATCATGGGAAACAGAATTAGCCCTCGACGTCTGAACAACTTTTTTTTGCAAAAATCCCTATCATGGGAAACAGAATTAGCCCTCGACGTCTGAACAACTTTTTTTTGAAAAAATCCCTAAGCCGCGCGGTCACAATTTCAGGAAAAATCTGACATTCTGCAATTCATTCAAAAATGGTCCTGAACTGTTGCAAACGATCCCTTGAAAGGTTTTTCAGTGGAAACAGGTGGGTTTTTATCATCGGAAACAGAATTAGCCCTCAACGTATGAACAACTTTTTTTTGAAAAAATCCCTAAACCGCGCGGTCACAATTTCAGCAAAAATCTGCTCTTCTGCGATTTCCTCAAAAATGGTGCTGAACTGTTGCAAACGATCCCCTGAAAGGTTTTTCAGTGGAAACAGGTGGGTTTTTATCATGGGAAACAGAATTAGCCCTTGACGTCTGAACAACTTTTTTTTTGCAAAAATCCCTAAGCCGCGCGGTCACAACTTCAGGAAAAATCTGACGTTCTGCAATTTCCTCGAAAATGGTGCTGAACTGTTGCAAACGATCCCCTGAAAGGTTTTCGGTGGAAACAGGTGGGTTTTTATCATGGGAAACAGAATTAGCCCTCAAGGTCTGAACAACTTTTTTTTTGCAAATATCCCTAAGCCGCGCGGTCACAATATCAGCAAAAATCTGACGTTCTGCAATTCATTCAAAAATGGTGCTGAACTGTTGCAAACGATCCCCTGAAAGGTTTTTTGTTGGAAACAGGTAGGTTTTTATCATGGGAAACAGAATTAGCCCTCAACGTCTGAACAACTTTTTTTTGAAAAAATCCCTAAGCGCCGCTGTCACAATTTAAGCAAAAATCTGACGTTCTGCAATTCATTCAAAAATGGTGCTGAACTGTTGCAAACGATCCCCTGAAAGGTTTTTCGGTGGAAACAGGTGGGTTTTTATCATGGGAAACAGAATTAGCCCTCAAGGTCTGAACAACTTTTTTTTGAAATAATCCCTAAGCGCCGCGGTCACAATTTAAGCAAAAATCTGACGTTCTGCAATTCATTCAAAAATGGTGCTGAACTGTTGCAAACGATCCCCTGAAAGGTTTTTTGTTGGAAACAGGTAGGTTTTTATCATGGGAAACAGAATTAGCCCTCGACGTCTGAACAACTTTTTTTTGAAAAAATCCATAAGCCCCGCGGTCACAATTTAAGCAAAAATCTGACGTTCTGCAATTCATTCAAAAATGGTGCTGAACTGTTGCAAACGATCCCCTGAAAGGTTTTTTTGGTGGAAACAGGTGGGTTTTTATCATGGGAAACAGAATTAGCCCTCGACGTCTGAACAACTTTTTTTTGCAAAAATCCCTATCATGGGAAACAGAATTAGCCCTCGACGTCTGAACAACTTTTTTTTGAAAAAATCCCTAAGCCGCGCGGTCACAATTTCAGCAAAAATCTGACGTTCTGCAATTTCCTCAAAAATGGTTCTGAACTGTTGCAAACGATCCCATGAAAGGTTTTTCGCTGGAAACAGATGCGTTTTTATCATCAGAAACAGAATTAGCCCTCGACGTCTGAACAACTTTTTTTGCCAAAATCCCTAAGCCGCGCGGTCACAATTTCAGCAAAAATCTGACGTTCTGCAATTTCCTCAAAAATGGTGCTGAACTGTTGCAAACGATCCCCTGAAAGGTTTTTCGGTGGAAACAGATACGTTTTTATCATGAGAAACAGAATTAGCCCTCGACGTCTGAACAACTTTTTTTGCCAAAATCCCTAAGCCGCGCGGTCACAATTTCAGCAAAAATCTGACGTTCTGCAATTTCCTCAAAAATGGTGCTGAACTGTTGCAGACGATCCCCTGAAAGGTTTTTCGGTGTAAACAGATGCATTTTTATCATCAGAAACAGAATTAGCCCTCAACGTCTGAACAACTTTTTTAAAAAAAAATCCCTAAGCCGCGCGGTCACAATTTCAGCAAAAATCTGACATTCTGCAATTTCCTCAAAAATGGTGCTGAACTGTTGCAAACGATCCCCTGAAAGGTTTTTCGCTGGAAACAGGTGGGTTTTTATCATGGGAAACAGAATTAGCCCTCAAGGTCTGAACAACTTTTTTTTTGCAAATATCCCTAAGCCGCGCGGTCACAATATCAGCAAAAATCTGACGTTCTGCAATTCATTCAAAAATGGTGCTGAACTGTTGCAAACGATCCCCTGAAAGGTTTTTTGTTGGAAACAGGTAGGTTTTTATCATGGGAAACAGAATTAGCCCTCGACGTCTGAACAACTTTTTTTTGAAAAAATCCCTAAGCGCCGCTGTCACAATTTAAGCAAAAATCTGACGTTCTGCAATTCATTCAAAAATGGTGCTGAACTGTTGCAAACGATCCCCTGAAAGGTTTTTCGGTGGAAACAGGTGGGTTTTTATCATGGGAAACAGAATTAGCCCTCAATGTCTGAACAACTTTTTTTTTGTAAATATCCCTAAGCCGCGCGGTCACAATTTAAGCAAAAATCTGACGTTCTGCAATTCATTCAAAAATGGTGCTGAACTGTTGCAAACGATCCCCTGAAAGGTTTTTTGTTGGAAACAGGTAGGTTTTTATCATGGGAAACAGAATTAGCCCTCGACGTCTGAACAACTTTTTTTGGAAGAAATCCCTATCATGGGAAACAGAATTAGCCCTCGACGTCTGAACAACTTTTTTTTGAAAAAATCCCTAAGCCGCGCGGTCACAATTTCAGCAAAAATCTGACGTTCTGCAATTCATTTAAAAATGGTGCTGAACTGTTGCAAACGATCCCCTGAAAGGTTTTTCGGTGGAAACAGGTGGGTTTTTATCATGGGAAACAGAATTAGCCCTCGACGTCTGAACAACTTTTTTTTAAAAAAATCCCTAAGCCGCGCGGTCACAATTTCAGCAAAAATCTGACGTTCTGCAATTCATTCAAAAATGGTGCTGAACTGTTGCAAACGATCCCCTGAAAGGTTTTCCGTGGAAACAGGTGGGTTTTTATCATGGGAAACAGAATTAGCCCTCGACGTCTGAACAACTTCTTTTTGCAAAAATCCCTAAGCCGCGCGGTCACAATTTCAGGAAAAATCTGACGTTCTGCAATTCATTCAAAAATGGTGCTAAACTGTTGCAAACGATCCCCTGAAAGGTTTTTTGGTGGAAACAGGTGGGTTTTTATCATGGGAAATAGAATTAGCCCTCAATGTCTGAACAACTTTTTTTTGAAAAAATCCCTAAGCCGCGCGGTCACAATTTCAGCAAAAATCTGACGTTCTGCAATTCATTTAAAAATGGTGCTGAACTGTTGCAAACGATCCCCTGAAAGGTTTTTCGGTGGAAACAGGTGGGTTTTTATCATGGGAAACAGAATTAGCCCTCGACGTCTGAACAACTTTTTTTTGAAAAAATCCCTAAGCCGCGCGGTCACAATTTCAGCAAAAATCTGACGTTCTGCAATTCATTCAAAAATGGTGCTGAACTGTTGCAAACGATCCCCTGAAAGGTTTTTCGGTGTAAACAGATGCATTTTTATCATCAGAAACAGAATTAGCCCTCAACGTCTGAACAACTTTTTTTTGCAAAAATCCCTAAGCCGCGTGGTCACAATTTCAGCAAAAATCTGATGTTCTGCAATTCATTCAAAAATGGTGCTAAACTGTTGCAAACGATCCCTTGAAAGGTTTTTCAGTGGAAACAGGTGGGTTTTTATCATGGGAAACAGAATTAGCCCTCGACGTCTGAACAAGTTTTTTTTGAAAAAATCCCTAAGCCGCTCGTTCACAATTTCAGCAAAAATCTGACGTTCTGCAATTCATTCAAAAATGGTGCTGAACTGTTGCAAACGATCCCCTGAAAGGTTTTTCAGTGGAAACAGGTGGGTTTTTATCATCGGAAACAGAATAAGTCCTCAACATCTGAACAACTTTTTCTTGAAAAAATCCCTAAGCCGCGCGGTCACAATTTCAGGAAAAATCTGACGTTCTGCAATTTCCTCAAAAATGGTGCTGAACTGTTGCAAACGATCCCCTGAAAGGTTTTTTGTTGGAAACAGGTAGGTTTTTATCATGGGAAACAGAATTAGCCCTCGACGTCTGAACAACTTTTTTTTGAAAAAATCCCTAAGCGCCGCGGTCACAATTTCAGCAAAAATCTGACGTTCTGCAATTCATTCAAAAATGGTGCTGAACTGTTGCAAACGATCCCCTGAAAGGTTTTTTGTTGGAAACAGGTAGGTTTTTATCATGGGAAACAGAATTAGCCCTCGACGTCTGAACAACTTTTTTTTGAAAAAATCCCTAAGCCCCGCGGTCACAATTTAAGCAAAAATCTGACGTTCTGCAATTCATTCAAAAATGGTGCTGAACTGTTGCAAACGATCCCCTGAAAGGTTTTTTTGGTGGAAACAGGTGGGTTTTTATCATGGGAAACAGAATTAGCCCTCGACGTCTGAACAACTTTTTTTTGCAAAAATCCCTATCATGGGAAACAGAATTAGCCCTCGACGTCTGAACAACTTTTTTTTGAAAAAATCCCTAAGCCGCGCCGTCACAATTTCAGCAAAAATCTGACGTTCTGCAATTTCCTCAAAAATGGTTCTGAACTGTTGCAAACGATCCCATGAAAGGTTTTTCGCTGGAAACAGATGCGTTTTTATCATCAGAAACAGAATTAGCCCTCGACGTCTGAACAACTTTTTTTGCCAAAATCCCTAAGCCGCGCGGTCACAATTTCAGCAAAAATCTGACGTTCTGCAATTTCCTCAAAAATGGTGCTGAACTGTTGCAAACGATCCCCTGAAAGGTTTTTCGGTGGAAACAGATACGTTTTTATCATGAGAAACAGAATTAGCCCTCGACGTCTGAACAACTTTTTTTGCCAAAATCCCTAAGCCGCGCGGTCACAATTTCAGCAAAAATCTGACGTTCTGCAATTTCCTCAAAAATGGTGCTGAACTGTTGCAGACGATCCCCTGAAAGGTTTTTCGGTGTAAACAGATGCATTTTTATCATCAGAAACAGAATTAGCCCTCAACGTCTGAACAACTTTTTTTTAAAAAAATCCCTAAGCCGCGCGGTCACAATTTCAGCAAAAATCTGACGTTCTGCAATTCATTCAAAAATGGTGCTGAACTGTTGCAAACGATCCCCTGAAAGGTTTTTCGGTGGAAACAGGTGGGTTTTCATCATCGGAAACAGAATAAGTCCTCAACATCTGAACAACTTTTTCTTGAAAAAATCCCTACGCCGCGCGATCACAATTTCAGCAAAAATCTGACGTTCTGCAATTCATTCAAAAATGGTGCTGAACTGTTGCAAACGATCCCTTGAAAGGTTTTTCAGTGGAAACAGGTGGGTTTTTATCATCGGAAACAGAATTAGCCCTCAACGTATGAACAACTTTTTTTTGAAAAAATCCCTAAACCGCGCGGTCACAATTTCAGCAAAAATCTGCTCTTCTGCGATTTCCTCAAAAATGGTGCTGAACTGTTGCAAACGATCCCCTGAAAGGTTTTTCAGTGGAAACAGGTGGGTTTTTATCATGGGAAACAGAATTAGCCCTTGACGTCTGAACAACTTTTTTTTTGCAAAAATCCCTAAGCCGCGCGGTCACAACTTCAGGAAAAATCTGACGTTCTGCAATTTCCTCGAAAATGGTGCTGAACTGTTGCAAACGATCCCCTGAAAGGTTTTCGGTGGTAACAGGTGGGTTTTTATCATGGGAAACAGAATTAGCCCTCAAGGTCTGAACAACTTTTTTTTTGCAAATATCCCTAAGCCGCGCGGTCACAATATCAGCAAAAATCTGACGTTCTGCAATTCATTCAAAAATGGTGCTGAACTGTTGCAAACGATCCCCTGAAAGGTTTTTTGTTGGAAACAGGTAGGTTTTTATCATGGGAAACAGAATTAGCCCTCGACGTCTGAACAACTTTTTTTTGAAAAAATCCCTAAGCGCCGCTGTCACAATTTAAGCAAAAATCTGACGTTCTGCAATTCATTCAAAAATGGTGCTGAACTGTTGCAAACGATCCCCTGAAAGGTTTTTCGGTGTAAACAGATGCATTTTTATCATCAGAAACAGAATTAGCCCTCAACGTCTGAACAACTTTTTTTTGCAAAAATCCCTAAGCCGCGTGGTCACAATTTCAGCAAAAATCTGATGTTCTGCAATTCATTCAAAAATGGTGCTAAACTGTTGCAAACGATCCCTTGAAAGGTTTTTCAGTGGAAACAGGTGGGTTTTTATCATGGGAAACAGAATTAGCCCTCGACGTCTGAACAAGTTTTTTTTGAAAAAATCCCTAAGCCGCTCGTTCACAATTTCAGCAAAAATCTGACGTTCTGCAATTCATTCAAAAATGGTGCTGAACTGTTGCAAACGATCCCCTGAAAGGTTTTTCAGTGGAAACAGGTGGGTTTTTATCATCGGAAACAGAATAAGTCCTCAACATCTGAACAACTTTTTCTTGAAAAAATCCCTAAGCCGCGCGGTCACAATTTCAGGAAAAATCTGACGTTCTGCAATTTCCTCAAAAATGGTGCTGAACTGTTGCAAACGATCCCCTGAAAGGTTTTTTGTTGGAAACAGGTAGGTTTTTATCATGGGAAACAGAATTAGCCCTCGACGTCTGAACAACTTTTTTTTGAAAAAATCCCTAAGCGCCGCGGTCACAATTTCAGCAAAAATCTGACGTTCTGCAATTCATTCAAAAATGGTGCTGAACTGTTGCAAACGATCCCCTGAAAGGTTTTTTGTTGGAAACAGGTAGGTTTTTATCATGGGAAACAGAATTAGCCCTCGACGTCTGAACAACTTTTTTTTGAAAAAATCCCTAAGCCCCGCGGTCACAATTTAAGCAAAAATCTGACGTTCTGCAATTCATTCAAAAATGGTGCTGAACTGTTGCAAACGATCCCCTGAAAGGTTTTTTTGGTGGAAACAGGTGGGTTTTTATCATGGGAAACAGAATTAGCCCTCGACGTCTGAACAACTTTTTTTTGCAAAAATCCCTATCATGGGAAACAGAATTAGCCCTCGACGTCTGAACAACTTTTTTTTGAAAAAATCCCTAAGCCGCGCCGTCACAATTTCAGCAAAAATCTGACGTTCTGCAATTTCCTCAAAAATGGTTCTGAACTGTTGCAAACGATCCCATGAAAGGTTTTTCGCTGGAAACAGATGCGTTTTTATCATCAGAAACAGAATTAGCCCTCGACGTCTGAACAACTTTTTTTGCCAAAATCCCTAAGCCGCGCGGTCACAATTTCAGCAAAAATCTGACGTTCTGCAATTTCCTCAAAAATGGTGCTGAACTGTTGCAAACGATCCCCTGAAAGGTTTTTCGGTGGAAACAGATACGTTTTTATCATGAGAAACAGAATTAGCCCTCGACGTCTGAACAACTTTTTTTGCCAAAATCCCTAAGCCGCGCGGTCACAATTTCAGCAAAAATCTGACGTTCTGCAATTTCCTCAAAAATGGTGCTGAACTGTTGCAGACGATCCCCTGAAAGGTTTTTCGGTGTAAACAGATGCATTTTTATCATCAGAAACAGAATTAGCCCTCAACGTCTGAACAACTTTTTTTTAAAAAAATCCCTAAGCCGCGCGGTCACAATTTCAGCAAAAATCTGACGTTCTGCAATTCATTCAAAAATGGTGCTGAACTGTTGCAAACGATCCCCTGAAAGGTTTTTCGGTGGAAACAGGTGGGTTTTCATCATCGGAAACAGAATAAGTCCTCAACATCTGAACAACTTTTTCTTGAAAAAATCCCTACGCCGCGCGATCACAATTTCAGCAAAAATCTGACGTTCTGCAATTCATTCAAAAATGGTGCTGAACTGTTGCAAACGATCCCTTGAAAGGTTTTTCAGTGGAAACAGGTGGGTTTTTATCATCGGAAACAGAATTAGCCCTCAACGTATGAACAACTTTTTTTTGAAAAAATCCCTAAACCGCGCGGTCACAATTTCAGCAAAAATCTGCTCTTCTGCGATTTCCTCAAAAATGGTGCTGAACTGTTGCAAACGATCCCCTGAAAGGTTTTTCAGTGGAAACAGGTGGGTTTTTATCATGGGAAACAGAATTAGCCCTTGACGTCTGAACAACTTTTTTTTTGCAAAAATCCCTAAGCCGCGCGGTCACAACTTCAGGAAAAATCTGACGTTCTGCAATTTCCTCGAAAATGGTGCTGAACTGTTGCAAACGATCCCCTGAAAGGTTTTCGGTGGTAACAGGTGGGTTTTTATCATGGGAAACAGAATTAGCCCTCAAGGTCTGAACAACTTTTTTTTTGCAAATATCCCTAAGCCGCGCGGTCACAATATCAGCAAAAATCTGACGTTCTGCAATTCATTCAAAAATGGTGCTGAACTGTTGCAAACGATCCCCTGAAAGGTTTTTTGTTGGAAACAGGTAGGTTTTTATCATGGGAAACAGAATTAGCCCTCGACGTCTGAACAACTTTTTTTTGAAAAAATCCCTAAGCGCCGCTGTCACAATTTAAGCAAAAATCTGACGTTCTGCAATTCATTCAAAAATGGTGCTGAACTGTTGCAAACGATCCCCTGAAAGGTTTTTCGGTGTAAACAGATGCATTTTTATCATCAGAAACAGAATTAGCCCTCAACGTCTGAACAACTTTTTTTTGCAAAAATCCCTAAGCCGCGTGGTCACAATTTCAGCAAAAATCTGATGTTCTGCAATTCATTCAAAAATGGTGCTAAACTGTTGCAAACGATCCCTTGAAAGGTTTTTCAGTGGAAACAGGTGGGTTTTTATCATGGGAAACAGAATTAGCCCTCGACGTCTGAACAAGTTTTTTTTGAAAAAATCCCTAAGCCGCTCGTTCACAATTTCAGCAAAAATCTGACGTTCTGCAATTCATTCAAAAATGGTGCTGAACTGTTGCAAACGATCCCCTGAAAGGTTTTTCAGTGGAAACAGGTGGGTTTTTATCATCGGAAACAGAATAAGTCCTCAACATCTGAACAACTTTTTCTTGAAAAAATCCCTAAGCCGCGCGGTCACAATTTCAGGAAAAATCTGACGTTCTGCAATTTCCTCAAAAATGGTGCTGAACTGTTGCAAACGATCCCCTGAAAGGTTTTTTGTTGGAAACAGGTAGGTTTTTATCATGGGAAACAGAATTAGCCCTCGACGTCTGAACAACTTTTTTTTGAAAAAATCCCTAAGCGCCGCGGTCACAATTTCAGCAAAAATCTGACGTTCTGCAATTCATTCAAAAATGGTGCTGAACTGTTGCAAACGATCCCCTGAAAGGTTTTTTGTTGGAAACAGGTAGGTTTTTATCATGGGAAACAGAATTAGCCCTCGACGTCTGAACAACTTTTTTTTGAAAAAATCCCTAAGCCCCGCGGTCACAATTTAAGCAAAAATCTGACGTTCTGCAATTCATTCAAAAATGGTGCTGAACTGTTGCAAACGATCCCCTGAAAGGTTTTTTTGGTGGAAACAGGTGGGTTTTTATCATGGGAAACAGAATTAGCCCTCGACGTCTGAACAACTTTTTTTTGCAAAAATCCCTATCATGGGAAACAGAATTAGCCCTCGACGTCTGAACAACTTTTTTTTGAAAAAATCCCTAAGCCGCGCCGTCACAATTTCAGCAAAAATCTGACGTTCTGCAATTTCCTCAAAAATGGTTCTGAACTGTTGCAAACGATCCCATGAAAGGTTTTTCGCTGGAAACAGATGCGTTTTTATCATCAGAAACAGAATTAGCCCTCGACGTCTGAACAACTTTTTTTGCCAAAATCCCTAAGCCGCGCGGTCACAATTTCAGCAAAAATCTGACGTTCTGCAATTTCCTCAAAAATGGTGCTGAACTGTTGCAAACGATCCCCTGAAAGGTTTTTCGGTGGAAACAGATACGTTTTTATCATGAGAAACAGAATTAGCCCTCGACGTCTGAACAACTTTTTTTGCCAAAATCCCTAAGCCGCGCGGTCACAATTTCAGCAAAAATCTGACGTTCTGCAATTTCCTCAAAAATGGTGCTGAACTGTTGCAGACGATCCCCTGAAAGGTTTTTCGGTGTAAACAGATGCATTTTTATCATCAGAAACAGAATTAGCCCTCAACGTCTGAACAACTTTTTTTTAAAAAAATCCCTAAGCCGCGCGGTCACAATTTCAGCAAAAATCTGACGTTCTGCAATTCATTCAAAAATGGTGCTGAACTGTTGCAAACGATCCCCTGAAAGGTTTTTCGGTGGAAACAGGTGGGTTTTCATCATCGGAAACAGAATAAGTCCTCAACATCTGAACAACTTTTTCTTGAAAAAATCCCTACGCCGCGCGATCACAATTTCAGCAAAAATCTGACGTTCTGCAATTCATTCAAAAATGGTGCTGAACTGTTGCAAACGATCCCTTGAAAGGTTTTTCAGTGGAAACAGGTGGGTTTTTATCATCGGAAACAGAATTAGCCCTCAACGTATGAACAACTTTTTTTTGAAAAAATCCCTAAACCGCGCGGTCACAATTTCAGCAAAAATCTGCTCTTCTGCGATTTCCTCAAAAATGGTGCTGAACTGTTGCAAACGATCCCCTGAAAGGTTTTTCAGTGGAAACAGGTGGGTTTTTATCATGGGAAACAGAATTAGCCCTTGACGTCTGAACAACTTTTTTTTTGCAAAAATCCCTAAGCCGCGCGGTCACAACTTCAGGAAAAATCTGACGTTCTGCAATTTCCTCGAAAATGGTGCTGAACTGTTGCAAACGATCCCCTGAAAGGTTTTCGGTGGAAACAGGTGGGTTTTTATCATGGGAAACAGAATTAGCCCTCAAGGTCTGAACAACTTTTTTTTTGCAAATATCCCTAAGCCGCGCGGTCACAATATCAGCAAAAATCTGACGTTCTGCAATTCATTCAAAAATGGTGCTGAACTGTTGCAAACGATCCCCTGAAAGGTTTTTTGTTGGAAACAGGTAGGTTTTTATCATGGGAAACAGAATTAGCCCTCGACGTCTGAACAACTTTTTTTTGAAAAAATCCCTAAGCGCCGCTGTCACAATTTAAGCAAAAATCTGACGTTCTGCAATTCATTCAAAAATGGTGCTGAACTGTTGCAAACGATCCCCTGAAAGGTTTTTCGGTGGAAACAGGTGGGTTTTTATCATGGGAAACAGAATTAGCCCTCAATGTCTGAACAACTTTTTTTTTGTAAATATCCCTAAGCCGCGCAGTCACAATTTCAGCAAAAATCTGACGTTCTGCAATTCATTCAAAAATGGTGCTGAACTGTTGCAAACGATCCCCTGAAAGGTTTTTTGTTGGAAACAGGTAGGTTTTTATCATGGGAAACAGAATTAGCCCTCGACGTCTGAACAACTTTTTTTTGAAAAAATCCCTAAGCCCCGCGGTCACAATTTAAGCAAAAATCTGACGTTCTGCAATTCATTCAAAAATGGTGCTGAGCTGTTGCAAACGATCCCCTGAAAGGTTTTTTTGGTGGAAACAGGTGGGTTTTTATCATGGGAAACAGAATTAGCCCTCGACGTCTCAACAACTTTTTTTTGCAAAAATCCCTATCATGGGAAACAGAATTAGCCCTCGACGTCTGAACAACTTTTTTTTGAAAAAATCCCTAAGCCGCGCGGTCACAATTTCAGCAAAAATCTGACGTTCTGCAATTTCCTCAAAAATGGTGCTGAACTGTTGCAAACGATCCCCTGAAAGGTTTTTCGGTGGAAACAGATACGTTTTTATCATGAGAAACAGAATTAGCCCTCGACGTCTGAACAACTTTTTTTGCCAAAATCCCTAAGCCGCGCGGTCACAATTTCAGGAAAAATCTGACGTTCTGCAATTTCCTCAAAAATGGTGCTGAACTGTTGCAAACGATCCCCTGAAAGGTTTTTTGTTGGAAACAGGTAGGTTTTTATCATGGGAAACAGAATTAGCCCTCGACGTCTGAACAACTTTTTTTTGAAAAAATCCCTAAGCGCCGCGGTCACAATTTTAGCAAAAATCTGACGTTCTGCAATTCATTCAAAAATGGTGCTGAACTGTTGCAAACGATCCCCTGAAAGGTTTTTCGGTGGAAACAGGTGGGTTTTTATCATGGGAAACAGAATTAGCCCTCAATGTCTGAACAACTTTTTTTTTGTAAATATCCCTAAGCCGCGCGGTCACAATTTCAGCAAAAATCTGACGTTCTGCAATTCATTCAAAAATGGTGCTGAACTGTTGCAAACGATCCCCTGAAAGGTTTTTTGTTGGAAACAGGTAGGTTTTTATCATGGGAAACAGAATTAGCCCTCGACGTCTGAACAACTTTTTTTTGAAAAAATCCCTAAGCCCCGCGGTCACAATTTAAGCAAAAATCTGACGTTCTGCAATTCATTCAAAAATGGTGCTGAACTGTTGCAAACGATCCCCTGAAAGGTTTTTTTGGTGGAAACAGGTGGGTTTTTATCATGGGAAACAGAATTAGCCCTCGACGTCTGAACAACTTTTTTTTGCAAAAATCCCTATCATGGGAAACAGAATTAGCCCTCGACGTCTGAACAACTTTTTTTTGAAAAAATCCCTAAGCCGCGCGGTCACAATTTCAGCAAAAATCTGACGTTCTGCAATTTCCTCAAAAATGGTTCTGAACTGTTGCAAACGATCCCATGAAAGGTTTTTCGCTGGAAACAGATGCGTTTTTATCATCAGAAACAGAATTAGCCCTCGACGTCTGAACAACTTTTTTTGCAAAAATCCCTAAGCCGCGCGGTCACAATTTCAGCAAAAATCTGACGTTCTGCAATTTCCTTAAAAATGGTGCTGAACTGTTGCAGACGATCCCCTGAAAGGTTTTTCGGTGTAAACAGATGCATTTTTATCATCAGAAACAGAATTAGCCCTCAACGTCTGAACAACTTTTTTTAAAAAAAATCCCTAAGCCGCGCGGTCACAATTTCAGCAAAAATCTGACGTTCTGCAATTCATTCAAAAATGGTGCTGAACTGTTGCAGACGATCCCCTGAAAGGTTTTTTGGTGGAAACAGGTGGGTTTTTATCATGGGAAACAGAATTAGCCCTCGACGTCTGAACAACTTTTTTTTGAAAAAATCCCTAAGCCGCGCGGTCACAATTTCAGCAAAAATCTGACGTTCTGCAATTCATTTAAAAATGGTGCTGAACTGTTGCAAACGATCCCCTGAAAGGTTTTTCGGTGGAAACAGGTGGGTTTTTATCATGGGAAACAGAATTAGCCCTCGACGTCTGAACAACTTTTTTTGCCAAAATCCCTAAGCCGCGCGGTCACAATTTCAGCAAAAATCTGACGTTCTGCAATTTCCTCAAAAATGGTGCTGAACTGTTGCAGACGATCCCCTGAAAGGTTTTTCGCTGGAAACAGATGCATTTTTATCATCAGAAACAGAATTAGCCCTCAACGTCTGAACAACTTTTTTTTAAAAAAATCCCTAAGCCGCGCGGTCACAATTTCAGCAAAAATCTGACGTTCTGCAATTCATTCAAAAATGGTGCTGAACTGTTGCAGACGATCCCCTGAAAGGTTTTTTGGTGGAAACAGGTGGGTTTTTATCATGGGAAACAGAATTAGCCCTCGACGTCTGAACAACTTTTTTTTGAAAAAATCCCTAAGCCGCGCGGTCACAATTTCAGCAAAAATCTGACGTTCTGCAATTCATTTAAAAATGGTGCTGAACTGTTGCAAACGATCCCCTGAAAGGTTTTTCGGTGGAAACAGGTGGGTTTTTATCATGGGAAACAGAATTAGCCCTCGACGTCTGAACAAGTTTTTTTTGAAAAAATCCCTAAGCCGCGTGGTCACAATTTCAGCAAAAATCTGACGTTCTGCAATTCATTCAAAAATGGTGCTAAACTGTTGCAAACGATCCCCTGAAAGGTTTTTTGGTGGAAACAGGTGGGTTTTTATCATGGGAAATAGAATTAGCCCTCGACGTCTGAACAAGTTTTTTTTGAAAAAATCCCTAAGCCGCGCGGTCACAATTTCAGCAAAAATCTGACGTTCTGCAATTCATTCAAAAATGGTGCTGAACTGTTGCAAACGATCCCCTGAAAGGTTTTTTGGTGGAAACAGGTGGGTTTTTATCATGGGAAACAGAATTAACCCTCGACGTCTGAACAACTTTTTTTTGAAAAAATCCCTAAGCCGCGCGGTCACAATTTAAGCAAAAATCTGACGTTCTGCAATTCATTCAAAAATGGTGCTGAGCTGTTGCAAACGATCCCCTGAAAGGTTTTTCGGTGGAAACAGGTGGGTTTTTATCATGGGAAACAGAATTAGCCCTCGACGTCTGAACAACTATTTTTTGAAAAAATCCCTAAGCCGCGCGGTCACAATTTCAGCAAAAATCTGACGTTCTGCAATTCATTCAAAAATGGTGCTGAAC
Source organism: Podarcis gaigeae (assembly GCF_964106915.1). Classification (NCBI taxonomy): domain Eukaryota; kingdom Metazoa; phylum Chordata; class Lepidosauria; order Squamata; family Lacertidae; genus Podarcis; species Podarcis gaigeae. The sequence continues at coordinate 14,170,276 of NC_139679.1, read as the reverse complement.
TGTTGCAAACGATCCCCTGAAAGGTTTTTTGGTGGAAACAGGTGGGTTTTTATCATGGGAAACAGAATTAGCCCTCGACGTCTGAACAAGTTTTTTTTGAAAAAATCCCTAAGCCGCTCGTTCACAATTTCAGCAAAAATCTGACGTTCTGCAATTCATTCAAAAATGGTGCTGAACTGTTGCAAACGATCCCCTGAAAGGTTTTTCAGTGGAAACAGGTGGGTTTTTATCATCGGAAACAGAATAAGTCCTCAACATCTGAACAACTTTTTCTTGAAAAAATCCCTAAGCCGCGCGGTCACAATTTCAGGAAAAATCTGACGTTCTGCAATTTCCTCAAAAATGGTGCTGAACTGTTGCAAACGATCCCCTGAAAGGTTTTTTGTTGGAAACAGGTAGGTTTTTATCATGGGAAACAGAATTAGCCCTCGACGTCTGAACAACTTTTTTTTGAAAAAATCCCTAAGCGCCGCGGTCACAATTTAAGCAAAAATCTGACGTTCTGCAATTCATTCAAAAATGGTGCTGAACTGTTGCAAACGATCCCCTGAAAGGTTTTTTGGTGGAAACAGGTGGGTTTTTATCATGGGAAATAGAATTAGCCCTCGACGTCTGAACAAGTTTTTTTTGAAAAAATCCCTAAGCCGCGCGGTCACAATTTCAGCAAAAATCTGACGTTCTGCAATTCATTCAAAAATGGTGCTGAACTGTTGCAAACGATCCCCTGAAAGGTTTTTTGGTGGAAACAGGTGGGTTTTTATCATGGGAAACAGAATTAACCCTCGACGTCTGAACAACTTTTTTTTGAAAAAATCCCTAAGCCGCGCGGTCACAATTTCAGCAAAAATCTGACGTTCTGCAATTCATTTAAAAATGGTTCTGAACTGTTGCAAACGATCCCATGAAAGGTTTTTCGCTGGAAACAGATGCGTTTTTATCATCAGAAACAGAATTAGCCCTCGACGTCTGAACAACTTTTTTTGCAAAAATCCCTAAGCCGCGCGGTCACAATTTCAGCAAAAATCTGACGTTCTGCAATTTCCTCAAAAATGGTGCTGAACTGTTGCAAACGATCCCCTGAAAGGTTTTTCGGTGGAAACAGGTGGGTTTTTATCATGGGAAACAGAATTAGCCCTCAATGTCTGAACAACTTTTTTTTTGCAAAAATCCCTAAGCCGCGTGGTCACAATTTCAGCAAAAATCAGAGGTTCTGCAATTCATTCAAAAATGGTGCTGAACTGTTGCAGACGATCCCCTGAAAGGTTTTTCGGTGGAAACAGATACGTTTTTATCATGAGAAACAGAATTAGCCCTCGACGTCTGAACAACTTTTTTTGCCAAAATCCCTAAGCCGCGCGGTCACAATTTCAGCAAAAATCTGACGTTCTGCAATTTCCTCAAAAATGGTGCTGAACTGTTGCAGACGATCCCCTGAAAGGTTTTTCGGTGTAAACAGATGCATTTTTATCATCAGAAACAGAATTAGCCCTCAACGTCTGAACAACTTTTTTTTAAAAAAATCCCTAAGCCGCGCGGTCACAATTTCAGCAAAAATCTGACGTTCTGCAATTCATTCAAAAATGGTGCTGAACTGTTGCAAACGATCCCTTGAAAGGTTTTTCAGTGGAAACAGGTGGGTTTTTATCATCGGAAACAGAATTAGCCCTCAACGTATGAACAACTTTTTTTTGAAAAAATCCCTAAACCGCGCGGTCACAATTTCAGCAAAAATCTGCTCTTCTGCGATTTCCTCAAAAATGGTGCTGAACTGTTGCAAACGATCCCCTGAAAGGTTTTTCGGTGGAAACAGGTGGGTTTTTATCATTGGAAACAGAATTAGCCCTCGACGTCTGAACAACTTTTTTTTGAAAAAATCCCTAATCCGCGCGGTCACAATTGCAGCAATAATCTCACGTTCTGCAATTCATTCAAAAATGGTCCTGAACTGTTGCAAACGATCCCCTGAAAGGTTTTTCGGTGGAAACAGGTGGGTTTTTATCATGGGAAACAGAATTAGCCCTCGACGTCTGAACAACTTTTTTTTAAAAAAATCCCTAAGCCGCGCGGTCACAATTTCAGCAAAAATCTGACGTTCTGCAATTCATTCAAAAATGGTGCTGAACTGTTGCAAACTATCCCTTGAAAGGTTTTTCAGTGGAAACAGGTGGGTTTTTATCATCGGAAACAGAATTAGCCCTCAACGTATGAACAACTTTTTTTTGAAAAAATCCCTAAACCGCGCGGTCACAATTTCAGCAAAAATCTGCTCTTCTGCGATTTCCTCAAAAATGGTGCTGAACTGTTGCAAACGATCCCCTGAAAGGTTTTTCGGTGGAAACAGGTGGGTTTTTATCATGGGAAACAGAATTAGCCCTGGACGTCTGAACAACTTTTTTTTGAAAAAATCCCTAATCCGCGCGGTCACAATTGCAGCAATAATCTCACGTTCTGCAATTCATTCAAAAATGGTCCTGAACTGTTGCAAACGATCCCCTGAAAGGTTTTTCGGTGGAAACAGGTGGGTTTTTATCATGGGAAACAGAATTAGCCCTCGACGTCTGAACAACTTTTTTTTGCAAAAATCCCTAAGCCGCGTGGTCACAATTTCAGCAAAAATCAGAGGTTCTGCAATTCATTTAAAAATGGTGCTGAACTGTTGCAAACGATCCCCTGAAAGGTTTTTCGCTGGAAACAGATGCGTTTTTATCATCAGAAACAGAATTAGCCCTCGACGTCTGAACAACTTTTTTTGCAAAAATCCCTAAGCCGCTCGGTCACAATTTCAGCAAAAATCTGACCTTTTGCAATTCATTCAAAAATGGTGCTGAACTGTTGCAAACGATCCCCTGAAAGGTTTTTTGGTGGAAACAGGTGGGTTTTTATCATGGGAAACAGAATTAGCCCTCGACGTCTGAACAACTTTTTTTTGAAAAAATCCCTAATCCGCGCGGTCACAATTGCAGCAATAATCTCACGTTCTGCAATTCATTGAAAAATGGTCCTGAACTGTTGCAAACGATCCCCTGAAAGGTTTTTCGGTGGAAACAGGTGGGTTTTTATCATGGGAAACAGAATTAGCCCTCGACGTCTGAACAACTTTTTTTTGCAAAAATCCCTAAGCCGCGTGGTCACAATTTCAGCAAAAATCAGAGGTTCTGCAATTCATTCAAAAATGGTGCTGAACTGTTGCAGACGATCCCCTGAAAGGTTTTTCGGTGGAAACAGATACGTTTTTATCATGAGAAACAGAATTAGCCCTCGACGTCTGAACAACTTTTTTTTGCCAAAATCCCTAAGCCGCGCGGTCACAATTTCAGCAAAAATCTGACGTTCTGCAATTTCCTCAAAAATGGTGCTGAACTGTTGCAGACGATCCCCTGAAAGGTTTTTCGGTGTAAACAGATGCATTTTTATCATCAGAAACAGAATTAGCCCTCAACGTCTGAACAACTTTTTTTTAAAAAAATCCCTAAGCCGCGCGGTCACAATTTCAGCAAAAATCTGACGTTCTGCAATTCATTCAAAAATGGTGCTGAACTGTTGCAAACGATCCCTTGAAAGGTTTTTCAGTGGAAACAGGTGGGTTTTTATCATCGGAAACAGAATTAGCCCTCAACGTATGAACAACTTTTTTTTGAAAAAATCCCTAAACCGCGCGGTCACAATTTCAGCAAAAATCTGCTCTTCTGCGATTTCCTCAAAAATGGTGCTGAACTGTTGCAAACGATCCCCTGAAAGGTTTTTCGGTGGAAACAGGTGGGTTTTTATCATTGGAAACAGAATTAGCCCTCGACGTCTGAACAACTTTTTTTTGAAAAAATCCCTAATCCGCGCGGTCACAATTGCAGCAATAATCTCACGTTCTGCAATTCATTCAAAAATGGTCCTGAACTGTTGCAAACGATCCCCTGAAAGGTTTTTCGGTGGAAACAGGTGGGTTTTTATCATGGGAAACAGAATTAGCCCTCGACGTCTGAACAACTTTTTTTTAAAAAAATCCCTAAGCCGCGCGGTCACAATTTCAGCAAAAATCTGACGTTCTGCAATTCATTCAAAAATGGTGCTGAACTGTTGCAAACTATCCCTTGAAAGGTTTTTCAGTGGAAACAGGTGGGTTTTTATCATCGGAAACAGAATTAGCCCTCAACGTATGAACAACTTTTTTTTGAAAAAATCCCTAAACCGCGCGGTCACAATTTCAGCAAAAATCTGCTCTTCTGCGATTTCCTCAAAAATGGTGCTGAACTGTTGCAAACGATCCCCTGAAAGGTTTTTCGGTGGAAACAGGTGGGTTTTTATCATGGGAAACAGAATTAGCCCTGGACGTCTGAACAACTTTTTTTTGAAAAAATCCCTAATCCGCGCGGTCACAATTGCAGCAATAATCTCACGTTCTGCAATTCATTCAAAAATGGTCCTGAACTGTTGCAAACGATCCCCTGAAAGGTTTTTCGGTGGAAACAGGTGGGTTTTTATCATGGGAAACAGAATTAGCCCTCGACGTCTGAACAACTTTTTTTTGCAAAAATCCCTAAGCCGCGTGGTCACAATTTCAGCAAAAATCAGAGGTTCTGCAATTCATTTAAAAATGGTGCTGAACTGTTGCAAACGATCCCCTGAAAGGTTTTTCGCTGGAAACAGATGCGTTTTTATCATCAGAAACAGAATTAGCCCTCGACGTCTGAACAACTTTTTTTGCAAAAATCCCTAAGCCGCTCGGTCACAATTTCAGCAAAAATCTGACCTTTTGCAATTCATTCAAAAATGGTGCTGAACTGTTGCAAACGATCCCCTGAAAGGTTTTTTGGTGGAAACAGGTGGGTTTTTATCATGGGAAACAGAATTAGCCCTCGACGTCTGAACAACTTTTTTTTGAAAAAATCCCTAATCCGCGCGGTCACAATTGCAGCAATAATCTCACGTTCTGCAATTCATTGAAAAATGGTCCTGAACTGTTGCAAACGATCCCCTGAAAGGTTTTTCGGTGGAAACAGGTGGGTTTTTATCATGGGAAACAGAATTAGCCCTCGACGTCTGAACAACTTTTTTTTGCAAAAATCCCTAAGCCGCGTGGTCACAATTTCAGCAAAAATCAGAGGTTCTGCAATTCATTCAAAAATGGTGCTGAACTGTTGCAGACGATCCCCTGAAAGGTTTTTCGGTGGAAACAGATACGTTTTTATCATGAGAAACAGAATTAGCCCTCGACGTCTGAACAACTTTTTTTTGCAAAAATCCCTAAGCCGCGTGGTCACAATTTCAGCAAAAATCAGAGGTTCTGCAATTCATTCAAAAATGGTGCTGAACTGTTGCAAACGATCCCCTGAAAGGTTTTTCGGTGGAAACAGGTGGGTTTTCATCATCGGAAACAGAATAAGTCCTCAACATCTGAACAACTTTTTCTTGAAAAAATCCCTACGCCGCGCGATCACAATTTCAGCAAAAATCTGACGTTCTGCAATTCATTCAAAAATGGTGCTGAACTGTTGCAAACGATCCCTTGAAAGGTTTTTGAGTGGAAACAGGTGGGTTTTTATCATCGGAAACAGAATTAGCCCTCAACGTATGAACAACTTTTTTTTGAAAAAATCCCTAAACCGCGCGGTCACAATTTCAGCAAAAATCTGCTCTTCTGCGATTTCCTCAAAAATGGTGCTGAACTGTTGCAAACGATCCCCTGAAAGGTTTTTCGGTGGAAACAGGTGGGTTTTTATCATGGGAAACAGAATTAGCCCTTGACGTCTGAACAACTTTTTTTGCAAAAATCCCTAAGCCGCGCGGTCACAATTTCAGCAAAAATCTGACGTTTTGCAATTCATTCAAAAATGGTGCTGAACTGTTGCAAACGATCCCCTGAAAGGTTTTTCGGTGGAAACAGGTGGGTTTTTATCATGGGAAACAGAATTAGCCCTCAATGTCTGAACAACTTTTTTTTTGTAAATATCCCTAAGCCGCGCGGTCACAACTTCAGCAAAAATCTGACGTTCTGCAATTCATTCAAAAATGGTGCTGAATTGTTGCAAACGATCCCCTGAAAGGTTTTTTGTTGGAAACAGGTAGGTTTTTATCATGGGAAACAGAATTAGCCCTCGACGTCTGAACAACTTTTTTTTGAAAAAATCCCTAAGCCCCGCGGTCACAATTTAAGCAAAAATCTGACGTTCTGCAATTCATTCAAAAATGGTGCTGAACTGTTGCAAACGATCCCCTGAAAGGTTTTTTTGGTGGAAACAGGTGGGTTTTTATCATGGGAAACAGAATTAGCCCTCACGTCTGAACAACTTTTTTTTAAAAAAATCCCTAAGCCGCGCGGTCACAATTTCAGCAAAAATCTGACGTTCTGCAATTCATTCAAAAATGGTGCTGAACTGTTGCAAACGATCCCCTGAAAGGTTTTTCGGTGGAAACAGGTGGGTTTTTATCATGGGAAACAGAATTAGCCCTCGACGTCTGAACAAGTTTTTTTTGCAAAAATCCCTAAGCCGCGTGGTCACAATTTCAGCAAAAATCAGAGGTTCTGCAATTCATTTAAAAATGGTGCTGAACTGTTGCAAACGATCCCCTGAAAGGTTTTTCGCTGGAAACCGATGCGTTTTTATCATCAGAAACAGAATTAGCCCTCGACGTCTGAACAACTTTTTTTGCAAAAATCCCTAAGCCGCTCGGTCACAATTTCAGCAAAAATCTGACCTTTTGCAATTCATTCAAAAATGGTGCTGAACTGTTGCAAACGATCCCCTGAAAGGTTTTTTGGTGGAAACAGGTGGGTTTTTATCATGGGAAACAGAATTAGCCCTCGACGTCTGAACAACTTTTTTTTGAAAAAATCCCTAATCCGCGCGGTCACAATTGCAGCAATAATCTCACGTTCTGCAATTCATTGAAAAATGGTCCTGAACTGTTGCAAACGATCCCCTGAAAGGTTTTTCGGTGGAAACAGGTGGGTTTTTATCATGGGAAACAGAATTAGCCCTCGACGTCTGAACAACTTTTTTTTGCAAAAATCCCTAAGCCGCGTGGTCACAATTTCAGCAAAAATCAGAGGTTCTGCAATTCATTCAAAAATGGTGCTGAACTGTTGCAGACGATCCCCTGAAAGGTTTTTCGGTGGAAACAGATACGTTTTTATCATGAGAAACAGAATTAGCCCTCGACGTCTGAACAACTTTTTTTTGCAAAAATCCCTAAGCCGCGTGGTCACAATTTCAGCAAAAATCAGAGGTTCTGCAATTCATTCAAAAATGGTGCTGAACTGTTGCAAACGATCCCCTGAAAGGTTTTTCGGTGGAAACAGGTGGGTTTTCATCATCGGAAACAGAATAAGTCCTCAACATCTGAACAACTTTTTCTTGAAAAAATCCCTACGCCGCGCGATCACAATTTCAGCAAAAATCTGACGTTCTGCAATTCATTCAAAAATGGTGCTGAACTGTTGCAAACGATCCCTTGAAAGGTTTTTGAGTGGAAACAGGTGGGTTTTTATCATCGGAAACAGAATTAGCCCTCAACGTATGAACAACTTTTTTTTGAAAAAATCCCTAAACCGCGCGGTCACAATTTCAGCAAAAATCTGCTCTTCTGCGATTTCCTCAAAAATGGTGCTGAACTGTTGCAAACGATCCCCTGAAAGGTTTTTCGGTGGAAACAGGTGGGTTTTTATCATGGGAAACAGAATTAGCCCTTGACGTCTGAACAACTTTTTTTGCAAAAATCCCTAAGCCGCGCGGTCACAATTTCAGCAAAAATCTGACGTTTTGCAATTCATTCAAAAATGGTGCTGAACTGTTGCAAACGATCCCCTGAAAGGTTTTTCGGTGGAAACAGGTGGGTTTTTATCATGGGAAACAGAATTAGCCCTCAATGTCTGAACAACTTTTTTTTTGTAAATATCCCTAAGCCGCGCGGTCACAACTTCAGCAAAAATCTGACGTTCTGCAATTCATTCAAAAATGGTGCTGAACTGTTGCAAACGATCCCCTGAAAGGTTTTTTTGGTGGAAACAGGTGGGTTTTTATCATGGGAAACAGAATTAGCCCTCACGTCTGAACAACTTTTTTTAAAAAAAATCCCTAAGCCGCGCGGTCACAATTTCAGCAAAAATCTGACGTTCTGCAATTCATTCAAAAATGGTGCTGAACTGTTGCAAACGATCCCCTGAAAGGTTTTTCGGTGGAAACAGGTGGGTTTTTATCATGGGAAACAGAATTAGCCCTCGACGTCTGAATAAGTTTTTTTTGAAAAAATCCCTAAGCCCCGCGGTCACAATTTAAGCAAAAATCTGACGTTCTGCAATTCATTCAAAAATGGTGCTGAACTGTTGCAAACGATCCCCTGAAAGGTTTTTTTGGTGGAAACAGGTGGGTTTTTATCATGGGAAACAGAATTAGCCGTCACGTCTGAACAACTTTTTTTTAAAAAAATCCCTAATCCGCGCGGTCACAATTGCAGCAATAAACTCACGTTCTGCAATTCATTCAAAAATGGTCCTGAACTGTTGCAAACGATCCCCTGAAAGGTTTTTCGGTGGAAACAGGTGGGTTTTTATCATGGGAAACAGAATTAGCCCTCGACGTCTGAACAACTTTTTTTTGCAAAAATCCCTAAGCCGCGTGGTCACAATTTCAGCAAAAATCAGAGGTTCTGCAATTCATTTAAAAATGGTGCTGAACTGTTGCAAACGATCCCCTGAAAGGTTTTTCGCTGGAAACAGATGCGTTTTTATCATCAGAAACAGAATTAGCCCTCGACGTCTGAACAACTTTTTTTGCAAAAATCCCTAAGCCGCTCGGTCACAATTTCAGCAAAAATCTGACCTTTTGCAATTCATTCAAAAATGGTGCTGAACTGTTGCAAACGATCCCCTGAAAGGTTTTTTGGTGGAAACAGGTGGGTTTTTATCATGGGAAACAGAATTAGCCCTCGACGTCTGAACAACTTTTTTTTGAAAAAATCCCTAATCCGCGCGGTCACAATTGCAGCAATAATCTCACGTTCTGCAATTCATTGAAAAATGGTCCTGAACTGTTGCAAACGATCCCCTGAAAGGTTTTTCGGTGGAAACAGGTGGGTTTTTATCATGGGAAACAGAATTAGCCCTCGACGTCTGAACAACTTTTTTTTGCAAAAATCCCTAAGCCGCGTGGTCACAATTTCAGCAAAAATCAGAGGTTCTGCAATTCATTCAAAAATGGTGCTGAACTGTTGCAGACGATCCCCTGAAAGGTTTTTCGGTGGAAACAGATACGTTTTTATCATGAGAAACAGAATTAGCCCTCGACGTCTGAACAACTTTTTTTTGCAAAAATCCCTAAGCCGCGTGGTCACAATTTCAGCAAAAATCAGAGGTTCTGCAATTCATTCAAAAATGGTGCTGAACTGTTGCAAACGATCCCCTGAAAGGTTTTTCGGTGGAAACAGGTGGGTTTTCATCATCGGAAACAGAATAAGTCCTCAACATCTGAACAACTTTTTCTTGAAAAAATCCCTACGCCGCGCGATCACAATTTCAGCAAAAATCTGACGTTCTGCAATTCATTCAAAAATGGTGCTGAACTGTTGCAAACGATCCCTTGAAAGGTTTTTGAGTGGAAACAGGTGGGTTTTTATCATCGGAAACAGAATTAGCCCTCAACGTATGAACAACTTTTTTTTGAAAAAATCCCTAAACCGCGCGGTCACAATTTCAGCAAAAATCTGCTCTTCTGCGATTTCCTCAAAAATGGTGCTGAACTGTTGCAAACGATCCCCTGAAAGGTTTTTCGGTGGAAACAGGTGGGTTTTTATCATGGGAAACAGAATTAGCCCTTGACGTCTGAACAACTTTTTTTGCAAAAATCCCTAAGCCGCGCGGTCACAATTTCAGCAAAAATCTGACGTTTTGCAATTCATTCAAAAATGGTGCTGAACTGTTGCAAACGATCCCCTGAAAGGTTTTTCGGTGGAAACAGGTGGGTTTTTATCATGGGAAACAGAATTAGCCCTCAATGTCTGAACAACTTTTTTTTTGTAAATATCCCTAAGCCGCGCGGTCACAACTTCAGCAAAAATCTGACGTTCTGCAATTCATTCAAAAATGGTGCTGAACTGTTGCAAACGATCCCCTGAAAGGTTTTTTGTTGGAAACAGGTAGGTTTTTATCATGGGAAACAGAATTAGCCCTCGACGTCTGAACAACTTTTTTTTGAAAAAATCCCTAAGCCCCGCGGTCACAATTTAAGCAAAAATCTGACGTTCTGCAATTCATTCAAAAATGGTGCTGAACTGTTGCAAACGATCCCCTGAAAGGTTTTTTTGGTGGAAACAGGTGGGTTTTTATCATGGGAAACAGAATTAGCCCTCACGTCTGAACAACTTTTTTTAAAAAAAATCCCTAAGCCGCGCGGTCACAATTTCAGCAAAAATCTGACGTTCTGCAATTCATTCAAAAATGGTGCTGAACTGTTGCAAACGATCCCCTGAAAGGTTTTTCGGTGGAAACAGGTGGGTTTTTATCATGGGAAACAGAATTAGCCCTCGACGTCTGAACAAGTTTTTTTTGAAAAAATCCCTAAGCCCCGCGGTCACAATTTAAGCAAAAATCTGACGTTCTGCAATTCATTCAAAAATGGTGCTGAACTGTTGCAAACGATCCCCTGAAAGGTTTTTTTGGTGGAAACAGGTGGGTTTTTATCATGGGAAACAGAATTAGCCCTCACGTCTGAACAACTTTTTTTTAAAAAAATCCCTAAGCCGCGCGGTCACAATTTCAGCAAAAATCTGACGTTCTGCAATTCATTCAAAAATGGTGCTGAACTGTTGCAAACGATCCCCTGAAAGGTTTTTTTGGTGGAAACAGGTGGGTTTTTATCATGGGAAACAGAATTAGCCCTCACGTCTGAACAACTTTTTTTTGCAAAAATCCCTATCATGGGAAACAGAATTAGCCCTCGACGTCTGAACAACTTTTTTTTTGAAAAAATCCCTAAGCCGCGCGGTCACAATTTCAGCAAAAATCTGACGTTCTGCAATTTCCTCAAAAATGGTGCTGAACTGTTGCAGACGATTCCCTGAAAGGTTTTTCGGTGTAAACAGATGCATTTTTATCATCAGAAACAGAATTAGCCCTCAACGTCTGTACAACTTGTTTTTAAAAAAATCCCTAAGCCGCGCGGTCACAATTTCAGCAAAAATCTGACGTTCTGCAATTCATTCAAAAATGGTGCTGAACTGTTGCAAACGATCCCCTGAAAGGTTTTTCGGTGGAAACAGATACGTTTTTATCATGAGAAACAGAATTAGCCCTCGACGTCTGAACAACTTTTTTTGCCAAAATCCCTAAGCCGCGCGGTCACAATTTCAGCAAAAATCTGACGTTCTGCAATTTCCTCAAAAATGGTGCTGAACTGTTGCAGACGATCCCCTGAAAGGTTTTTCGGTGTAAACAGATGCATTTTTATCATCAGAAACAGAATTAGCCCTCAACGTCTGAACAACTTTTTTTAAAAAAAATCCCTAAGCCGCGCGGTCACAATTTCAGCAAAAATCTGACGTTCTGCAATTCATTCAAAAATGGTGCTGAACTGTTGCAAACGATCCCCTGAAAGGTTTTTTGGTGGAAACAGGTGGGTTTTTATCATGGGAAACAGAATTAGCCCTCGACGTCTGAACAACTTTTTTTTGAAAAAATCCCTAAGCCGCGTGGTCACAATTTCAGCAAAAATCAGAGGTTCTGCAATTCATTCAAAAATGGTGCTGAACTGTTGCAGACGATCCCCTGAAAGGTTTTTCGGTGGAAACAGATACGTTTTTATCATGAGAAACAGAATTAGCCCTCGACGTCTGAACAACTTTTTTTGCCAAAATCCCTAAGACGCGCGGTCACAATTTCAGCAAAAATCTGACGTTCTGCAATTTCCTCAAAAATGGTGCTGAACTGTTGCAGACGATCCCCTGAAAGGTTTTTCGGTGTAAACAGATGCATTTTTATCATCAGAAACAGAATTAGCCCTCAACGTCTGAACAACTTTTTTTAAAAAAAATCCCTAAGCCGCGCGGTCACAATTTCAGCAAAAATCTGACGTTCTGCAATTCATTTAAAAATGGTGCTGAACTGTTGCAAACGATCCCTTGAAAGGTTTTTCAGTGGAAACAGGTGGGTTTTTATCATCGGAAACAGAATTAGCCCTCAACGTATGAACAACTTTTTTTTGAAAAAATCCCTAAACCGCGCGGTCACAATTTCAGCAAAAATCTGCTCTTCTGCGATTTCCTCAAAAATGGTGCTGAACTGTTGCGAACGATCCCCTGAAAGGTTTTTCGGTGGAAACAGGTGGGTTTTTATCATGGGAAACAGAATTAGCCCTCGACGTCTGAACAACTTTTTTTTGAAAAAATCCCTAATCCGCGCGGTCACAATTGCAGCAATAATCTCACGTTCTGCAATTCATTCAAAAATGGTCCTGAACTGTTGCAAACGATCCCCTGAAAGGTTTTTCGGTGGAAACAGGTGGGTTTTTATCATGGGAAACAGAATTAGCCCTCAACGTATGAACAACTTTTTTTTGAAAAAATCCCTAAACCGCGCGGTCACAATTTCAGCAAAAATCTGCTCTTCTGCTATTTCCTCAAAAATGGTGCTGAACTGTTGCAAACGATCCCCTGAAAGGTTTTTCGGTGGAAACAGGTGGGTTTTTATCATGGGAAACAGAATTAGCCCTTGACGTCTGAACAACCTTTTTTTGCAAAAATCCCTAAGCCGCTCGGTCACAATTTCAGCAAAAATCTGACATTTTGCAATTCATTCAAAAATGGTGCTGAACTGTTGCAAACGATCCCCTGAAAGGTTTTTTGGTGGAAACAGGTGGGTTTTTATCATGGGAAACAGAATTAGCCCTCGACGTCTGAACAACTTTTTTTTGAAAAAATCTCTAATCCGCGCGGTCACAATTGCAGCAATAATCTCACGTTCTGCAATTCATTCAAAAATGGTCCTGAACTGTTGCAAACGATCCCCTGAAAGGTTTTTCGGTGGAAACAGGTGGGTTTTTATCATGGGAAACAGAATTAGCCCTTGACGTCTGAACAACTTTTTTTTGCAAAAATCCCTAAGCCGCGTGGTCACAATTTCAGCAAAAATCAGAGGTTCTGCAATTCATTCAAAAATGGTGCTGAACTGTTGCAGACGATCCCCTGAAAGGTTTTTCGGTGGAAACAGATACGTTTTTATCATGAGTAACAGAATTAGCCCTCGACGTCTGAACAACTTTTTTTGCCAAAATCCCTAAGCCGCGCGGTCACAATTTCAGCAAAAATCTGACGTTCTACAATTTCCTCAAAAATGGTGCTGAACTGTTGCAGACGATCCCCTGAAAGGTTTTTCGGTGTAAACAGATGCATTTTTATCATCAGAAACAGAATTAGCCCTCAACGTCTGAACAACTTTTTTAAAAAAAAATCCCTAAGCCGCGCGGTCACAATTTCAGCAAAAATCTGACGTTCTGCAATTCATTCAAAAATGGTGCTGAACTGTTGCAAACGATCCCTTGAAAGGTTTTTCAGTGGAAACAGGTGGGTTTTTATCATCGGAAACAGAATTAGCCCTCAACGTATGAACAACTTTTTTTTGAAAAAATCCCTAAACCGCGCGGTCACAATTTCAGCAAAAATCTGCTCTTCTGCGATTTCCTCAAAAATGGTGCTGAACTGTTGCGAACGATCCCCTGAAAGGTTTTTCGGTGGAAACAGGTGGGTTTTTATCATGGGAAACAGAATTAGCCCTCGACGTCTGAACAACTTTTTTTTGAAAAAATCCCTAATCCGTGCGGTCACAATTGCAGCAATAATCTCACGTTCTGCAATTCATTCAAAAATGGTCCTGAACTGTTGCAAACGATCCCCTGAAAGGTTTTTCGGTGGAAACAGGTGGGTTTTTATCATGGGAAACAGAATTAGCCCTCAACGTATGAACAACTTTTTTTTGAAAAAATCCCTAAACCGCGCGGTCACAATTTCAGCAAAAATCTGCTCTTCTGCTATTTCCTCAAAAATGGTGCTGAACTGTTGCAAACGATCCCCTGAAAGGTTTTTCGGTGGAAACAGGTGGGTTTTTATCATGGGAAACAGAATTAGCCCTTGACGTCTGAACAACTTTTTTTACAAAAATCCCTAAGCCGCTCGGTCACAATTTCAGCAAAAATCTGACGTTTTGCAATTCATTCAAAAATGGTGCTGAACTGTTGCAAACGATCCCCTGAAAGGTTTTTTGGTGGAAACAGGTGGGTTTTTATCATGGGAAACAGAATTAGCCCTCGACGTCTGAACAACTTTTTTTTGAAAAAATCCCTAATCCGCGCGGTCACAATTGCAGCAATAATCTCACGTTCTGCAATTCATTCAAAAATGGTCCTGAACTGTTGCAAACGATCCCCTGAAAGGTTTTTCGGTGGAAACAGGTGGGTTTTTATCATGGGAAACAGAATTAGCCCTCGACGTCTGAACAACTTTTTTTTGCAAAAATCCCTAAGCCGCGTGGTCACAATTTCAGCAAAAATCAGAGGTTCTGCAATTCATTCAAAAATGGTGCTGAACTGTTGCAGACGATCCCCTGAAAGGTTTTTCGGTGGAAACAGATACGTTTTTATCATGAGAAACAGAATTAGCCCTCGACGTCTGAACAACTTTTTTTGCCAAAATCCCTAAGCCGCGCGGTCACAATTTCAGCAAAAATCTGACGTTCTGCAATTTCCTCAAAAATGGTGCTGAACTGTTGCAGACGATCCTCTGAAAGGTTTTTCGGTGTAAACAGATGCATTTTTATCATCAGAAACAGAATTAGCCCTCAACGTCTGAACAACTTTTTTTTAAAAAAATCCCTAAGCCGCGCGGTCACAATTTCAGCAAAAATCTGACGTTCTGCAATTCATTCAAAAATGGTGCTGAACTGTTGCAAACGATCCCTTGAAAGGTTTTTCAGTGGAAACAGGTGGGTTTTTATCATCGGAAACAGAATTAGCCCTCAACGTATGAACAACTTTTTTTTGAAAAAATCCCTAAACCGCGCGGTCACAATTTCAGCAAAAATCTGCTCTTCTGCGATTTCCTCAAAAATGGTGCTGAACTGTTGCAAACGATCCCCTGAAAGGTTTTTCGGTGGAAACAGGTGGGTTTTTATCATGGGAAACAGAATTAGCCCTCGACGTCTGAACAACTTTTTTTTGAAAAAATCCCTAATCCGCGCGGTCACAATTGCAGCAATAATCTCACGTTCTGCAATTCATTCAAAAATGGTCCTGAACTGTTGCAAACGATCCCCTGAAAGGTTTTTCGGTGGAAACAGGTGGGTTTTTATCATCGGAAACAGAATTAGCCCTCGACGTCTGAACAACTTTTTTTTGCAAAAATCCCTAAGCCGCGTGGTCACAATTTCAGCAAAAATCAGAGGTTCTGCAATTCATTCAAAAATGGTGCTGAACTGTTGCAAACGATCCCCTGAAAGGTTTTTCGGTGGAAACAGGTGGGTTTTCATCATCGGAAACAGAATAAGTCCTCAACATCTGAACAACTTTTTCTTGAAAAAATCCCTACGCCGCGCGATCACAATTGCAGCAATAATCTCACGTTCTGCAATTCATTCAAAAATGGTCCTGAACTGTTGCAAACGATCCCCTGAAAGGTTTTTCGGTGGAAACAGGTGGGTTTTTATCATGGGAAACAGAATTAGCCCTCAACGTCTGAACAACTTTTTTTTAAAAAAATCCCTAAGCCGCGCGGTCACAATTTCAGCAAAAATCTGACGTTCTGCAATTCATTCAAAAATGGTGCTGAACTGTTGCAAACGATCCCTTGAAAGGTTTTTCAGTGGAAACAGGTGGGTTTTTATCATCGGAAACAGAATTAGCCCTCAACGTATGAACAACTTTTTTTTGAAAAAATCCCTAAACCGCGCGGTCACAATTTCAGCAAAAATCTGCTCTTCTGCGATTTCCTCAAAAATGGTGCTGAACTGTTGCAAACGATCCCCTGAAAGGTTTTTTGGTGGAAACAGGTGGGTTTTTATCATGGGAAACAGAATTAGCCCTTGACGTCTGAACAACTTTTTTTTGCAAAAATCCCTAAGCCGCGTGGTCACAATTTCAGCAAAAATCAGAGGTTCTGCAATTCATTCAAAAATGGTGCTGAACTGTTGCAGACGATCCCCTGAAAGGTTTTTCGGTGGAAACAGATACGTTTTTATCATGAGAAACAGAATTAGCCCTCGACGTCTGAACAACTTTTTTTGCCAAAATCCCTAAGCCGCGCGGTCACAATTTCAGCAGAAATCTGACGTTCTGCAATTTCCTCAAAAATGGTGCTGAACTGTTGCAGACGATCCCCTGAAAGGTTTTTCGGTGTAAACAGATGCATTTTTATCATCAGAAACAGAATTAGCCCTCAACGTCTGAACAACTTTTTTTAAAAAAAATCCCTAAGCCGCGCGGTCACAATTTCAGCAAAAATCTGACGTTCTGCAATTCATTCAAAAATGGTGCTGAACTGTTGCAAACGATCCCTTGAAAGGTTTTTCAGTGGAAACAGGTGGGTTTTTATCATCGGAAACAGAATTAGCCCTCAACGTATGAACAACTTTTTTTTGAAAAAATCCCTAAACCGCGCGGTCACAATTTCAGCAAAAATCTGCTCTTCTGCGATTTCCTCAAAAATGGTGCTGAACTGTTGCAAACGATCCCCTGAAAGGTTTTTCGGTGGAAACAGGTGGGTTTTTATCATGGGAAACAGAATTAGCCCTCGACGTCTGAACAACTTTTTTTTGAAAAAATCCCTAATCCGCGCGGTCACAATTGCAGCAATAATCTCACGTTCTGCAATTCATTCAAAAATGGTCCTGAACTGTTGCAAACAATCCCCTGAAAGGTTTTTCGGTGGAAACAGGTGGGTTTTTATCATGGGAAACAGAATTAGCCCTCGACGTCTGAAGAACTTTTTTTTGCAAAAATCCCTAAGCAGCGTGGTCACAATTTCAGCAAAAATCAGAGGTTCTGCAATTCATTCAAAAATGGTGCTGAACTGTTGCAAACGATCCCCTGAAAGGTTTTTCGGTGGAAACAGGTGGGTTTTCATCATCGGAAACAGAATAAGTCCTCAACATCTGAACAACTTTTTCTTGAAAAAATCCCTACGCCGCGCGATCACAATTTCAGCAAAAATCTGACGTTCTGCAATTCATTCAAAAATGGTGCTGAACTGTTGCAAACGATCCCTTGAAAGGTTTTTGAGTGGAAACAGGTGGGTTTTTATCATCGGAAACAGAATTAGCCCTCAACGTATGAACAACTTTTTTTTGAAAAAATCCCTAAACCGCGCGGTCACAATTTCAGCAAAAATCTGCTCTTCTGCAATTTCCTCAAAAATGGTGCTGAACTGTTGCAAACGATCCCCTGAAAGGTTTTTCGGTGGAAACAGGTGGGTTTTTATCATGGGAAACAGAATTAGCCCTTGACGTCTGAACAACTTTTTTTGCAAAAATCCCTAAGCCGCGCGGTCACAATTTCAGCAAAAATCTGACGTTTTGCAATTCATTCAAAAATGGTGCTGAACTGTTGCAAACGATCCCCTGAAAGGTTTTTCGGTGGAAACAGGTGGGTTTTTATCATGGGAAAAAGAATTAGCCCTCAATGTCTGAACAACTTTTTTTTTGCAAAAATCCCTAAGCCGCGTGGTCACAATTTCAGCAAAAATCAGAGGTTCTGCAATTCATTCAAAAATGGTGCTGAACTGTTGCAGACGATCCCCTGAAAGGTTTTTCGGTGGAAACAGATACGTTTTTATCATGAGTAACAGAATTAGCCCTCGACGTCTGAACAACTTTTTTTGCCAAAATCCCTAAGCCGCGCGGTCACAATTTCAGCAAAAATCTGACGTTCTACAATTTCCTCAAAAATGGTGCTGAACTGTTGCAGACGATCCCCTGAAAGGTTTTTCGGTGTAAACAGATGCATTTTTATCATCAGAAACAGAATTAGCCCTCAACGTCTGAACAACTTTTTAAAAAAAAAATCCCTAAGCCGCGCGGTCACAATTTCAGCAAAAATCTGACGTTCTGCAATTCATTCAAAAATGGTGCTGAACTGTTGCAAACGATCCCTTGAAAGGTTTTTCAGTGGAAACAGGTGGGTTTTTATCATCGGAAACAGAATTAGCCCTCAACGTATGAACAACTTTTTTTTGAAAAAATCCCTAAACCGCGCGGTCACAATTTCAGCAAAAATCTGCTCTTCTGCGATTTCCTCAAAAATGGTGCTGAACTGTTGCGAACGATCCCCTGAAAGGTTTTTCGGTGGAAACAGGTGGGTTTTTATCATGGGAAACAGAATTAGCCCTCGACGTCTGAACAACTTTTTTTTGCAAAAATCCCTAATCCGTGCGGTCACAATTGCAGCAATAATCTCACGTTCTGCAATTCATTCAAAAATGGTCCTGAACTGTTGCAAACGATCCCCTGAAAGGTTTTTCGGTGGAAACAGGTGGGTTTTTATCATGGGAAACAGAATTAGCCCTCAACGTATGAACAACTTTTTTTTGAAAAAATCCCTAAACCGCGCGGTCACAATTTCAGCAAAAATCTGCTCTTCTGCTATTTCCTCAAAAATGGTGCTGAACTGTTGCGAACGATCCCCTGAAAGGTTTTTCGGTGGAAACAGGTGGGTTTTTATCATGGGAAACAGAATTAGCCCTCGACGTCTGAACAACTTTTTTTTGCAAAAATCCCTAATCCGCTCGGTCACAATTTCAGCAAAAATCTGACGTTTTGCAATTCATTCAAAAATGGTGCTGAACTGTTGCAAACGATCCCCTGAAAGGTTTTTTGGTGGAAACAGGTGGGTTTTTATCATCGGAAACAGAATTAGCCCTCAACGTCTGAACAACTTTTTTTTGAAAAAATCCCTAATCCGCGCGGTCACAATTGCAGCAATAATCTCACGTTCTGCAATTCATTCAAAAATGGTCCTGAACTGTTGCAAACGATCCCCTGAAAGGTTTTTCGGTGGAAACAGGTGGGTTTTTATCATGGGAAACAGAATTAGCCCTCGACGTCTGAACAACTTTTTTTTGCAAAAATCCCTAAGCCGCGTGGTCACAATTTCAGCAAAAATCAGAGGTTCTGCAATTCATTCAAAAATGGTGCTGAACTGTTGCAGACGATCCCCTGAAAGGTTTTTCGGTGGAAACAGATACGTTTTTATCATGAGAAACAGAATTAGCCCTCGACGTCTGAACAAGTTTTTTTGCCAAAATCCCTAAGCCGCGCGGTCACAATTTCAGCAAAAATCTGACGTTCTGCAATTCATTCAAAAATGGTGCTGAACTGTTGCAAACGATCCCCTGAAAGGTTTTTCGGTGGAAACAGGTGGGTTTTCATCATCGGAAACAGAATAAGTCCTCAACATCTGAACAACTTTTTCTTGAAAAAATCCCTACGCCGCGCGATCACAATTTCAGCAAAAATCTGACGTTCTGCAATTCATTCAAAAATGGTGCTGAACTGTTGCAAACGATCCCTTGAAAGGTTTTTGAGTGGAAACAGGTGGGTTTTTATCATCGGAAACAGAATTAGCCCTCAACGTATGAACAACTTTTTTTTGAAAAAATCCCTAAACCGCGCGGTCACAATTGCAGCAATAATCTCACGTTCTGCAATTCATTCAAAAATGGTCCTGAACTGTTGCAAACGATCCCCTGAAAGGTTTTTCGGTGGAAACAGGTGGGTTTTTATCATGGGAAACAGAATTAGCCCTCGACGTCTGAACAACTTTTTTTTGCAAAAATCCCTAAGCCGCGTGGTCACAATTTCAGCAAAAATCAGAGGTTCTGCAATTCATTCAAAAATGGTGCTGAACTGTTGCAAACGATCCCCTGAAAGGTTTTTCGGTGGAAACAGGTGGGTTTTCATCATCGGAAACAGAATAAGTCCTCAACATCTGAACAACTTTTTCTTGAAAAAATCCCTACGCCGCGCGATCACAATTGCAGCAATAATCTCACGTTCTGCAATTCATTCAAAAATGGTGCTGAACTGTTGCAAACGATCCCCTGAAAGGTTTTTCGGTGGAAACAGGTGGGTTTTTATCATGGGAAACAGAATTAGCCCTCAACGTCTGAACAACTTTTTTTTAAAAAAATCCCTAAGCCGCGCGGTCACAATTTCAGCAAAAATCTGACGTTCTGCAATTCATTCAAAAATGGTGCTGAACTGTTGCAAACGATCCCTTGAAAGGTTTTTCAGTGGAAACAGGTGGGTTTTTATCATCGGAAACAGAATTAGCCCTCAACGTATGAACAACTTTTTTTTGAAAAAATCCCTAAACCGCGCGGTCACAATTTCAGCAAAAATCTGCTCTTCTGCGATTTCCTCAAAAATGGTGCTGAACTGTTGCAAACGATCCCCTGAAAGGTTTTTGGGTGGAAACAGGTGGGTTTTTATCATGGGAAACAGAATTAGCCCTTGACGTCTGAACAACTTTTTTTTGCAAAAATCCCTAAGCCGCGTGGTCACAATTTCAGCAAAAATCAGAGGTTCTGCAATTCATTCAAAAATGGTGCTGAACTGTTGCAGACGATCCCCTGAAAGGTTTTTCGGTGGAAACAGATACGTTTTTATCATGAGAAACAGAATTAGCCCTCGACGTCTGAACAACTTTTTTTGCCAAAATCCCTAAGCCGCGCGGTCACAATTTCAGCAAAAATCTGACGTTCTGCAATTTCCTCAAAAATGGTGCTGAACTGTTGCAGACGATCCCCTGAAAGGTTTTTCGGTGTAAACAGATGCATTTTTATCATCAGAAACAGAATTAGCCCTCAACGTCTGAACAACTTTTTTTTAAAAAAATCCCTAAGCCGCGCGGTCACAATTTCAGCAAAAATCTGACGTTCTGCAATTCATTCAAAAATGGTGCTGAACTGTTGCAAACGATCCCTTGAAAGGTTTTTCAGTGGAAACAGGTGGGTTTTTATCAACTGAAACAGAATTAGCCCTCAACGTATGAACAACTTTTTTTTGAAAAAATCCCTAAACCGCGCGGTCACAATTTCAGCAAAAATCTGCTCTTCTGCGATTTCCTCAAAAATGGTGCTGAACTGTTGCAAACGATCCCCTGAAAGGTTTTTCGGTGGAAACAGGTGGGTTTTTATCATGGGAAACAGAATTAGCCCTCGACGTCTGAACAACTTTTTTTTGAAAAAATCCCTAATCCGCGCGGTCACAATTGCAGCAATAATCTCACGTTCTGCAATTCATTCAAAAATGGTCCTGAACTGTTGCAAACAATCCCCTGAAAGGTTTTTCGGTGGAAACAGGTGGGTTTTTATCATGGGAAACAGAATTAGCCCTCGACGTCTGAACAACTTTTTTTTGCAAAAATCCCTAAGCAGCGTGGTCACAATTTCAGCAAAAATCAGAGGTTCTGCAATTCATTCAAAAATGGTGCTGAACTGTTGCAAACGATCCCCTGAAAGGTTTTTCGGTGGAAACAGGTGGGTTTTCATCATCGGAAACAGAATAAGTCCTCAACATCTGAACAACTTTTTCTTGAAAAAATCCCTACGCCGCGCGATCACAATTTCAGCAAAAATCTGACGTTCTGCAATTCATTCAAAAATGGTGCTGAACTGTTGCAAACGATCCCTTGAAAGGTTTTTGAGTGGAAACAGGTGGGTTTTTATCATCGGAAACAGAATTAGCCCTCAACGTATGAACAACTTTTTTTTGAAAAAATCCCTAAACCGCGCGGTCACAATTTCAGCAAAAATCTGCTCTTCTGCAATTTCCTCAAAAATGGTGCTGAACTGTTGCAAACGATCCCCTGAAAGGTTTTTCGGTGGAAACAGGTGGGTTTTTATCATGGGAAACAGAATTAGCCCTTGACGTCTGAACAACTTTTTTTGCAAAAATCCCTAAGCCGCGCGGTCACAATTTCAGCAAAAATCTGACGTTTTGCAATTCATTCAAAAATGGTGCTGAACTGTTGCAAACGATCCCCTGAAAGGTTTTTCGGTGGAAACAGGTGGGTTTTTATCATGGGAAAAAGAATTAGCCCTCAATGTCTGAACAACTTTTTTTTTGTAAATATCCCTAAGCCGCGCGGTCACAACTTCAGCAAAAATCTGACGTTCTGCAATTCATTCAAAAATGGTGCTGAACTGTTGCAAACGATCCCCTGAAAGGTTTTTTGTTGGAAACAGGTAGGTTTTTATCATGGGAAACAGAATTAGCCCTCGACGTCTGAACAACTTTTTTTTGAAAAAATCCCTAAGCCCCGCGGTCACAATTTAAGCAAAAATCTGACGTTCTGCAATTCATTCAAAAATGGTGCTGAACTGTTGCAAACGATCCCCTGAAAGGTTTTTTTGGTGGAAACAGGTGGGTTTTTATCATGGGAAACAGAATTAGCCCTCACGTCTGAACAACATTTTTTTGCAAAAATCCCTATCATGGGAAACAGAATTAGCCCTCGACGTCTGAACAACTTTTTTTTTGAAAAAATCCCTAAGCCGCGCGGTCACAATTTCAGCAAAAATCTGACGTTCTGCAATTTCCTCAAAAATGGTTCTGAACTGTTGGAAACGATCCCATGAAAGGTTTTTCGCTGGAAACAGATGCGTTTTTATCATCAGAAACAGAATTAGCCCTCGACGTCTGAACAACTTTTTTTGCAAAAATCCCTAAGCCGCGCGGTCACAATTTCAGCAAAAATCTGACGTTCTGCAATTTCCTCAAAAATGGTGCTGAACTGTTGCAAACGATCCCCTGAAAGGTTTTTCGGTGGAAACAGATACGTTTTTATCATGAGAAACAGAATTAGCCCTCGACGTCTGAACAACTTTTTTTGCCAAAATCCCTAAGCCGCGCGGTCACAATTTCAGCAAAAATCTGACGTTCTGCAATTTCCTCAAAAATGGTGCTGAACTGTTGCAGACGATCCCCTGAAAGGTTTTTCGGTGTAAACAGATGCATTTTTATCATCAGAAACAGAATTAGCCCTCAACGTCTGAACAACTTTTTTTAAAAAAAATCCCTAAGACGCGCGGTCACAATTTCAGCAAAAATCTGACGTTCTGCAATTCATTCAAAAATGGTGCTGAACTATTGCAAACGATCCCTTGAAAGGTTTTTCAGTGGAAACAGGTGGGTTTTTATCATCGGAAACAGAATTAGCCCTCAACGTATGAACAACTTTTTTTTGAAAAAATCCCTAAACCGCGCGGTCACAATTTCAGCAAAAATCTGCTCTTCTGCGATTTCCTCAAAAATGGTGCTGAACTGTTGCAAACGATCCCCTGAAAGGTTTTTCGGTGGAAACAGGTGGGTTTTTATCATGGGAAACAGAATTAGCCCTTGACGACTGAACAACTTTTTTTGCAAAAATCCCTAATCCGCTCGGTCACAATTTCAGCAAAAATCTGACGTTTTGCAATTCATTCAAAAATGGTGCTGAACTGTTGCAAACGATCCCTTGAAAGGTTTTTCAGTGGAAACAGGTGGGTTTTTATCATCGGAAACAGAATTAGCCCTCAACGTATGAACAACTTTTTTTTGAAAAAATCCCTAAACCGCGCGGTCACAATTTCAGCAAAAATCTGACGTTTTGCAATTCATTCAAAAATGGTGCTGAACTGTTGCAAACGATCCCCTGAAAGGTTTTTTGGTGGAAACAGGTGGGTTTTTATCATCAGAAACAGAATTAGCCCTTGACGTCTGAACAACTTTTTTTTAAAAAAATCCCTAAGCCGCGCGGTCACAATTTCAGCAAAAATCTGACGTTCTGCAATTCATTCAAAAATGGTGCTGAACTGTTGCAAACGATCCCTTGAAAGGTTTTTCAGTGGAAACAGGTGGGTTTTTATCATCGGAAACAGAATTAGCCCTCAACGTATGAACAACTTTTTTTTGAAAAAATCCCTAAACCGCGCGGTCACAATTTCAGCAAAAATCTGCTCTTCTGCGATTTCCTCAAAAATGGTGCTGAACTGTTGCAAACGATCCCCTGAAAGGTTTTTCGGTGGAAACAGGTGGGTTTTTATCATGGGAAACAGAATTAGCCCTCGACGTCTGAACAACTTTTTTTTGAAAAAATCCCTAATCCGCGCGGTCACAATTGCAGCAATAATCTCACGTTCTGCAATTCATTCAAAAATGGTCCTGAACTGTTGCAAACGATCCCCTGAAAGGTTTTTCGGTGGAAACAGGTGGGTTTTTATCATGGGAAACAGAATTAGCCCTCAACGTCTGAACAACTTTTTTTTGAAAAAATCCCTAAACCGCGCGGTCACAATTTCAGCAAAAATCTGCTCTTCTGCTATTTCCTCAAAAATGGTGCTGAACTGTTGCAAACGATCCCCTGAAAGGTTTTTCGGTGGAAACAGGTGGGTTTTTATCATGGGAAACAGAATTAGCCCTTGACGTCTGAACAACTTTTTTTGCAAAAATCCCTCAGCCGCTCGGTCACAATTTCAGCAAAAATCTGACGTTTTGCAATTCATTCAAAAATGGTGCTGAACTGTTGCAGACGATCCCCTGAAAGGTTTTTCGGTGGAAACAGATACGTTTTTATCATGAGAAACAGAATTAGCCCTCGACGTCTGAACAACTTTTTTTGCCAAAATCCCTAAGCCGCGCGGTCACAATTTCAGCAAAAATCTGACGTTCTACAATTTCCTCAAAAATGGTGCTGAACTGTTGCAGACGATCCCCTGAAAGGTTTTTCGGTGTAAACAGATGCATTTTTATCATGAGAAACAGAATTAGCCCTCAACGTCTGAACAACTTTTTTTTAAAAAAATCCCTAATCCGTGCGGTCACAATTGCAGCAATAATCTCACGTTCTGCAATTCATTCAAAAATGGTGCTGAACTGTTGCAAACGATCCCTTGAAAGGTTTTTCAGTGGAAACAGGTGGGTTTTTATCATCGGAAACAGAATTAGCCCTCAACGTATGAACAACTTTTTTTTGAAAAAATCCCTAAACCGCGCGGTCACAATTTCAGCAAAAATCTGCTCTTCTGCTATTTCCTCAAAAATGGTGCTGAACTGTTGCAAACGATCCCCTGAAAGGTTTTTCGGTGGAAACAGGTGGGTTTTTATCATGGGAAACAGAATTAGCCCTTGACGTCTGAACAACTTTTTTTGCAAAAATCCCTAAGCCGCTCGGTCACAATTTCAGCAAAAATCTGACGTTTTGCAATTCATTCAAAAATGGTGCTGAACTGTTGCAAACGATCCCCTGAAAGGTTTTTTGGTGGAAACAGGTGGGTTTTTATCATGGGAAACAGAATTAGCCCTCGACGTCTGAACAACTTTTTTTTGAAAAAATCCCTAATCCGCGCGGTCACAATTGCAGCAATAATCTCACGTTCTGCAATTCATTCAAAAATGGTCCTGAACTGTTGCAAACGATCCCCTGAAAGGTTTTTCGGTGGAAACAGGTGGGTTTTTATCATGGGAAACAGAATTAGCCCTTGACGTCTGAACAACTTTTTTTTGCAAAAATCCCTAAGCCGCGTGGTCACAATTTCAGCAAAAATCAGAGGTTCTGCAATTCATTCAAAAATGGTGCTGAACTGTTGCAGACGATCCCCTGAAAGGTTTTTCGGTGGAAACAGATACGTTTTTATCATGAGAAACAGAATTAGCCCTCGACGTCTGAACAACTTTTTTTGCCAAAATCCCTAAGCCGCGCGGTCACAATTTCAGCAAAAATCTGATGTTCTGCAATTTCCTCAAAAATGGTGCTGAACTGTTGCAGACGATCCCCTGAAAGGTTTTTCGGTGTAAACAGATGAATTTTTATCATCAGAAACAGAATTAGCCCTCAACGTCTGAACAACTTTTTTTTAAAAAAATCCCTAAACCGCGCGGTCACAATTTCAGCAAAAATCTGCTCTTCTGCGATTTCCTCAAAAATGGTGCGGAACTGTTGCAAACGATCCCCTGAAAGGTTTTTCGGTGGAAACAGGTGGGTTTTTATCATGGGAAACAGAATTAGCCCTCGACGTCTGAACAACTTTTTTTTGAAAAAATCCCTAATCCGCGCGGTCACAATTGCAGCAATAATCTCACGTTCTGCAATTCATTCAAAAATGGTCCTGAACTGTTGCAAACGATCCCCTGAAAGGTTTTTCGGTGGAAACAGGTGGGTTTTTATCATGGGAAACAGAATTAGCCCTCGACGTCTGAACAACTTTTTTTTGAAAAAATCCCTAATCCGCGCGGTCACAATTGCAGCAATAATCTCACGTTCTTCAATTCATTCAAAAATGGTCCTGAACTGTTGCAAACGATCCCCTGAAAGGTTTTTCGGTGGAAACAGGTGGGTTTTTACCATGGGAAACAGAATTAGCCCTCGACGTCTGAACAACTATTTTTTGCAAAAATCCCTAAGCCGCGTGGTCACAATTTCAGCAAAAATCAGAGGTTCTGCAATTCATTCAAAAATGGTGCTGAACTGTTGCAAACGATCCCCTGAAAGGTTTTTCGGTGGAAACAGGTGGGTTTTCATCATCGGAAACAGAATAAGTCCTCAACATCTGAACAACTTTTTCTTGAAAAAATCCCTACGCCGCGCGATCACAATTTCAGCAAAAATCTGACGTTCTGCAATTCATTCAAAAATGGTGCTGAACTGTTGCAAACGATCCCTTGAAAGGTTTTTCAGTGGAAACAGGTGGGTTTTTATCATCGGAAACAGAATTAGCCCTCAACGTATGAATAACTTTTTTTTGAAAAAATCCCTAAACCGCGCGGTCACAATTTCAGCAAAAATCTGCTCTTCTGCGATTTCCTCAAAAATGGTGCTGAACTGTTGCAAACGATCCCCTGAAAGGTTTTTCGGTGGAAACAGGTGGGTTTTTATCATGGGAAACAGAATTAGCCCTTGACGTCTGAACAACTTTTTTTGCAAAAATCTCTAAGCCGCGCGGTCACAATTTCAGCAAAAATCTGACGTTTTGCAATTCATTCAAAAATGGTGCTGAACTGTTGCAAACGATCCCCTGAAA
The DNA here is from genome assembly GCF_964106915.1 of Podarcis gaigeae. Lineage (NCBI taxonomy): Eukaryota > Metazoa > Chordata > Lepidosauria > Squamata > Lacertidae > Podarcis > Podarcis gaigeae. The sequence goes on along the minus strand of NC_139679.1, from coordinate 14,143,252 downwards.
GGTTTTTCGGTGGAAACAGGTGGGTTTTTATCATGGGAAACAGAATTAGCCCTCAATGTCTGAACAACTTTTTTTTTGTAAATATCCCTAAGCCGCGCGGTCACAATTTCAGCAAAAATCTGACGTTCTGCAATTCATTCAAAAATGGTGCTGAACTGTTGCAAACGATCCCCTGAAAGGTTTTTTGTTGGAAACAGGTAGGTTTTTATCATGGGAAACAGAATTAGTCCTCGACGTCTGAACAACTTTTTTTTGCAAAAATCCCTAAGCCCCGCGGTCACAATTTAAGCAAAAATCTGACGTTCTGCAATTCATTCAAAAATGGTGCTGAACTGTTGCAAACGATCCCCTGAAAGGTTTTTTTGGTGGAAACAGGTGGGTTTTTATCATGGGAAACAGAATTAGCCCTCGACGTCTGAACAACTTTTTTTGCAAAAATCCCTAAGCCGCGCGGTCACAATTTCAGCAAAAATCTGACGTTCTGCAATTTCCTCAAAAATGGTGCTGAACTGTTGCAAACGATCCCCTGAAAGGTTTTTCGGTGGAAACAGATACATTTTTATCATGAGAAACAGAATTAGCCCTCGACGTCTGAACAACTTTTTTTGCCAAAATCCCTAAGCCGCGCGGTCACAATTTCAGCAAAAATCTGACGTTCTGCAATTTCCTCAAAAATGGTTCTGAACTGTTGCAAACGATCCCATGAAAGGTTTTTCGCTGGAAACAGATGCGTTTTTATCATCAGAAACAGAATTAGCCCTCGACGTCTGAACAACTTTTTTTGCAAAAATCCCTAAGCCGCGCGGTCACAATTTCAGCAAAAATCTGACGTTCTGCAATTTCCTCAAAAATGGTGCTGAACTGTTGCAAACGATCCCCTGAAAGGTTTTTCGGTGGAAACAGATACGTTTTTATCATGAGAAACAGAATTAGCCCTCGACGTCTGAACAACTTTTTTTGCCAAAATCCCTAAGCCGCGCGGTCACAATTTCAGCAAAAATCTGACGTTCTGCAATTTCCTCAAAAATGGTGCTGAACTGTTGCAGACGATCCCCTGAAAGGTTTTTCGCTGGAAACAGATGCATTTTTATCATCAGAAACAGAATTAGCCCTCAACGTCTGAACAACTTTTTTTAAAAAAAATCCCTAAGCCGCGCGGTCACAATTTCAGCAAAAATCTGACGTTCTGCAATTCATTCAAAAATGGTGCTGAACTGTTGCAAACGATCCCTTGAAAGGTTTTTCAGTGGAAACAGGTGGGTTTTTATCATCGGAAACAGAATTAGCCCTCAACGTATGAACAACTTTTTTTTGAAAAAATCCCTAAACCGCGCGGTCACAATTTCAGCAAAAATCTGCTCTTCTGCGATTTCCTCAAAAATGGTGCTGAACTGTTGCAAACGATCCCCTGAAAGGTTTTTCGGTGGAAACAGGTGGGTTTTTATCATGGGAAACAGAATTAGCCCTTGACGTCTGAACAACTTTTTTTGCAAAAATCCCTAAGCCGCTCGGTCACAATTTCAGCAAAAATCTGACGTTTTGCAATTCATTCAAAAATGGTGCTGAACTGTTGCAAACGATCCCCTGAAAGGTTTTTTGGTGGAAACAGGTGGGTTTTTATCATGGGAAACAGAATTAGCCCTCGACGTCTGAACAACTTTTTTTTGAAAAAATCCCTAATCCGCGCGGTCACAATTGCAGCAATAATCTCACGTTCTGCAATTCATTCAAAAATGGTCCTGAACTGTTGCAAACGATCCCCTGAAAGGTTTTTCGGTGGAAACAGGTGGGTTTTTATCATGGGAAACAGAATTAGCCCTCGACGTCTGAACAACTTTTTTTTGCAAAAATCCCTAAGCCGCGTGGTCACAATTTCAGCAAAAATCAGAGGTTCTGCAATTCATTCAAAAATGGTGCTGAACTGTTGCAAACGATCCCCTGAAAGGTTTTTCGGTGGAAACAGGTGGGTTTTCATCATCGGAAACAGAATAAGTCCTCAACATCTGAACAACTTTTTCTTGAAAAAATCCCTACGCCGCGCGATCACAATTTCAGCAAAAATCTGACGTTCTGCAATTCATTCAAAAATGGTGCTGAACTGTTGCAAACGATCCCTTGAAAGGTTTTTCAGTGGAAACAGGTGGGTTTTTATCATCGGAAACAGAATTAGCCCTCAACGTATGAACAACTTTTTTTTGAAAAAAATCCCTAAACCGCGCGGTCACAATTTCAGCAAAAATCTGCTCTTCTGCGATTTCCTCAAAAATGGTGCTGAACTGTTGCAAACGATCCCCTGAAAGGTTTTTCGGTGGAAACAGGTGGGTTTTTATCATGGGAAACAGAATTAGCCCTTGACGTCTGAACAACTTTTTTTGCAAAAATCCCTAAGCCGCGCGGTCACAATTTCAGCAAAAATCTGACGTTTTGCAATTCATTCAAAAATGGTGCTGAACTGTTGCAAACGATCCCTGAAAGGTTTTTCGGTGGAAACAGGTGGGTTTTTATCATGGGAAACAGAATTAGCCCTCGACAGCTGAACAACTTTTTTTGAAAAAATCCCTAAGCCGCGCGGTCACAATTTCAGCAAAAATCTGACGTTCTGCAATTCATTCAAAAATGGTGCTGAACTGTTGCAAAGGATCCCCTGAAAGGTTTTTCGGTGGAAACAGGTGGGTTTTTATCATCGGAAACAGAATAAGTCCTCAACATCTGAACAAGTTTTTTTAAAAAAAATCCCTAAGCCGCGCGGTCACAATTTCAGCAAAAATCTGACGTTCTGCAATTCATTCAAAAATGGTGCTGAACTGTTGCAAACGATCCCAAGAAAGGTTTTTCGATGGAAAAAGGTGGGTTTTTATCATGGGAAACAGAATTAGCCCTCAATGTCTGAACAACTTTTTTTTTGTAAATATCCCTTAGCCGCGCGGTCACAATTTCAGCAAAAATCTGACGTTCTGCAATTCATTCAAAAATGGTGCTGAACTGTTGCAAACGATCCCCTGAAAGGTTTTTTTGGTGGAAACAGGTGGGTTTTTATCATGGGAAACAGAATTAGCCCTCGACGTCTGAACAACTTTTTTTTGCAAAAATCCCTATCATGGGAAACAGAATTAGCCCTCGACGTCTGAACAACTTTTTTTGCAAAAATCCCTAAGCCGCGCGGTCACAATTTCAGCAAAAATCTGACGTTCTGCAATTTCCTCAAAAATGGTGCTGAACTGTTGCAAACGATCCCCTGAAAGGTTTTTCGGTGGAAACAGATACGTTTTTATCATGAGAAACAGAATTAGCCCTCGACGTCTGAACAACTTTTTTTGCCAAAATCCCTAAGCCGCGCGGTCACAATTTCAGCAAAAATCTGACGTTCTGCAATTTCCTCAAAAATGGTTCTGAACTGTTGCAAACGATCCCATGAAAGGTTTTTCGCTGGAAACAGATGCGTTTTTATCATCAGAAACAGAATTAGCCCTCGACGTCTGAACAACTTTTTTTGCAAAAATCCCTAAGCCGCGCGGTCACAATTTCAGCAAAAATCTGACGTTCTGCAATTTCCTCAAAAATGGTGCTGAACTGTTGCAAACGATCCCCTGAAAGGTTTTTCGGTGGAAACAGATACGTTTTTATCATGAGAAACAGAATTAGCCCTCGACGTCTGAACAACTTTTTTTGCCAAAATCCCTAAGCCGCGCGGTCACAATTTCAGCAAAAATCTGACGTTCTGCAATTTCCTCAAAAATGGTGCTGAACTGTTGCAGACGATCCCCTGAAAGGTTTTTCGGTGTAAACAGATGCATTTTTATCATCAGAAACAGAATTAGCCCTCAACGTCTGAACAACTTTTTTAAAAAAAAAATCCCTAAGCCGCGCGGTCACAATTTCAGCAAAAATCTGACGTTCTGCAATTCATTCAAAAATGGTGCTGAACTGTTGCAAACGATCCCTTGAAAGGTTTTTCAGTGGAAACAGGTGGGTTTTTATCATCGGAAACAGAATTAGCCCTCAACGTATGAACAACTTTTTTTTGAAAAAATCCCTAAACCGCGCGGTCACAATTTCAGCAAAAATCTGCTCTTCTGCGATTTCCTCAAAAATGGTGCTGAACTGTTGCAAACGATCCCCTGAAAGGTTTTTCGGTGGAAACAGGTGGGTTTTTATCATGGGAAACAGAATTAGCCCTTGACGTCTGAACAACTTTTTTTGCAAAAATCCTTAAGCCGCTCGGTCACAATTTCAGCAAAAATCTGACGTTTTGCAATTCATTCAAAAATGGTGCTGAACTGTTGCAAACGATCCCCTGAAAGGTTTTTTGGTGGAAACAGGTGGGTTTTTATCATGGGAAACAGAATTAGCCCTCGACGTCTGAACAACTTTTTTTTGCAAAAATCCCTAAGCCGCGTGGTCACAATTTCAGCAAAAATCAGAGGTTCTGCAATTCATTCAAAAATGGTGCTGAACTGTTGCAAACGATCCCCTGAAAGGTTTTTCGGTTGAAACAGGTGGGTTTTCATCATCGGAAATAGAATACGTCCTCAACATCTGAACAACTTTTTCTTGAAAAAATCCCTACGCCGCGCGATCACAATTTCAGCAAAAATCTGACGTTCTGCAATTCATTCAAAAATGGTGCTGAACTGTTGCAAACGATCCCTTGAAAGGTTTTTCAGTGGAAACAGGTGGGTTTTTATCATCGGAAACAGAATTAGCCCTCAACGTATGAACAACTTTTTTTTGAAAAAATCCCTAAACCGCGCGGTCACAATTTCAGCAAAAATCTGCTCTTCTGCGATTTCCTCAAAAATGGTGCTGAACTGTTGCAGACGATCCCCTGAAAGGTTTTTCGGTGGAAACAGGTGGGTTTTTATCATGGGAAACAGAATTAGCCCTTGACGTCTGAACAACTTTTTTTGCAAAAATCCCTAAGCCGCGCGGTCACAATTTCAGCAAAAATCTGACGTTTTGCAATTCATTCAAAAATGGTGCTGAACTGTTGCAAACGATCCCTGAAAGGTTTTTCGGTGGAAACAGGTGGGTTTTTATCATGGGAAACAGAATTAGCCCTCGACAGCTGAACAACTTTTTTTGAAAAAATCCCTAAGCTGCGCGGTCACAATTTCAGCAAAAATCTGACGTTCTGCAATTCATTCAAAAATGGTGCTGAACTGTTGCAAAGGATCCCCTGAAAGGTTTTTCGGTGGAAACAGGTGGGTTTTTATCATCGGAAACAGAATAAGTCCTCAACATCTGAACAAGTTTTTTTTAAAAAAATCCCTAAGCCGCGCGGTCACAATTTCAGCAAAAATCTGACGTTCTGCAATTCATTCAAAAATGGTGCTGAACTGTTGCAAACGATCCCCTGAAAGGTTTTTCGGTGGAAACAGGTGGGTTTTTATCATGGGAAACAGAATTAGCCCTCAATGTCTGAACAACTTTTTTTTTGTAAATATCCCTTAGCCGCGCGGTCACAATTTCAGCAAAAATCTGACGTTCTGCAATTCATTCAAAAATGGTGCTGAACTGTTGCAAACGATCCCCTGAAAGGTTTTTTTGGTGGAAACAGGTGGGTTTTTATCATGGGAAACAGAATTAGCCCTCGACGTCTGAACAACTTTTTTTTGCAAAAATCCCTATCATGGGAAACAGAATTAGCCCTCGACGTCTGAACAACTTTTTTTTGAAAAAATCCCTAAGCCGCGCGGTCACAATTTCAGCAAAAATCTGACGTTCTGCAATTTCCTCAAAAATGGTGCTGAACTGTTGCAAACGATCCCCTGAAAGGTTTTTCGGTGGAAACAGATACGTTTTTATCATGAGAAACAGAATTAGCCCTTGACGTCTGAACAACTTTTTTTGCCAAAATCCCTAAGCCGCGCGGTCACAATTTCAGCAAAAATCTGACGTTCTGCAATTTCCTCAAAAATGGTGCTGAACTGTTGCAGACGATCCCCTGAAAGGTTTTTCGGTGTAAACAGATGCATTTTTATCATCAGAAACAGAATTAGCCCTCAACGTCTGAACAACTTGTTTTTAAAAAAATCCCTAAGCCGCGCGGTCACAATTTCAGCAAAAATCTGACGTTCTGCAATTCATTCAAAAATGGTGCTGAACTGTTGCAAACGATCCCCTGAAAGTTTTTTTGGTGGAAACAGGTGGGTTTTTATCATGGGAAACAGAATTAGCCCTCGACGTCTGAACAACTTTTTTTTGAAAAAATCCCTAAGCCGCGCGGTCACAATTTCAGCAAAAATCTGACGTTCTGCAATTCATTCAAAAATGGTGCTGAACTGTTGCAAACGATCCCCTGAAAGGTTTTTTGGTGGAAACAGGTGGGTTTTTATCATGGGAAACAGAATTAGCCCTCGACGTCTGAACAACTTTTTTTTGCAAAAATCCCTAAGCCGCGCGGTCACAATTTCAGCAAAAATCTGACGTTCTGCAATTTCCTCAAAAATGGTGCTGAACTGTTGCAGACGATTCCCTGAAAGGTTTTTCGGTGTAAACAGATGCATTTTTATCATCAGAAACAGAATTAGCCCTCAACGTCTGTACAACTTGTTTTTAAAAAAATCCCTAAGCCGCGCGGTCACAATTTCAGCAAAAATCTGACGTTCTGCAATTCATTCAAAAATGGTGCTGAACTGTTGCAAACGATCCCCTGAAAGGTTTTTTGGTGGAAACAGGTGGGTTTTTATCATGGGAAACAGAATTAGCCCTCGACGTCTGAACAACTTTTTTTTGAAAAAATCCCTAAGCCGCGCGGTCACAATTTCAGCAAAAATCTGACGTTCTGCAATTTCCTCAAAAATGGTGCTGAACTGTTGCAGACGATCCCCTGAAAGGTTTTTCGGTGTAAACAGATGCATTTTTATCATCAGAAACAGAATTAGCCCTCAACGTCTGAACAACTTTTTTTTGAAAAAATCCCTAATCCGCGCGTTCACAATTGCAGCAATAATCTCACGTTCTGCAATTCATTCAAAAATGGTCCTGAACTGTTGCAAACGATCCCCTGAAAGGTTTTTCGGTGGAAACAGGTGGGTTTTTATCATGGGAAACAGAATTAGCCCTCGACGTCTGAACAACTTTTTTTTGCAAAAATCCCTAAGCCGCGTGGTCACAATTTCAGCAAAAATCAGAGGTTCTGCAATTCATTCAAAAATGGTGCTGAACTGTTGCAGACGATCCCCTGAAAGGTTTTTCGGTGGAAACAGATACGTTTTTATCATGAGAAACAGAATTAGCCCTCGACGTCTGAACAACTTTTTTTTGCAAAAATCCCTAAGCCGCGCGGTCACAATTTCAGCAAAAATCTGACGTTCTGCAATTTCCTCAAAAATGGTGCTGAACTGTTGCAGACGATCCCTTGAAATGTTTTTCGGTGTAAACAGATGCATTTTTATCATCAGAAACAGAATTAGCCCTCAACGTCTGTACAACTTGTTTTTAAAAAAATCCCTAAGCCGCGCGGTCACAATTTCAGCAAAAATCTGACGTTCTGCAATTTCCTCAAAAATGGTGCTGAACTGTTGCAGACGATCCCCTGAAAGGTTTTTCGGTGTAAACAGATGCATTTTTATCATCAGAAACAGAATTAGCCCTCAACGTCTGAACAACTTTTTTTTGAAAAAATCCCTAATCCGCGCGGTCACAATTGCAGCAATAATCTCACGTTCTGCAATTCATTCAAAAATGGTCCTGAACTGTTGCAAACGATCCCCTGAAAGGTTTTTCGGTGGAAACAGGTGGGTTTTTATCATGGGAAACAGAATTAGCCCTCGACGTCTGAACAACTTTTTTTTGCAAAAATCCCTAAGCCGCGCGGTCACAATTTCAGCAAAAATCTGACGTTCTGCAATTTATTCAAAAATGGTGCTGAACTGTTGCAAACGATCCCCTGAAAGGTTTTTTGGTGGAAACAGGTGGGTTTTTATCATGGGAAACAGAATTAGCCCTCGACGTCTGAACAACTTTTTTTTGAAAAAATCCCTAAGCCGTGCGGTCACAATTTCAGCAAAAATCTGACGTTCTGCAATTTCCTCAAAAATGGTGCTGAACTGTTGCAAACGATCCCCTGAAAGGTTTTTCGGTGGAAACAGATACGTTTTTATCATGAGAAACAGAATTAGCACTTGACGTCTGAACAACTTTTTTTGCCAAAATCCCTAAGCCGCGCGGTCACAATTTCAGCAAAAATCTGACGTTCTGCAATTTCCTCAAAAATGGTGCTGAACTGTTGCAGACGATCCCCTGAAAGGTTTTTCGGTGTAAACAGATGCATTTTTATCATCAGAAACAGAATTAGCCCTCAACGTCTGAACAACTTGTTTTTAAAAAAATCCCTAAGCCGCGCGGTCACAATTTCAGCAAAAATCTGACGTTCTGCAATTCATTCAAAAATGGTGCTGAACTGTTGCAAACGATCCCCTGAAAGGTTTTTTGGTGGAAACAGGTGGGTTTTTATCATGGGAAACAGAATTAGCCCTCGACGTCTGAACAACTTTTTTTTGAAAAAATCCCTAAGCCGTGCGGTCACAATTTCAGCAAAAATCTGACGTTCTGCAATTTCCTCAAAAATGGTGCTGAACTGTTGCAAACGATCCCCTGAAAGGTTTTTCGGTGGAAACAGGTGGGTTTTTATCATGGGAAACAGAATTAGCCCTCGACGTCTGAACAACTTTTTTTTGCAAAAATCCCTATCATGGGAAACAGAATTAGCCCTCGACGTCTGAACAACTTTTTTTTGAAAAAATCCCTAAGCCGCGCGGTCACAATTTCAGCAAAAATCTGACGTTCTGCAATTTCCTCAAAAATGGTGCTGAACTGTTGCAAACGATCCCCTGAAAGGTTTTTCGGTGGAAACAGATACGTTTTTATCATGAGAAACAGAATTAGCCCTTGACGTCTGAACAACTTTTTTTTGCAAAAATCCCTAAGCCGCGCGGTCACAATTTCAGCAAAAATCTGACGTTCTGCAATTCATTCAAAAATGGTGCTGAACTGTTGCAAACGATCCCCTGAAAGGTTTTTTGGTGGAAACAGGTGGGTTTTTATCATGGGAAACAGAATTAGCCCTCGACGTCTGAACAACTTTTTTTTGAAAAAATCCCTAAGCCGCGCGGTCACAATTTCAGCAAAAATCTGACGTTCTGCAATTCATTCAAAAATGGTGCTGAACTGTTGCAAACGATCCCCTGAAAGGTTTTTTGGTGGAAACAGGTGGGTTTTTATCATGGGAAACAGAATTAGCCCTCGACGTCTGAACAACTTTTTTTTGCAAAAATCCCTAAGCCGCGCGGTCACAATTTCAGCAAAAATCTGACGTTCTGCAATTTCCTCAAAAATGGTGCTGAACTGTTGCAGACGATTCCCTGAAAGGTTTTTCGGTGTAAACAGATGCATTTTTATCATCAGAAACAGAATTAGCCCTCAACGTCTGTACAACTTGTTTTTAAAAAAATCCCTAAGCCGCGCGGTCACAATTTCAGCAAAAATCTGACGTTCTGCAATTCATTCAAAAATGGTGCTGAACTGTTGCAAACGATCCCCTGAAAGGTTTTTTGGTGGAAACAGGTGGGTTTTTATCATGGGAAACAGAATTAGCCCTCGACGTCTGAACAACTTTTTTTTGAAAAAATCCCTAAGCCGCGCGGTCACAATTTCAGCAAAAATCTGACGTTCTGCAATTTCCTCAAAAATGGTGCTGAACTGTTGCAGACGATCCCCTGAAAGGTTTTTCGGTGTAAACAGATGCATTTTTATCATCAGAAACAGAATTAGCCCTCAACGTCTGAACAACTTTTTTTTGAAAAAATCCCTAATCCGCGCGTTCACAATTGCAGCAATAATCTCACGTTCTGCAATTCATTCAAAAATGGTCCTGAACTGTTGCAAACGATCCCCTGAAAGGTTTTTCGGTGGAAACAGGTGGGTTTTTATCATGGGAAACAGAATTAGCCCTCGACGTCTGAACAACTTTTTTTTGCAAAAATCCCTAAGCCGCGTGGTCACAATTTCAGCAAAAATCAGAGGTTCTGCAATTCATTCAAAAATGGTGCTGAACTGTTGCAGACGATCCCCTGAAAGGTTTTTCGGTGGAAACAGATACGTTTTTATCATGAGAAACAGAATTAGCCCTCGACGTCTGAACAACTTTTTTTTGCAAAAATCCCTAAGCCGCGCGGTCACAATTTCAGCAAAAATCTGACGTTCTGCAATTTCCTCAAAAATGGTGCTGAACTGTTGCAGACGATCCCTTGAAATGTTTTTCGGTGTAAACAGATGCATTTTTATCATCAGAAACAGAATTAGCCCTCAACGTCTGTACAACTTGTTTTTAAAAAAATCCCTAAGCCGCGCGGTCACAATTTCAGCAAAAATCTGACGTTCTGCAATTTCCTCAAAAATGGTGCTGAACTGTTGCAGACGATCCCCTGAAAGGTTTTTCGGTGTAAACAGATGCATTTTTATCATCAGAAACAGAATTAGCCCTCAACGTCTGAACAACTTTTTTTTGAAAAAATCCCTAATCCGCGCGGTCACAATTGCAGCAATAATCTCACGTTCTGCAATTCATTCAAAAATGGTCCTGAACTGTTGCAAACGATCCCCTGAAAGGTTTTTCGGTGGAAACAGGTGGGTTTTTATCATGGGAAACAGAATTAGCCCTCGACGTCTGAACAACTTTTTTTTGCAAAAATCCCTAAGCCGCGCGGTCACAATTTCAGCAAAAATCTGACGTTCTGCAATTTATTCAAAAATGGTGCTGAACTGTTGCAAACGATCCCCTGAAAGGTTTTTTGGTGGAAACAGGTGGGTTTTTATCATGGGAAACAGAATTAGCCCTCGACGTCTGAACAACTTTTTTTTGAAAAAATCCCTAAGCCGTGCGGTCACAATTTCAGCAAAAATCTGACGTTCTGCAATTTCCTCAAAAATGGTGCTGAACTGTTGCAAACGATCCCCTGAAAGGTTTTTCGGTGGAAACAGATACGTTTTTATCATGAGAAACAGAATTAGCCCTTGACGTCTGAACAACTTTTTTTGCCAAAATCCCTAAGCCGCGCGGTCACAATTTCAGCAAAAATCTGACGTTCTGCAATTTCCTCAAAAATGGTGCTGAACTGTTGCAGACGATCCCCTGAAAGGTTTTTCGGTGTAAACAGATGCATTTTTATCATCAGAAACAGAATTAGCCCTCAACGTCTGAACAACTTGTTTTTAAAAAAATCCCTAAGCCGCGCGGTCACAATTTCAGCAAAAATCTGACGTTCTGCAATTCATTCAAAAATGGTGCTGAACTGTTGCAAACGATCCCCTGGAAGGTTTTTTGGTGGAAACAGGTGGGTTTTTATCATGGGAAACAGAATTAGCCCTCGACGTCTGAACAACTTTTTTTTGAAAAAATCCCTAAGCCGTGCGGTCACAATTTCAGCAAAAATCTGACGTTCTGCAATTTCCTCAAAAATGGTGCTGAACTGTTGCAAACGATCCCCTGAAAGGTTTTTCGGTGGAAACAGGTGGGTTTTTATCATGGGAAACAGAATTAGCCCTCGACGTCTGAACAACTTTTTTTTGCAAAAATCCCTATCATGGGAAACAGAATTAGCCCTCGACGTCTGAACAACTTTTTTTTGAAATAATCCCTAAGCCGCGCGGTCACAATTTCAGCAAAAATCTGACGTTCTGCAATTTCCTCAAAAATGGTGCTGAACTGTTGCAAACGATCCCCTGAAAGGTTTTTCGGTGGAAACAGATACGTTTTTATCATGAGAAACAGAATTAGCCCTTGACGTCTGAACAACTTTTTTTTGAAAAAATCCCTAAGCCGCGCGGTCACAATTTCAGCAAAAATCTGACGTTCTGCAATTCATTCAAAAATGGTGCTGAACTGTTGCAAACGATCCCCTGAAAGGTTTTTTGGTGGAAACAGGTGGGTTTTTATCATGGGAAACAGAATTAGCCCTCGACGTCTGAACAACTTTTTTTTGCAAAAATCCCTAAGGCGCGGTCACAATTTCAGCAAAAATCTGACGTTCTGCAATTTCCTCAAAAATGGTGCTGAACTGTTGCAGACGATCCCCTGAAAGGTTTTTCGGTGTAAACAGATGCATTTTTATCATCAGAAACAGAATTAGCCCTCAACGTCTGTACAACTTGTTTTTAAAAAAATCCCTAAGCCGCGCGGTCACAATTTCAGCAAAAATCTGACGTTCTGCAATTCATTCAAAAATGGTGCTGAACTGTTGCAAACGATCCCCTGAAAGGTTTTTTGGTGGAAACAGGTGGGTTTTTATCATGGGAAACAGAATTAGCCCTCGACGTCTGAACAACTTTTTTTTGAAAAAATCCCTAAGCCGCGCGGTCACAATTTCAGCAAAAATCTGACGTTCTGCAATTTCCTCAAAAATGGTGCTGAACTGTTGCAGACGATCCCCTGAAAGGTTTTTCGGTGTAAACAGATGCATTTTTATCATCAGAAACAGAATTAGCCCTCAACGTCTGAACAACTTTTTTTTGAAAAAATCCCTAATCCGCGCGGTCACAATTGCAGCAATAATCTCACGTTCTGCAATTCATTCAAAAATGGTCCTGAACTGTTGCAAACGATCCCCTGAAAGGTTTTTCGGTGGAAACAGGTGGGTTTTTATCATGGGAAACAGAATTAGCCCTCGACGTCTGAACAACTTTTTTTTGCAAAAATCCCTAAGCCGCGTGGTCACAATTTCAGCAAAAATCAGAGGTTCTGCAATTCATTCAAAAATGGTGCTGAACTGTTGCAGACGATCCCCTGAAAGGTTTTTCGGTGGAAACAGATACGTTTTTATCATGAGAAACAGAATTAGCCCTCGACGTCTGAACAACTTTTTTTTGCAAAAATCCCTAAGCCGCGCGGTCACAATTTCAGCAAAAATCCGACGTTCTGCAATTTCCTCAAAAATGGTGCTGAATTGTTGCAGACGATCCCTTGAAATGTTTTTCGCTGTAAACAGATGCATTTTTATCATCAGAAACAGAATTAGCCCTCAACGTCTGAACAACTTGTTTTTAAAAAAATCCCTAAGCCGCGCGGTCACAATTTCAGCAAAAATCTGACGTTCTGCAATTCATTCAAAAATGGTGCTGAACTGTTGCAAACGATCCCCTGAAAGGTTTTTCGGTGGAAACAGGTGGGTTTTTATCATGGGAAACAGAATTAGCCCTCGACGTCTGAACAACTTTTTTTTGCAAAAATCCCTAAGCCGCGCGGTCACAATTTCAGCAAAAATCTGACGTTCTGCAATTCATTCAAAAATGGTGCTGAACTGTTGCAAACGATCCCCTGAAAGGTTTTTCGGTGGAAACAGGTGGGTTTTTATCATGGGAAACAGAATTAGCCCTCGGCGTCTGAACAACTTTTTTTTGAAAAAATCCCTAAGCCGTGCGGTCACAATTTCAGCAAAAATCTGACGTTCTGCAATTTCCTCAAAAATGGTGCTGAACTGTTGCAAACGATCCCCTGAAAGGTTTTTCGGTGGAAACAGGTGGGTTTTTATCATGGGAAACAGAATTAGCCCTCGACGTCTGAACAACTTTTTTTTGAAAAAATCCCTAAGCCGCGCGGTCACAATTTCAGCAAAAATCTGACGTTCTGCAATTTCCTCAAAAATGGTGCTGAACTGTTGCAAACGATCCCCTGAAAGGTTTTTCGGTGGAAACAGATACGTTTTTATCATGAGAAACAGAATTAGCCCTTGACGTCTGAACAACTTTTTTTTGCAAAAATCCCTAAGCCGCGCGGTCACAATTTCAGCAAAAATCTGACGTTCTGCAATTCATTCAAAAATGGTGCTGAACTGTTGCAGACGATCCCCTGAAAGGTTTTTTGGTGGAAACAGGTGGGTTTTTATCATGGGAAACAGAATTAGCCCTCGACGTCTGAACAACTTTTTTTTGAAAAAATCCCTAAGCCGTGCGGTCACAATTTCAGCAAAAATCTGACGTTCTGCAATTTCCTCAAAAATGGTGCTGAACTGTTGCAAACGATCCCCTGAAAGGTTTTTCGGTGGAAACAGATACGTTTTTATCATGAGAAACAGAATTAGCCCTTGACGTCTGAACAACTTTTTTTGCCAAAATCCCTAAGCCGCGCGGTCACAATTTCAGCAAAAATCTGACGTTCTGCAATTTCCTCAAAAATGGTGCTGAACTGTTGCAGACGATCCCCTGAAAGGTTTTTCGGTGTAAACAGATGCATTTTTATCATCAGAAACAGAATTAGCCCTCAACGTCTGAACAACTTGTTTTTAAAAAAATCCCTAAGCCGCGCGGTCACAATTTCAGCAAAAATCTGACGTTCTGCAATTCATTCAAAAATGGTGCTGAACTGTTGCAAACGATCCCCTGAAAGGTTTTTTGGTGGAAACAGGTGGGTTTTTATCATGGGAAACAGAATTAGCCCTCGACGTCTGAACAACTTTTTTTTGAAAAAATCCCTAAGCCGTGCGGTCACAATTTCAGCAAAAATCTGACGTTCTGCAATTTCCTCAAAAATGGTGCTGAACTGTTGCAAACGATCCCCTGAAAGGTTTTTCGGTGGAAACAGGTGGGTTTTTATCATGGGAAACAGAATTAGCCCTCGACGTCTGAACAACTTTTTTTTGCAAAAATCCCTATCATGGGAAACAGAATTAGCCCTCGACGTCTGAACAACTTTTTTTTGAAAAAATCCCTAAGCCGCGCGGTCACAATTTCAGCAAAAATCTGACGTTCTGCAATTTCCTCAAAAATGGTGCTGAACTGTTGCAAACGATCCCCTGAAAGGTTTTTCGGTGGAAACAGATACGTTTTTATCATGAGAAACAGAATTAGCCCTTGACGTCTGAACAACTTTTTTTTGCAAAAATCCCTAAGCCGCGCGGTCACAATTTCAGCAAAAATCTGACGTTCTGCAATTCATTCAAAAATGGTGCTGAACTGTTGCAAACGATCCCCTGAAAGGTTTTTTGGTGGAAACAGGTGGGTTTTTATCATGGGAAACAGAATTAGCCCTCGACGTCTGAACAACTTTTTTTTGCAAAAATCCCTAAGCCGCGCGGTCACAATTTCAGCAAAAATCTGACGTTCTGCAATTTCCTCAAAAATGGTGCTGAACTGTTGCAGACGATCCCTTGAAATGTTTTTCGGTGTAAACAGATGCATTTTTATCATCAGAAACAGAATTAGCCCTCAACGTCTGAACAACTTGTTTTTAAAAAAATCCCTAAGCCGCGCGGTCACAATTTCAGCAAAAATCTGACGTTCTGCAATTCATTCAAAAATGGTGCTGAACTGTTGCAAACGATCCCCTGAAAGGTTTTTCGGTGGAAACAGGTGGGTTTTTATCATGGGAAACAGAATTAGCCCTCGACGTCTGAACAACTTTTTTTTGCAAAAATCCCTAAGCCGCGCGGTCACAATTTCAGCAAAAATCTGACGTTCTGCAATTCATTCAAAAATGGTGCTGAACTGTTGCAAACGATCCCCTGAAAGGTTTTTTGGTGGAAACAGGTGGGTTTTTATCATGGGAAACAGAATTAGCCCTCGACGTCTGAACAACTTTTTTTTAAAAAAATCCCTAAGCCGTGCGGTCACAATTTCAGCAAAAATCTGACGTTCTGCAATTTCCTCAAAAATGGTGCTGAACTGTTGCAAACGATCCCCTGAAAGGTTTTTCGGTGGAAACAGGTGGGTTTTTATCATGGGAAACAGAATTAGCCCTCGACGTCTGAACAACTTTTTTTTGCAAAAATCCCTATCATGGGAAACAGAATTAGCCCTCGACGTCTGAACAACTTTTTTTTGAAAAAATCCCTAAGCCGCGCGGTCACAATTTCAGCAAAAATCTGACGTTCTGCAATTTCCTCAAAAATGGTGCTGAACTGTTGCAAACGATCCCCTGAAAGGTTTTTCGGTGGAAACAGATACGTTTTTATCATGAGAAACAGAATTAGCCCTTGACGTCTGAACAACTTTTTTTTGCAAAAATCCCTAAGCCGCGCGGTCACAATTTCAGCAAAAATCTGACGTTCTGCAATTCATTCAAAAATGGTGCTGAACTGTTGCAAACGATCCCCTGAAAGGTTTTTTGGTGGAAACAGGTGGGTTTTTATCATGGGAAACAGAATTAGCCCTCGACGTCTGAACAACTTTTTTTTGCAAAAATCCCTAAGCCGCGCGGTCACAATTTCAGCAAAAATCTGACGTTCTGCAATTTCCTCAAAAATGGTGCTGAACTGTTGCAGACGATCCCCTGAAAGGTTTTTCGGTGTAAACAGATGCATTTTTATCATCAGAAACAGAATTAGCCCTCAACGTCTGTACAACTTGTTTTTAAAAAAATCCCTAAGCCGCGCGGTCACAATTTCAGCAAAAATCTGACGTTCTGCAATTCATTCAAAAATGGTGCTGAACTGTTGCAAACGATCCCCTGAAAGGTTTTTTGGTGGAAACAGGTGGGTTTTTATCATGGGAAACAGAATTAGCCCTCGACGTCTGAACAACTTTTTTTTGAAAAAATCCCTAAGCCGCGCGGTCACAATTTCAGCAAAAATCTGACGTTCTGCAATTTCCTCAAAAATGGTGCTGAACTGTTGCAGACGATCCCCTGAAAGGTTTTTCGGTGTAAACAGATGCATTTTTATCATCAGAAACAGAATTAGCCCTCAACGTCTGAACAACTTTTTTTTGAAAAAATCCCTAATCCGCGCGGTCACAATTGCAGCAATAATCTCACGTTCTGCAATTCATTCAAAAATGGTCCTGAACTGTTGCAAACGATCCCCTGAAAGGTTTTTCGGTGGAAACAGGTGGGTTTTTATCATGGGAAACAGAATTAGCCCTCGACGTCTGAACAACTTTTTTTTGCAAAAATCCCTAAGCCGCGTGGTCACAATTTCAGCAAAAATCAGAGGTTCTGCAATTCATTCAAAAATGGTGCTGAACTGTTGCAGACGATCCCCTGAAAGGTTTTTCGGTGGAAACAGATACGTTTTTATCATGAGAAACAGAATTAGCCCTCGACGTCTGAACAACTTTTTTTTGCAAAAATCCCTAAGCCGCGCGGTCACAATTTCAGCAAAAATCTGACGTTCTGCAATTTCCTCAAAAATGGTGCTGAACTGTTGCAGACGATCCCTTGAAATGTTTTTCGGTGTAAACAGATGCATTTTTATCATCAGAAACAGAATTAGCCCTCAACGTCTGTACAACTTGTTTTTAAAAAAATCCCTAAGCCGCGCGGTCACAATTTCAGCAAAAATCTGACGTTGTGCAATTTCCTCAAAAATGGTGCTGAACTGTTGCAGACGATCCCCTGAAAGGTTTTTCGGTGTAAACAGATGCATTTTTATCATCAGAAACAGAATTAGCCCTCAACGTCTGAACAACTTTTTTTTGAAAAAATCCCTAAGCCGCGCGGTCACAATTGCAGCAATAATCTCACGTTCTGCAATTCATTCAAAAATGGTCCTGAACTGTTGCAAACGATCCCCTGAAAGGTTTTTCGGTGGAAACAGGTGGGTTTTTATCATGGGAAACAGAATTAGCCCTCGACGTCTGAACAACTTTTTTTTGCAAAAATCCCTAAGCCGCGCGGTCACAATTTCAGCAAAAATCTGACGTTCTGCAATTCATTCAAAAATGGTGCTGAACTGTTGCAAACGATCCCCTGAAAGGTTTTTTGGTGGAAACAGGTGGGTTTTTATCATGGGAAACAGAATTAGCCCTCGACGTCTGAACAACTTTTTTTTGAAAAAATCCCTAAGCCGTGCGGTCACAATTTCAGCAAAAATCTGACGTTCTGCAATTTCCTCAAAAATGGTGCTGAACTGTTGCAGACGATCCCCTGAAAGGTTTTTCGGTGTAAACAGATGCATTTTTATCATCAGAAATAGAATTAGCCCTCAACGTCTGAACAACTTGTTTTTAAAAAAATCCCTAAGCCGCGCGGTCACAATTTCAGCAAAAATCTGACGTTCTGCAATTCATTCAAAAATGGTGCTGAACTGTTGCAAACGATCCCCTGAAAGGTTTTTTGGTGGAAACAGGTGGGTTTTTATCATGGGAAACAGAATTAGCCCTCGACGTCTGAACAACTTTTTTTTGAAAAAATCCCTAAGCCGCGCGGTCACAATTTCAGCAAAAATCTGACGTTCTGCAATTTCCTCAAAAATGGTGCTGAACTGTTGCAAACGATCCCCTGAAAGGTTTTTCGGTGGAAACAGGTGGGTTTTTATCATGGGAAACAGAATTAGCCCTCGACGTCTGAACAACTTTTTTTTGCAAAAATCCCTATCATGGGAAACAGAATTAGCCCTCGACGTCTGAACAACTTTTTTTTGCAAAAATCCCTAAGCCGCGTGGTCACAATTTCAGCAAAAATCAGAGGTTCTGCAATTCATTCAAAAATGGTGCTGAACTGTTGCAGACGATCCCCTGAAAGGTTTTTCGGTGGAAACAGATACGTTTTTATCATGAGAAACAGAATTAGCCCTCGACGTCTGAACAACTTTTTTTTGCAAAAATCCCTAAGCCGCGCGGTCACAATTTCAGCAAAAATCTGACGTTCTGCAATTTCCTCAAAAATGGTGCTGAACTGTTGCAGACGATCCCTTGAAATGTTTTTCGGTGTAAACAGATGCATTTTTATCATCAGAAACAGAATTAGCCCTCAACGTCTGTACAACTTGTTTTTAAAAAAATCCCTAAGCCGCGCGGTCACAATTTCAGCAAAAATCTGACGTTGTGCAATTTCCTCAAAAATGGTGCTGAACTGTTGCAGACGATCCCCTGAAAGGTTTTTCGGTGTAAACAGATGCATTTTTATCATCAGAAACAGAATTAGCCCTCAACGTCTGAACAACTTTTTTTTGAAAAAATCCCTAAGCCGCGCGGTCACAATTGCAGCAATAATCTCACGTTCTGCAATTCATTCAAAAATGGTCCTGAACTGTTGCAAACGATCCCCTGAAAGGTTTTTCGGTGGAAACAGGTGGGTTTTTATCATGGGAAACAGAATTAGCCCTCGACGTCTGAACAACTTTTTTTTGCAAAAATCCCTAAGCCGCGCGGTCACAATTTCAGCAAAAATCTGACGTTCTGCAATTCATTCAAAAATGGTGCTGAACTGTTGCAAACGATCCCCTGAAAGGTTTTTTGGTGGAAACAGGTGGGTTTTTATCATGGGAAACAGAATTAGCCCTCGACGTCTGAACAACTTTTTTTTGAAAAAATCCCTAAGCCGTGCGGTCACAATTTCAGCAAAAATCTGACGTTCTGCAATTTCCTCAAAAATGGTGCTGAACTGTTGCAGACGATCCCCTGAAAGGTTTTTCGGTGTAAACAGATGCATTTTTATCATCAGAAATAGAATTAGCCCTCAACGTCTGAACAACTTGTTTTTAAAAAAATCCCTAAGCCGCGCGGTCACAATTTCAGCAAAAATCTGACGTTCTGCAATTCATTCAAAAATGGTGCTGAACTGTTGCAAACGATCCCCTGAAAGGTTTTTTGGTGGAAACAGGTGGGTTTTTATCATGGGAAACAGAATTAGCCCTCGACGTCTGAACAACTTTTTTTTGAAAAAATCCCTAAGCCGCGCGGTCACAATTTCAGCAAAAATCTGACGTTCTGCAATTTCCTCAAAAATGGTGCTGAACTGTTGCAAACGATCCCCTGAAAGGTTTTTCGGTGGAAACAGGTGGGTTTTTATCATGGGAAACAGAATTAGCCCTCGACGTCTGAACAACTTTTTTTTGCAAAAATCCCTATCATGGGAAACAGAATTAGCCCTCGACGTCTGAACAACTTTTTTTTGAAAAAATCCCTAAGCCGCGCGGTCACAATTTCAGCAAAAATCTGACGTTCTGCAATTTCCTCAAAAATGGTGCTGAACTGTTGCAAACGATCCCCTGAAAGGTTTTTCGGTGGAAACAGATACGTTTTTATCATGAGAAACAGAATTAGCCCTTGACGTCTGAACAACTTTTTTTTGCAAAAATCCCTAAGCCGCGCGGTCACAATTTCAGCAAAAATCTGACGTTCTGCAATTCATTCAAAAATGGTGCTGAACTGTTGCAGACGATCCCTTGAAATGTTTTTCGGTGTAAACAGATGCATTTTTATCATCAGAAACAGAATTAGCCCTCAACGTCTGAACAACTTGTTTTTAAAAAAATCCCTAAGCCGCGCGGTCACAATTTCAGCAAAAATCTGAGGTTCTGCAATTCATTCAAAAATGGTGCTGAACTGTTGCAAACGATCCCCTGAAAGGTTTTTCGGTGGAAACAGGTGGGTTTTTATCATGGGAAACAGAATTAGCCCTCGACGTCTGAACAACTTTTTTTTGCAAAAATCCCTAAGCCGCGCGGTCACAATTTCAGCAAAAATCTGACGTTCTGCAATTCATTCAAAAATGGTGCTGAACTGTTGCAAACGATCCCCTGAAAGGTTTTTTGGTGGAAACAGGTGGGTTTTTATCATGGGAAACAGAATTAGCCCTCGACGTCTGAACAACTTTTTTTTGAAAAAATCCCTAAGCCGTGCGGTCACAATTTCAGCAAAAATCTGACGTTCTGCAATTTCCTCAAAAATGGTGCTGAACTGTTGCAAACGATCCCCTGAAAGGTTTTTCGGTGGAAACAGGTGGGTTTTTATCATGGGAAACAGAATTAGCCCTCGACGTCTGAACAACTTTTTTTTGCAAAAATCCCTATCATGGGAAACAGAATTAGCCCTCGACGTCTGAACAACTTTTTTTTGAAAAAATCCCTAAGCCGCGCGGTCACAATTTCAGCAAAAATCTGACGTTCTGCAATTTCCTCAAAAATGGTGCTGAACTGTTGCAAACGATCCCCTGAAAGGTTTTTCGGTGGAAACAGATACGTTTTTATCATGAGAAACAGAATTAGCCCTTGACGTCTGAACAACTTTTTTTTGCAAAAATCCCTAAGCCGCG
The DNA here is from genome assembly GCF_964106915.1 of Podarcis gaigeae. Classification (NCBI taxonomy): domain Eukaryota; kingdom Metazoa; phylum Chordata; class Lepidosauria; order Squamata; family Lacertidae; genus Podarcis; species Podarcis gaigeae. The sequence goes on along the minus strand of NC_139679.1, from coordinate 14,122,284 downwards.
CGGTCACAATTTCAGCAAAAATCTGACGTTCTGCAATTCATTCAAAAATGGTGCTGAACTGTTGCAAATGATCCCCTGAAAGGTTTTTTGGTGGAAACAGGTGGGTTTTTATCATGGGAAACAGAATTAGCCCTCGACGTCTGAACAACTTTTTTTTGCAAAAATCCCTAAGCCGCGCGGTCACAATTTCAGCAAAAATCTGACGTTCTGCAATTTCCTCAAAAATGGTGCTGAACTGTTGCAGACGATCCCCTGAAAGGTTTTTCGGTGTAAACAGATGCATTTTTATCATCAGAAACAGAATTAGCCCTCAACGTCTGTACAACTTGTTTTTAAAAAAATCCCTAAGCCGCGCGGTCACAATTTCAGCAAAAATCTGACGTTCTGCAATTCATTCAAAAATGGTGCTGAACTGTTGCAAACGATCCCCTGAAAGGTTTTTTGGTGGAAACAGGTGGGTTTTTATCATGGGAAACAGAATTAGCCCTCGACGTCTGAACAACTTTTTTTTGAAAAAATCCCTAAGCCGCGCGGTCACAATTTCAGCAAAAATCTGACGTTCTGCAATTTCCTCAAAAATGGTGCTGAACTGTTGCAGACGATCCCCTGAAAGGTTTTTCGGTGTAAACAGATGCATTTTTATCATCAGAAACAGAATTAGCCCTCAACGTCTGAACAACTTTTTTTTGAAAAAATCCCTAATCCGCGCGGTCACAATTGCAGCAATAATCTCACGTTCTGCAATTCATTCAAAAATGGTCCTGAACTGTTGCAAACGATCCCCTGAAAGGTTTTTCGGTGGAAACAGGTGGGTTTTTATCATGGGAAACAGAATTAGCCCTCGACGTCTGAACAACTTTTTTTTGCAAAAATCCCTAAGCCGCGTGGTCACAATTTCAGCAAAAATCAGAGGTTCTGCAATTCATTCAAAAATGGTGCTGAACTGTTGCAGACGATCCCCTGAAAGGTTTTTCGGTGGAAACAGATACGTTTTTATCATGAGAAACAGAATTAGCCCTCGACGTCTGAACAACTTTTTTTTGCAAAAATCCCTAAGCCGCGCGGTCACAATTTCAGCAAAAATCTGACGTTCTGCAATTTCCTCAAAAATGGTGCTGAACTGTTGCAGACGATCCCTTGAAATGTTTTTCGGTGTAAACAGATGCATTTTTATCATCAGAAACAGAATTAGCCCTCAACGTCTGTACAACTTGTTTTTAAAAAAATCCCTAAGCCGCGCGGTCACAATTTCAGCAAAAATCTGACGTTGTGCAATTTCCTCAAAAATGGTGCTGAACTGTTGCAGACGATCCCCTGAAAGGTTTTTCGGTGTAAACAGATGCATTTTTATCATCAGAAACAGAATTAGCCCTCAACGTCTGAACAACTTTTTTTTGAAAAAAATCCCTAAGCCGCGCGGTCACAATTGCAGCAATAATCTCACGTTCTGCAATTCATTCAAAAATGGTCCTGAACTGTTGCAAACGATCCCCTGAAAGGTTTTTCGGTGGAAACAGGTGGGTTTTTATCATGGGAAACAGAATTAGCCCTCGACGTCTGAACAACTTTTTTTTGCAAAAATCCCTAAGCCGCGCGGTCACAATTTCAGCAAAAATCTGACGTTCTGCAATTCATTCAAAAATGGTGCTGAACTGTTGCAAACGATCCCCTGAAAGGTTTTTTGGTGGAAACAGGTGGGTTTTTATCATGGGAAACAGAATTAGCCCTCGACGTCTGAACAACTTTTTTTTGAAAAAATCCCTAAGCCGTGCGGTCACAATTTCAGCAAAAATCTGACGTTCTGCAATTTCCCAAAAATGGTGCTGAACTGTTGCAGACGATTCCCTGAAAGGTTTTTCGGTGTAAACAGATGCATTTTTATCATCAGAAATAGAATTAGCCCTCAACGTCTGAACAACTTGTTTTTAAAAAAATCCCTAAGCCGCGCGGTCACAATTTCAGCAAAAATCTGACGTTCTGCAATTCATTCAAAAATGGTGCTGAACTGTTGCAAACGATCCCCTGAAAGGTTTTTTGGTGGAAACAGGTGGGTTTTTATCATGGGAAACAGAATTAGCCCTCGACGTCTGAACAACTTTTTTTTGAAAAAATCCCTAAGCCGCGCGGTCACAATTTCAGCAAAAATCTGACGTTCTGCAATTCATTCAAAAATGGTGCTGAACTGTTGCAAACGATCCCCTGAAAGGTTTTTTGGTGGAAACAGGTGGGTTTTTATCATGGGAAACAGAATTAGCCCTCGACGTCTGAACAACTTTTTTTTGCAAAAATCCCTAAGCCGCGCGGTCACAATTTCAGCAAAAATCTGACGTTCTGCAATTTCCTCAAAAATGGTGCTGAACTGTTGCAGACGATCCCCTGAAAGGTTTTTCGGTGTAAACAGATGCATTTTTATCATCAGAAACAGAATTAGCCCTCAACGTCTGAACAACTTTTTTTTGAAAAAATCCCTAATCCGCACGGTCACAATTGCAGCAATAATCTCACGTTCTGCAATTCATTCAAAAATGGTCCTGAACTGTTGCAAACGATCCCCTGAAAGGTTTTTCGGTGGAAACAGGTGGGTTTTTATCATGGGAAACAGAATTAGCCCTCGACGTCTGAACAACTTTTTTTTGCAAAAATCCCTAAGCCGCGTGGTCACAATTTCAGCAAAAATCAGAGGTTCTGCAATTCATTCAAAAATGGTGCTGAACTGTTGCAGACGATCCCCTGAAAGGTTTCTCGGTGGAAACAGATACGTTTTTATCATGAGAAACAGAATTAGCCCTCGACGTCTGAACAACTTTTTTTTGAAAAAATCCCTAAGCCGCGCGGTCACAATTTCAGCAAAAATCTGACGTTCTGCAATTTCCTCAAAAATGGTGCTGAACTGTTGCAAACGATCCCCTGAAAGGTTTTTCGGTGGAAACAGATACGTTTTTATCATGAGAAACAGAATTAGCCCTTGACGTCTGAACAACTTTTTTTGCCAAAATCCCTAAGCCGCGCGGTCACAATTGCAGCAAAAATCTGACGTTCTGCAATTTCCTCAAAAATGGTGCTGAACTGTTGCAGACGATCCCCTGAAAGGTTTTTCGGTGTAAACAGATGCATTTTTATCATCAGAAACAGAATTAGCCCTCAACGTCTGAACAACTTGTTTTTAAAAAAATCCCTAAGCCGCGCGGTCACAATTTCAGCAAAAATCTGACGTTCTGCAATTCATTCAAAAATGGTGCTGAACTGTTGCAAACGATCCCCTGAAAGGTTTTTTGGTGGAAACAGGTGGGTTTTTATCATGGGAAACAGAATTAGCCCTCGACGTCTGAACAACGTTTTTTTGAAAAAATCCCTAAGCCGCGCGGTCACAATTTCAGCAAAAATCTGACGTTCTGCAATTTCCTCAAAAATGGTGCTGAACTGTTGCAGACGATCCCCTGAAAGGTTTTTCGGTGTAAACAGATGCATTTTTATCATCAGAAACAGAATTAGCCCTCAACGTCTGAACAACTTTTTTTTGAAAAAATCCCTAATCCGCGCGGTCACAATTGCAGCAATAATCTCACGTTCTGCAATTCATTCAAAAATGGTCCTGAACTGTTGCAAACGATCCCCTGAAAGGTTTTTCGGTGTAAACAGATGCATTTTTATCATCAGAAACAGAATTAGCCCTCAACGTCTGTACAACTTGTTTTTAAAAAAATCCCTAAGCCGCGCGGTCACAATTTCAGCAAAAATCTGACGTTCTGCAATTTCCTCAAAAATGGTTCTGAACTGTTGCAAACGATCCCATGAAAGGTTTTTCGCTGGAAACAGATACGTTTTTATCATGTGAAACAGAATTAGCCCTCGACGTCTGAACAACTTTTTTTTGAAAAAATCCCTAAGCCGCGCGGTCACAATTTCAGCAAAAATCTGACGTTCTGCAATTTCCTCAAAAATGGTGCTGAACTGTTGCAGACGATCCCCTGAAAGGTTTTTCGGTGTAAACAGATGCATTTTTATCATCAGAAACAGAATTAGCCCTCAACGTCTGAACAACTTTTTTTTGAAAAAATCCCTAATCCGCGCGGTCACAATTGCAGCAATAATCTCACGTTCTGCAATTCATTCAAAAATGGTCCTGAACTGTTGCAAACGATCCCCTGAAAGGTTTTTCGGTGGAAACAGGTGGTTTTTTATCATGGGAAACAGAATTAGCCCTCGACGTCTGAACAACTTTTTTTTGCAAAAATCCCTAAGCCGCGTGGTCACAATTTCAGCAAAAATCAGAGGTTCTGCAATTCATTCAAAAATGGTGCTGAACTATTGCAGACGATCCCCTGAAAGGTTTTTCGGTGGAAACAGATACGTTTTTATCATGAGAAACAGAATTAGCCCTCGACGTCTGAACAACTTTTTTTTGCAAAAATCCTTAAGCCGCGCGGTCACAATTTCAGCAAAAATCTGACGTTCTGCAATTTCCTCAAAAATGGTGCTGAACTGTTGCAGACGATCCCCTGAAAGGTTTTTCGGTGTAAACAGATGCATTTTTATCATCAGAAACAGAATTAGCCCTCAACGTCTGAACAACTTTTTTTTGAAAAAATCCCTAATCCGCGCGGTCACAATTGCAGCAATAATCTCACGTTCTGCAATTCATTCAAAAATGGTCCTGAACTGTTGCAAACGATCCCCTGAAAGGTTTTTCGGTGGAAACAGGTGGTTTTTTATCATGGGAAACAGAATTAGCCCTCGACGTCTGAACAACTTTTTTTTGCAAAAATCCCTAAGCCGCGCGGTCACAATTTCAGCAAAAATCTGACGTTCTGCAATTCATTCAAAAATGGTGCTGAACTGTTGCAAACGATCCCCTGAAAGGTTTTTTGGTGGAAACAGGTGGGTTTTTATCATGGGAAACAGAATTAGCCCTCGACGTCTGAACAACTTTTTTTTGCAAAAATCCCTAAGCCACGCGGTCACAATTTCAGCAAAAATCTGACGTTCTGCAATTTCCTCAAAAATGGTGCTGAACTGTTGCAGACGATCCCCTGAAAGGTTTTTCGGTGTAAACAGATGCATTTTTATCATCAGAAACAGAATTAGCCCTCAACGTCTGAACAACTTTTTTTTGAAAAAATCCCTAATCCGCGCGGTCACAATTTCAGCAAAAATCTGACGTTCTGCAATTCATTTAAAAATGGTGCTGAACTGTTGCAAACGATCCCCTGAAAGGTTTTTTGGTGGAAACAGGTGGGTTTTTATCATGGGAAACAGAATTAGCCCTCGACGTCTGAACAACTTTTTTTTGAAAAAATCCCTAAGCCGCGCGGTCACAATTTCAGCAAAAATCTGACGTTCTGCAATTCATTCAAAAATGGTGCTGAACTGTTGCAAACGATCCCCTGAAAGGTTTTTCGGTGGAAACAGGTGGGTTTTTATCACTGGAAAGAGAATAAGTCCTCAACATCTGAACAAATTTTTTTTGCAAAAATCCCTAAGCCGCGCGGTCACAATTTCAGCAAAAATCTGACGTTCTGCAATTTCCTCAAAAATGGTGCTGAACTGTTGCAGACGATCCCCTGAAAGGTTTTTCGGTGTAAACAGATGCGTTTTTATCATCAGAAACAGAATTAGCCCTCAACGTCTGAACAACTTTTTTAAAAAAAAATCCCTAAGCCGCGCGGTCACAATTTCAACAAAAATCTGACGTTCTGCAATTCATTCAAAAATGGTGCTGAACTGTTGCAAACGATCCCCTGAAAGGTTTTTTGTTGGAAACAGGTGGGTTTTTATCATGGGAAACAGAATTAGCCCTCGACGTCTGAACAAGTTTTTTTTAAAAAAATCCCTAAGCCGCGCGGTCACAATTTCAGCAAAAATCTGACGTTCTGCAATTCATTCAAAAATGGTGCTGAACTGTTGCAAACGATCCCCTGAAAGGTTTTTCGGTGGAAACAGGTGGGTTTTTATCATGGGAAACAGAATTAGCCCTCGACGTCTGAACAACTTTTTTTTGCAAAAATCCCTAAGCCGCGTGGTCACAATTTCAGCAAAAATCTGACGTTCTGCAGTTCATTCAAAAATGGTGCTGAACTGTTGCAGACGATCCCCTGAAAGGTTTTTCGGTGGAAACAGATACGTTTTTATCATGAGAAACAGAATTAGCCCTCGACGTCTGAACAACTTTTTTTTGCAAAAATCCCTAAGCCGCGCGGTCACAATTTCAGCAAAAATCTGACGTTCTGCAATTTCCTCAAAAATGGTGCTGAACTGTTGCAGACGATCCCTTGAAATGTTTTTCGGTGTAAACAGATGCATTTTTATCATCAGAAACAGAATTAGCCCTCAACGTCTGTACAACTTGTTTTTAAAAAAATCCCTAAGCCGCGCGGTCACAATTTCAGCAAAAATCTGACGTTGTGCAATTTCCTCAAAAATGGTGCTGAACTGTTGCAGACGATCCCCTGAAAGGTTTTTCGGTGTAAACAGATGCATTTTTATCATCAGAAACAGAATTAGCCCTCAACGTCTGAACAACTTTTTTTTGAAAAAATCCCTAAGCCGCGCGGTCACAATTGCAGCAATAATCTCACGTTCTGCAATTCATTCAAAAATGGTCCTGAACTGTTGCAAACGATCCCCTGAAAGGTTTTTCGGTGGAAACAGGTGGGTTTTTATCATGGGAAACAGAATTAGCCCTCGACGTCTGAACAACTTTTTTTTGCAAAAATCCCTAAGCCGCGCGGTCACAATTTCAGCAAAAATCTGACGTTCTGCAATTCATTCAAAAATGGTGCTGAACTGTTGCAAACGATCCCCTGAAAGGTTTTTTGGTGGAAACAGGTGGGTTTTTATCATGGGAAACAGAATTAGCCCTCGACGTCTGAACAACTTTTTTTTGAAAAAATCCCTAAGCCGTGCGGTCACAATTTCAGCAAAAATCTGACGTTCTGCAATTTCCTCAAAAATGGTGCTGAACTGTTGCAGACGATCCCCTGAAAGGTTTTTCGGTGTAAACAGATGCATTTTTATCATCAGAAATAGAATTAGCCCTCAACGTCTGAACAACTTGTTTTTAAAAAAATCCCTAAGCCGCGCGGTCACAATTTCAGCAAAAATCTGACGTTCTGCAATTCATTCAAAAATGGTGCTGAACTGTTGCAAACGATCCCCTGAAAGGTTTTTTGGTGGAAACAGGTGGGTTTTTATCATGGGAAACAGAATTAGCCCTCGACGTCTGAACAACTTTTTTTTGAAAAAATCCCTAAGCCGCGCGGTCACAATTTCAGCAAAAATCTGACGTTCTGCAATTCATTCAAAAATGGTGCTGAACTGTTGCAAACGATCCCCTGAAAGGTTTTTTGTTGGAAACAGGTGGGTTTTTATCATGGGAAACAGAATTAGCCCTCGACGTCTGAACAACTTTTTTTTGCAAAAATCCCTAAGCCGCGCGGTCACAATTTCAGCAAAAATCTGACGTTCTGCAATTTCCTCAAAAATGGTGCTGAACTGTTGCAGACGATCCCCTGAAAGGTTTTTCGGTGTAAACAGATGCATTTTTATCATCAGAAACAGAATTAGCCCTCAACGTCTGTACAACTTGTTTTTAAAAAAATCCCTAAGCCGCGCGGTCACAATTTCAGCAAAAATCTGACGTTCTGCAATTCATTCAAAAATGGTGCTGAACTGTTGCAAACGATCCCCTGAAAGGTTTTTTGGTGGAAACAGGTGGGTTTTTATCATGGGAAACAGAATTAGCCCTCGACGTCTGAACAACTTTTTTTTGAAAAAATCCCTAAGCCGCGCGGTCACAATTTCAGCAAAAATCTGACGTTCTGCAATTTCCTCAAAAATGGTGCTGAACTGTTGCAGACGATCCCCTGAAAGGTTTTTCGGTGTAAACAGATGCATTTTTATCATCAGAAACAGAATTAGCCCTCAACGTCTGAACAACTTTTTTTTGAAAAAATCCCTAATCCGCACGGTCACAATTGCAGCAATAATCTCACGTTCTGCAATTCATTCAAAAATGGTCCTGAACTGTTGCAAACGATCCCCTGAAAGGTTTTTCGGTGGAAACAGGTGGGTTTTTATCATGGGAAACAGAATTAGCCCTCGACGTCTGAACAACTTTTTTTTGCAAAAATCCCTAAGCCGCGTGGTCACAATTTCAGCAAAAATCAGAGGTTCTGCAATTCATTCAAAAATGGTGCTGAACTGTTGCAGACGATCCCCTGAAAGGTTTCTCGGTGGAAACAGATACGTTTTTATCATGAGAAACAGAATTAGCCCTCGACGTCTGAACAACTTTTTTTTGAAAAAATCCCTAAGCCGCGCGGTCACAATTTCAGCAAAAATCTGACGTTCTGCAATTTCCTCAAAAATGGTGCTGAACTGTTGCAAACGATCCCCTGAAAGGTTTTTCGGTGGAAACAGATACGTTTTTATCATGAGAAACAGAATTAGCCCTTGACGTCTGAACAACTTTTTTTGCCAAAATCCCTAAGCCGCGCGGTCACAATTGCAGCAAAAATCTGACGTTCTGCAATTTCCTCAAAAATGGTGCTGAACTGTTGCAGACGATCCCCTGAAAGGTTTTTCGGTGTAAACAGATGCATTTTTATCATCAGAAACAGAATTAGCCCTCAACGTCTGAACAACTTGTTTTTAAAAAAATCCCTAAGCCGCGCGGTCACAATTTCAGCAAAAATCTGACGTTCTGCAATTCATTCAAAAATGGTGCTGAACTGTTGCAAACGATCCCCTGAAAGGTTTTTTGGTGGAAACAGGTGGGTTTTTATCATGGGAAACAGAATTAGCCCTCGACGTCTGAACAACGTTTTTTTGAAAAAATCCCTAAGCCGCGCGGTCACAATTTCAGCAAAAATCTGACGTTCTGCAATTTCCTCAAAAATGGTGCTGAACTGTTGCAGACGATCCCCTGAAAGGTTTTTCGGTGTAAACAGATGCATTTTTATCATCAGAAACAGAATTAGCCCTCAACGTCTGAACAACTTTTTTTTGAAAAAATCCCTAATCCGCGCGGTCACAATTGCAGCAATAATCTCACGTTCTGCAATTCATTCAAAAATGGTCCTGAACTGTTGCAAACGATCCCCTGAAAGGTTTTTCGGTGTAAACAGATGCATTTTTATCATCAGAAACAGAATTAGCCCTCAACGTCTGTACAACTTGTTTTTAAAAAAATCCCTAAGCCGCGCGGTCACAATTTCAGCAAAAATCTGACGTTCTGCAATTCATTCAAAAATGGTGCTGAACTGTTGCAAACGATCCCCTGAAAGGTTTTTTGGTGGAAACAGGTGGGTTTTTATCATGGGAAACAGAATTAGCCCTCGACGTCTGAACAACTTTTTTTTGAAAAAATCCCTAAGCCGCGCGGTCACAATTTCAGCAAAAATCTGACGTTCTGCAATTTCCTCAAAAATGGTGCTGAACTGTTGCAGACGATCCCCTGAAAGGTTTTTCGGTGTAAACAGATGCATTTTTATCATCAGAAACAGAATTAGCCCTCAACGTCTGAACAACTTTTTTTTGAAAAAATCCCTAATCCGCGCGGTCACAATTGCAGCAATAATCTCACGTTCTGCAATTCATTCAAAAATGGTCCTGAACTGTTGCAAACGATCCCCTGAAAGGTTTTTCGGTGGAAACAGGTGGTTTTTTATCATGGGAAACAGAATTAGCCCTCGACGTCTGAACAACTTTTTTTTGCAAAAATCCCTAAGCCGCGTGGTCACAATTTCAGCAAAAATCAGAGGTTCTGCAATTCATTCAAAAATGGTGCTGAACTATTGCAGACGATCCCCTGAAAGGTTTTTCGGTGGAAACAGATACGTTTTTATCATGAGAAACAGAATTAGCCCTCGACGTCTGAACAACTTTTTTTTGCAAAAATCCTTAAGCCGCGCGGTCACAATTTCAGCAAAAATCTGACGTTCTGCAATTTCCTCAAAAATGGTGCTGAACTGTTGCAGACGATCCCCTGAAAGGTTTTTCGGTGTAAACAGATGCATTTTTATCATCAGAAACAGAATTAGCCCTCAACGTCTGAACAACTTTTTTTTGAAAAAATCCCTAATCCGCGCGGTCACAATTGCAGCAATAATCTCACGTTCTGCAATTCATTCAAAAATGGTCCTGAACTGTTGCAAACGATCCCCTGAAAGGTTTTTCGGTGGAAACAGGTGGTTTTTTATCATGGGAAACAGAATTAGCCCTCGACGTCTGAACAACTTTTTTTTGCAAAAATCCCTAAGCCGCGCGGTCACAATTTCAGCAAAAATCTGACGTTCTGCAATTCATTCAAAAATGGTGCTGAACTGTTGCAAACGATCCCCTGAAAGGTTTTTTGGTGGAAACAGGTGGGTTTTTATCATGGGAAACAGAATTAGCCCTCGACGTCTGAACAACTTTTTTTTGCAAAAATCCCTAAGCCACGCGGTCACAATTTCAGCAAAAATCTGACGTTCTGCAATTTCCTCAAAAATGGTGCTGAACTGTTGCAGACGATCCCCTGAAAGGTTTTTCGGTGTAAACAGATGCATTTTTATCATCAGAAACAGAATTAGCCCTCAACGTCTGAACAACTTTTTTTTGAAAAAATCCCTAATCCGCGCGGTCACAATTTCAGCAAAAATCTGACGTTCTGCAATTCATTTAAAAATGGTGCTGAACTGTTGCAAACGATCCCCTGAAAGGTTTTTTGGTGGAAACAGGTGGGTTTTTATCATGGGAAACAGAATTAGCCCTCGACGTCTGAACAACTTTTTTTTGAAAAAATCCCTAAGCCGCGCAGTCACAATTTCAGCAAAAATCTGACGTTCTGCAATTCATTCAAAAATGGTGCTGAACTGTTGCAAACGATCCCCTGAAAGGTTTTTCGGTGGAAACAGGTGGGTTTTTATCACTGGAAAGAGAATAAGTCCTCAACATCTGAACAAATTTTTTTTGCAAAAATCCCTAAGCCGCGCGGTCACAATTTCAGCAAAAATCTGACGTTCTGCAATTTCCTCAAAAATGGTGCTGAACTGTTGCAGACGATCCCCTGAAAGGTTTTTCGGTGTAAACAGATGCGTTTTTATCATCAGAAACAGAATTAGCCCTCAACGTCTGAACAACTTTTTTAAAAAAAAATCCCTAAGCCGCGCGGTCACAATTTCAACAAAAATCTGACGTTCTGCAATTCATTCAAAAATGGTGCTGAACTGTTGCAAACGATCCCCTGAAAGGTTTTTTGTTGGAAACAGGTGGGTTTTTATCATGGGAAACAGAATTAGCCCTCGACGTCTGAACAAGTTTTTTTTAAAAAAATCCCTAAGCCGCGCGGTCACAATTTCAGCAAAAATCTGACGTTCTGCAATTCATTCAAAAATGGTGCTGAACTGTTGCAAACGATCCCCTGAAAGGTTTTTCGGTGGAAACAGGTGGGTTTTTATCATGGGAAACAGAATTAGCCCTCGACGTCTGAACAACTTTTTTTTGCAAAAATCCCTAAGCCGCGTGGTCACAATTTCAGCAAAAATCTGACGTTCTGCAGTTCATTCAAAAATGGTGCTGAACTGTTGCAAACGATCCGCTGAAAGGTTTTTCGGTGGAAACAGGTGGGTTTTTATCACTGGAAAGAGAATAAGTCCTCAACATCTGAACAACTTTTTTTTGCAAAAATTCCTAAGCCGCGCGGTCACAATTTCAGCAAAAATCTGACGTTCTGCAATTTCCTCAAAAATGGTGCTGAACTGTTGCAGACGATCCCCTGAAAGGTTTTTTGGTGGAAACAGGTGGGTTTTTATCATGGGAAACAGAATTAGCCCTAGACGTCTGAACAAGTTTTTTTTGAAAAAATCCCTAAGCCGCGCGGTCACAATTTCAGCAAAAATCTGATGTTCTGCAATTCATTCAAAAATGGTGCTGAACTGTTGCAAACGATCCCCTGAAAGGTTTTTTGGTGGAAACTGGTGGGTTTTTATCATGGGAAACAGAATTAGCCCTCGACGTCTGAACAACTTTTTTTTGAAAAAATCCCTATGCCGCGTGGTCACAATTTCAGCAAAAATCTGACGTTCTGCAATTCATTCAAAAATGGTGCTGAACTGTTGCAAACGATCCCCTGAAAGGTTTTTCGGTGGAAACAGGTGGGTTTTTATCATCGGAAACAGAATAAGTCCTCAACATCTGAGCAAGTTTTTTTGGAAAAAATCCCTAAGCCGCGCGGTCACAATTTCAGCAAAAATCTGACGTTCTGCAATTTCCTTAAAAATGGTGCTGAACTGTTGCAAACGATCCCATGAAAGGTTTTTCGGTGGAAACAGATGCGTTTTTATCATGAGAAACAGAATTAGCCCTCGACGTCTGAACAACTTTTTTTGCAAAAATCCCTAAGCCGCGCGGTCACAATTTCAGCAAAAATCTGACGTTCTGCAATTTCCTCAAAAATGGTGCTGAACTATTGCAAACGATCCCCTGAAAGGTTTTTCGGTGTAAACAGATGCATTTTTATCATCAGAAACAGAATTAGCCCTCAACGTCTGAACAACTTTTTTTTGAAAAAATCCCTAATCCGCGCGGTCACAATTGCACCAATAATCTCACGTTCTGAAATTCATTCAAAAATGGTCCTGAACTGTTGCAAACGATCCCCTGAAAGGTTTTTCGGTGGAAACAGGTGGGTTTTTATCATGGGAAACAGAATTAGCCCTCGACGTCTGAACAACTTTTTTTTGCAAAAATCCCTAAGCCGCGTGGTCACAATTTCAGCAAAAATCAGAGGTTCTGCAATTCATTCAAAAATGGTGCTGAACTGTTGCAGACGATCCCCTGAAAGGTTTTTCGGTGGAAATAGATACGTTTTTATCATGAGAAACAGAATTAGCCCTCGACGTCTGAACAACTTTTTTTTGCAAAAATCCCTAAGCCGCGCGGTCACAATTTCAGCAAAAATCTGACGTTCTGCAATTTCCTCAAAAATGGTGCTGAACTGTTGCAGACGATCCCTTGAAAGGTTTTTCGGTGTAAACAGATGCATTTTTATCATCAGAAACAGAATTAGCCCTCAACGTCTGTACAACTTGTTTTTAAAAAAATCCCTAAGCCGCGCGGTCACAATTTCAGCAAAAATCTGACGTTCTGCAATTTCCTCAAAAATGGTGCTGAACTGTTGCAGACGATCCCCTGAAAGGTTTTTCGGTGTAAACAGATGCATTTTTATCATCAGAAACAGAATTAGCCCTCAACGTCTGAACAACTTTTTTTTGAAAAAATCCCTAATCCGCGCGGTCACAATTGCAGCAATAATCTCACGTTCTGCAATTCATTCAAAAATGGTCCTGAACTGTTGCAAACGATCCCCTGAAAGGTTTTTCGGTGGAAACAGGTGGTTTTTTATCATGGGAAACAGAATTAGCCCTCGACGTCTGAACAACTTTTTTTTGCAAAAATCCCTAAGCCGCGCGGTCACAATTTCAGCAAAAATCTGACGTTCTGCAATTCATTCAAAAATGTTGCTGAACTGTTGCAAACGATCCCCTGAAAGGTTTTTTGGTGGAAACAGGTGGGTTTTTATCATGGGAAACAGAATTAGCCCTCGACGTCTGAACAACTTTTTTTTGCAAAAATCCCTAAGCCACGCGGTCACAATTTCAGCAAAAATCTGACGTTCTGCAATTTCCTCAAAAATGGTGCTGAACTGTTGCAGACGATCCCCTGAAAGGTTTTTCGGTGTAAACAGATGCATTTTTATCATCAGAAACAGAATTAGCCCTCAACGTCTGAACAACTTTTTTTTGAAAAAATCCCTAATCCGCGCGGTCACAATTTCAGCAAAAATCTGACGTTCTGCAATTCATTTAAAAATGGTGCTGAACTGTTGCAAACGATCCCCTGAAATGTTTTTTGGTGGAAACAGGTGGGTTTTTATCATGGGAAACAGAATTAGCCCTCGACGTCTGAACAACTTTTTTTTGAAAAAATCCCTAAGCCGCGCGGTCACAATTTCAGCAAAAATCTGACGTTCTGCAATTCATTCAAAAATTTTGCTGAACTGTTGCAAACGATCCCCTGAAAGGTTTTTCGGTGGAAACAGGTGGGTTTTTATCATGGGAAACAGAATTAGCCCTCGACGTCTGAACAACTTTTTTTTGAAAAAATCCCTAAGCCGCGCGGTCACAATTTCAGCAAAAATCTGACGTTCTGCAATTCATTCAAAAATGGTGCTGAACTGTTGCAAACGATCCCCTGAAAGGTTTTTTGTTGGAAACAGGTGGGTTTTTATCATGGGAAACAGAATTAGCCCTCGACGTCTGAACAACTTTTTTTTGCAAAAATCCCTAAGCTGCGTGGTCACAATTTCAGCAAAAATCTGACGTTCTGCAGTTCATTCAAAAATGGTGCTGAACTGTTGCAAACGATCCGCTGAAAGGTTTTTCGGTGGAAACAGGTGGGTTTTTATCACTGGAAAGAGAATAAGTCCTCAACATCTGAACAAATTTTTTTTGCAAAAATCCCTAAGCCGCGCGGTCACAATTTCAGCAAAAATCTGACGTTCTGCAATTTCCTCAAAAATGGTGCTGAACTGTTGCAGACGATCCCCTGAAAGGTTTTTCGGTGTAAACAGATGCGTTTTTATCATCAGAAACAGAATTAGCCCTCAACGTCTGAACAACTTTTTTTTAAAAAAATCCCTAAGCCGCGCGGTCACAATTTCAACAAAAATCTGACGTTCTGAAATTCATTCAAAAATGGTGCTGAACTGTTGCAAACGATCCCCTGAAAGGTTTTTCGGTGGAAACAGGTGGGTTTTTATCATCGGAAACAGAATAAGTCCTCAACATCTGAACAAGTTTTTTTGGAAAAAATCCCTAAGCCGCGCGGTCACAATTTCAGCAAAAATCTGACGTTCTGCAATTCATTCAAAAATGGTGCTGAACTGTTGCAAACGATCCCCTGAAAGGTTTTTTGGTGGAAACTGGTGGGTTTTTATCATGGGAAACAGAATTAGCCCTCGACGTCTGAACAACTTTTTTTTGAAAAAATCCCTAAGCCGCGCGGTCACAATTTCAGCAAAAATCTGACGTTCTGCAATTTCCTCAAAAATGGTGCTGAACTATTGCAAACGATCCCCTGAAAGGTTTTTCGGTGTAAACAGATGCATTTTTATCATCAGAAACAGAATTAGCCCTCAACGTCTGAACAACTTTTTTTTAAAAAAATCCCTAAGCCGCGCGGTCACAATTTCAGCAAAAATCTGACGTTCTGCAATTCATTTAAAAAATGGTGCTGAACTGTTGCAAACGATCCCCTGAAAGGTTTTTCGGTGGAAACAGGTGGGTTTTTATCATGGGAAACAGAATTAGCCCTCGACGTCTGAACAACTTTTTTTTGAAAAAATCCCTAAGCCGCGCGGTCACAATTTCAGCAAAAATCTGACGTTCTGCAATTCATTCAAAAATGGTGCTGAACTGTTGCAAACGATCCCCTGAAAGGTTTTTTGTTGGAAACAGGTGGGTTTTTATCATGGGAAACAGAATTAGCCCTAGACGTCTGAACAAGTTTTTTTTGAAAAAATCCCTAAGCCGCGCGGTCACAATTTCAGCAAAAATCTGATGTTCTGCAATTCATTCAAAAATGGTGCTGAACTGTTGCAAACGATCCCCTGAAAGGTTTTTTGGTGGAAACTGGTGGGTTTTTAACATGGGAAACAGAATTAGCCCTCGACGTCTGAACAACTTTTTTTTGAAAAAATCCCTAAGCCGCGTGGTCACAATTTCAGCAAAAATCTGACGTTCTGCAATTCATTCAAAAATGGTGCTGAACTGTTGCAAACGATCCCCTGAAAGGTTTTTCGGTGGAAACAGGTGGGTTTTTATCATCGGAAACAGAATAAGTCCTCAACATCTGAACAAGTTTTTTTGGAAAAAATCCCTAAGCCGCGCGGTCACAATTTCAGCAAAAATCTGACGTTCTGCAATTTCCTTAAAAATGGTGCTGAACTGTTGCAAACGATCCCCTGAAAGGTTTTTCGGTGGAAACAGATGCGTTTTTATCATGAGAAACAGAATTAGCCCTCGACGTCTGAACAACTTTTTTTGCAAAAATCCCTAAGCCGCGCGGTCACAATTTCAGCAAAAATCTGACGTTCTGCAATTTCCTCAAAAATGGTGCTGAACTATTGCAAACGATCCCCTGAAAGGTTTTTCGGTGTAAACAGATGCATTTTTATCATCAGAAACAGAATTAGCCCTCAACGTCTGAACAACTTTTTTTAAAAAAAATCCCTAAGCCGCGCGGTCACAATTTCAGCAAAAATCTGACGTTCTGCAATTCATTTAAAAAATGGTGCTGAACTGTTGCAAACGATCCCCTGAAAGGTTTTTCGGTGGAAACAGGTGGGTTTTTATCATGGGAAACAGAATTAGCCCTCGACGTCTGAACAACTTTTTTTTGCAAAAATCCCTAAGCCGCGCGGTCACAATTTCAGCAAAAATCTGACGTTCTGCAATTCATTCAAAAATGGTGCTGAACTGTTGCAAACGATCCCCTGAAAGGTTTTTTGGTGGAAACAGGTGGGTTTTTATCATCGGAAACAGAATAAGTCCTCAACATCTGAACAAGTTTTTTTGGAAAAAATCCCTAAGCCGCGCGGTCACAATTTCAGCAAAAATCTGACGTTCTGCAATTTCCTTAAAAATGGTGCTGAACTGTTGCAAACGATCCCCTGAAAGGTTTTTCGGTGGAAACAGATGCGTTTTTATCATGAGAAACAGAATTAGCCCTCGACGTCTGAACAACTTTTTTTGCAAAAATCCCTAAGCCGCGCGGTCACAATTTCAGCAAAAATCTGACGTTCTGCAATTTCCTCAAAAATGGTGCTGAACTATTGCAAACGATCCCCTGAAAGGTTTTTCGGTGTAAACAGATGCATTTTTATCATCAGAAACAGAATTAGCCCTCAACGTCTGAACAACTTTTTTTAAAAAAAATCCCTAAGCCGCGCGGTCACAATTTCAGCAAAAATCTGACGTTCTGCAATTCATTTAAAAAATGGTGCTGAACTGTTGCAAACGATCCCCTGAAAGGTTTTTCGGTGGAAACAGGTGGGTTTTTATCATGGGAAACAGAATTAGCCCTCGACGTCTGAACAACTTTTTTTTGCAAAAATCCCTAAGCCGCGCGGTCACAATTTCAGCAAAAATCTGACGTTCTGCAATTCATTCAAAAATGGTGCTGAACTGTTGCAAACGATCCCCTGAAAGGTTTTTTGGTGGAAACAGGTGGGTTTTTATCATGGGAAACAGAATTAGCCCTCGACGTCTGAACAACTTTTTTTTGCAAAAATCCCTAAGCCACGCGGTCACAATTTCAGCAAAAATCTGACGTTCTGCAATTTCCTCAAAAATGGTGCTGAACTGTTGCAGACGATCCCCTGAAAGGTTTTTCGGTGTAAACAGATGCATTTTTATCATCAGAAACAGAATTAGCCCTCAACGTCTGAACAACTTTTTTTTGAAAAAATCCCTAATCCGCGCGGTCACAATTTCAGCAAAAATCTGACGTTCTGCAATTCATTTAAAAATGGTGCTGAACTGTTGCAAACGATCCCCTGAAAGGTTTTTTGGTGGAAACAGGTGGGTTTTTATCATGGGAAACAGAATTAGCCCTCGACGTCTGAACAACTTTTTTTTGAAAAAATCCCTAAGCCGCGCGGTCACAATTTCAGCAAAAATCTGACGTTCTGCAATTCATTCAAAAATGGTGCTGAACTGTTGCAAACGATCCCCTGAAAGGTTTTTCGGTGGAAACAGGTGGGTTTTTATCACTGGAAAGAGAATAAGTCCTCAACATCTGAACAAATTTTTTTTGCAAAAATCCCTAAGCCGCGCGGTCACAATTTCAGCAAAAATCTGACGTTCTGCAATTTCCTCAAAAATGGTGCTGAACTGTTGCAGACGATCCCCTGAAAGGTTTTTCGGTGTAAACAGATGCGTTTTTATCATCAGAAACAGAATTAGCCCTCAACGTCTGAACAACTTTTTTAAAAAAAAATCCCTAAGCCGCGCGGTCACAATTTCAACAAAAATCTGACGTTCTGCAATTCATTCAAAAATGGTGCTGAACTGTTGCAAACGATCCCCTGAAAGGTTTTTTGTTGGAAACAGGTGGGTTTTTATCATGGGAAACAGAATTAGCCCTCGACGTCTGAACAAGTTTTTTTTAAAAAAATCCCTAAGCCGCGCGGTCACAATTTCAGCAAAAATCTGACGTTCTGCAATTCATTCAAAAATGGTGCTGAACTGTTGCAAACGATCCCCTGAAAGGTTTTTCGGTGGAAACAGGTGGGTTTTTATCATGGGAAACAGAATTAGCCCTCGACGTCTGAACAACTTTTTTTTGCAAAAATCCCTAAGCCGCGTGGTCACAATTTCAGCAAAAATCTGACGTTCTGCAGTTCATTCAAAAATGGTGCTGAACTGTTGCAAACGATCCGCTGAAAGGTTTTTCGGTGGAAACAGGTGGGTTTTTATCACTGGAAAGAGAATAAGTCCTCAACATCTGAACAACTTTTTTTTGCAAAAATCCCTAAGCCGCGCGGTCACAATTTCAGCAAAAATCTGACGTTCTGCAATTTCCTCAAAAATGGTGCTGAACTGTTGCAGACGATCCCCTGAAAGGTTTTTCGGTGTAAACAGATGCGTTTTTATCATCAGAAACAGAATTAGCCCTCAACGTCTGAACAACTTTTTTTAAAAAAAATCCCTAAGCCGCGCGGTCACAATTTCAACAAAAATCTGACGTTCTGCAATTCATTCAAAAATGGTGCTGAACTGTTGCAAACGATCCCCTGAAAGGTTTTTTGGTGGAAACAGGTGGGTTTTTATCATGGGAAACAGAATTAGCCCTAGACGTCTGAACAAGTTTTTTTTGAAAAAATCCCTAAGCCGCGCGGTCACAATTTCAGCAAAAATCTGACGTTCTGCAATTCATTTAAAAAATGGTGCTGAACTGTTGCAAACGATCCCCTGAAAGGTTTTTCGGTGGAAACAGGTGGGTTTTTATCATGGGAAACAGAATTAGCCCTCGACGTCTGAACAACTTTTTTTTGAAAAAATCCCTAAGCCGCGCGGTCACAATTTCAGCAAAAATCTGACGTTCTGCAATTCATTCAAAAATGGTGCTGAACTGTTGCAAACGATCCCCTGAAAGGTTTTTTGTTGGAAACAGGTGGGTTTTTATCATGGGAAACAGAATTAGCCCTAGACGTCTGAACAAGTTTTTTTTGAAAAAATCCCTAAGCCGCGCGGTCACAATTTCAGCAAAAATCTGATGTTCTGCAATTCATTCAAAAATGGTGCTGAACTGTTGCAAACGATCCCCTGAAAGGTTTTTTGGTGGAAACTGGTGGGTTTTTAACATGGGAAACAGAATTAGCCCTCGACGTCTGAACAACTTTTTTTTGAAAAAATCCCTAAGCCGCGTGGTCACAATTTCAGCAAAAATCTGACGTTCTGCAATTCATTCAAAAATGGTGCTGAACTGTTGCAAACGATCCCCTGAAAGGTTTTTCGGTGGAAACAGGTGGGTTTTTATCATCGGAAACAGAATAAGTCCTCAACATCTGAACAAGTTTTTTTGGAAAAAATCCCTAAGCCGCGCGGTCACAATTTCAGCAAAAATCTGACGTTCTGCAATTTCCTTAAAAATGGTGCTGAACTGTTGCAAACGATCCCCTGAAAGGTTTTTCGGTGGAAACAGATGCGTTTTTATCATGAGAAACAGAATTAGCCCTCGACGTCTGAACAACTTTTTTTGCAAAAATCCCTAAGCCGCGCGGTCACAATTTCAGCAAAAATCTGACGTTCTGCAATTTCCTCAAAAATGGTGCTGAACTATTGCAAACGATCCCCTGAAAGGTTTTTCGGTGTAAACAGATGCATTTTTATCATCAGAAACAGAATTAGCCCTCAACGTCTGAACAACTTTTTTTTAAAAAAATCCCTAAGCCGCGCGGTCACAATTTCAGCAAAAATCTGACGTTCTGCAATTCATTTAAAAAATGGTGCTGAACTGTTGCAAACGATCCCCTGAAAGGTTTTTCGGTGGAAACAGGTGGGTTTTTATCATGGGAAACAGAATTAGCCCTCGACGTCTGAACAACTTTTTTTTGAAAAAACCCTAAGCCGCGCGGTCACAATTTCAGCAAAAATCTGACGTTCTGCAATTCATTCAAAAATGGTGCTGAACTGTTGCAAACGATCCCCTGAAAGGTTTTTTGGTGGAAACAGGTGGGTTTTTATCATGGGAAACAGAATTAGCCCTCGACGTCTGAACAACTTTTTTTTGCAAAAATCCCTAAGCCACGCGGTCACAATTTCAGCAAAAATCTGACGTTCTGCAATTTCCTCAAAAATGGTGCTGAACTGTTGCAGACGATCCCCTGAAAGGTTTTTCGGTGTAAACAGATGCATTTTTATCATCAGAAACAGAATTAGCCCTCAACGTCTGAACAACTTTTTTTTGAAAAAATCCCTAATCCGCGCGGTCACAATTTCAGCAAAAATCTGACGTTCTGCAATTCATTTAAAAATGGTGCTGAACTGTTGCAAACGATCCCCTGAAAGGTTTTTTGGTGGAAACAGGTGGGTTTTTATCATGGGAAACAGAATTAGCCCTCGACGTCTGAACAACTTTTTTTTGAAAAAATCCCTAAGCCGCGCGGTCACAATTTCAGCAAAAATCTGACGTTCTGCAATTCATTCAAAAATGGTGCTGAACTGTTGCAAACGATCCCCTGAAAGGTTTTTCGGTGGAAACAGGTGGGTTTTTATCACTGGAAAGAGAATAAGTCCTCAACATCTGAACAAATTTTTTTTGCAAAAATCCCTAAGCCGCGCGGTCACAATTTCAGCAAAAATCTGACGTTCTGCAATTTCCTCAAAAATGGTGCTGAACTGTTGCAGACGATCCCCTGAAAGGTTTTTCGGTGTAAACAGATGCGTTTTTATCATCAGAAACAGAATTAGCCCTCAACGTCTGAACAACTTTTTTTAAAAAAAATCCCTAAGCCGCGCGGTCACAATTTCAACAAAAATCTGACGTTCTGCAATTCATTCAAAAATGGTGCTGAACTGTTGCAAACGATCCCCTGAAAGGTTTTTTGTTGGAAACAGGTGGGTTTTTATCATGGGAAACAGAATTAGCCCTCGACGTCTGAACAAGTTTTTTTTAAAAAAATCCCTAAGCCGCGCGGTCACAATTTCAGCAAAAATCTGACGTTCTGCAATTCATTCAAAAATGGTGCTGAACTGTTGCAAACGATCCCCTGAAAGGTTTTTCGGTGGAAACAGGTGGGTTTTTATCATGGGAAACAGAATTAGCCCTCGACGTCTGAACAACTTTTTTTTGCAAAAATCCCTAAGCCGCGTGGTCACAATTTCAGCAAAAATCTGACGTTCTGCAGTTCATTCAAAAATGGTGCTGAACTGTTGCAAACGATCCGCTGAAAGGTTTTTCGGTGGAAACAGGTGGGTTTTTATCACTGGAAAGAGAATAAGTCCTCAACATCTGAACAACTTTTTTTTGCAAAAATCCCTAAGCCGCGCGGTCACAATTTCAGCAAAAATCTGACGTTCTGCAATTTCCTCAAAAATGGTGCTGAACTGTTGCAGACGATCCCCTGAAAGGTTTTTCGGTGTAAACAGATGCGTTTTTATCATCAGAAACAGAATTAGCCCTCAACGTCTGAACAACTTTTTTTTAAAAAAATCCCTAAGCCGCGCGGTCACAATTTCAACAAAAATCTGACGTTCTGCAATTCATTCAAAAATGGTGCTGAACTGTTGCAAACGATCCCCTGAAAGGTTTTTTGGTGGAAACAGGTGGGTTTTTATCATGGGAAACAGAATTAGCCCTAGACGTCTGAACAAGTTTTTTTTGAAAAAATCCCTAAGCCGCGCGGTCACAATTTCAGCAAAAATCTGATGTTCTGCAATTCATTCAAAAATGGTGCTGAACTGTTGCAAACGATCCCCTGAAAGGTTTTTTGGTGGAAACTGGTGGGTTTTTATCATGGGAAACAGAATTAGCCCTCGACGTCTGAACAACTTTTTTTTGAAAAAATCCCTAAGCCGCGTGGTCACAATTTCAGCAAAAATCTGACGTTCTGCAATTCATTCAAAAATGGTGCTGAACTGTTGCAAACGATCCCCTGAAAGGTTTTTCGGTGGAAACAGGTGGGTTTTTATCATCGGAAACAGAATAAGTCCTCAACATCTGAACAAGTTTTTTTGGAAAAAATCCCTAAGCCGCGCGGTCACAATTTCAGCAAAAATCTGACGTTCTGCAATTTCCTTAAAAATGGTGCTGAACTGTTGCAAACGATCCCATGAAAGGTTTTTCGGTGGAAACAGATGCGTTTTTATCATGAGAAACAGAATTAGCCCTCGACGTCTGAACAACTTTTTTTGCAAAAATCCCTAAGCCGCGCGGTCACAATTTCAGCAAAAATCTGACGTTCTGCAATTTCCTCAAAAATGGTGCTGAACTATTGCAAACGATCCCCTGAAAGGTTTTTCGGTGTAAACAGATGCATTTTTATCATCAGAAACAGAATTAGCCCTCAACGTCTGAACAACTTTTTTTTGAAAAAATCCCTAATCCGCGCGGTCACAATTGCACCAATAATCTCACGTTCTGAAATTCATTCAAAAATGGTCCTGAACTGTTGCAAACGATCCCCTGAAAGGTTTTTCGGTGGAAACAGGTGGGTTTTTATCATGGGAAACAGAATTAGCCCTCGACGTCTGAACAACTTTTTTTTGCAAAAATCCCTAAGCCGCGTGGTCACAATTTCAGCAAAAATCAGAGGTTCTGCAATTCATTCAAAAATGGTGCTGAACTGTTGCAGACGATCCCCTGAAAGGTTTTTCGGTGGAAATAGATACGTTTTTATCATGAGAAACAGAATTAGCCCTCGACGTCTGAACAACTTTTTTTTGCAAAAATCCCTAAGCCGCGCGGTCACAATTTCAGCAAAAATCTGACGTTCTGCAATTTCCTCAAAAATGGTGCTGAACTGTTGCAGACGATCCCTTGAAAGGTTTTTCGGTGTAAACAGATGCATTTTTATCATCAGAAACAGAATTAGCCCTCAACGTCTGTACAACTTGTTTTTAAAAAAATCCCTAAGCCGCGCGGTCACAATTTCAGCAAAAATCTGACGTTCTGCAATTTCCTCAAAAATAGTGCTGAACTGTTGCAGACGATCCCCTGAAAGGTTTTTCGGTGTAAACAGATGCATTTTTATCATCAGAAACAGAATTAGCCCTCAACGTCTGAACAACTTTTTTTTGAAAAAATCCCTAATCCGCGCGGTCACAATTGCAGCAATAATCTCACGTTCTGCAATTCATTCAAAAATGGTCCTGAACTGTTGCAAACGATCCCCTGAAAGGTTTTTCGGTGGAAACAGGTGGTTTTATATCATGGGAAACAGAATTAGCCCTCGACGTCTGAACAACTTTTTTTTGCAAAAATCCCTAAGCCGCGCGGTCACAATTTCAGCAAAAATCTGACGTTCTGCAATTCATTCAAAAATGGTGCTGAACTGTTGCAAACGATCCCCTGAAAGGTTTTTCGGTGGAAACAGGTGGGTTTTTATCATGGGAAACAGAATTAGCCCTCGACGTCTGAACAACTTTTTTTTGCAAAAATCCCTAAGCCACGCGGTCACAATTTCAGCAAAAATCTGACGTTCTGCAATTTCCTCAAAAATGGTGCTGAACTGTTGCAGACGATCCCCTGAAAGGTTTTTCGGTGTAAACAGATGCATTTTTATCATCAGAAACAGAATTAGCCCTCAACGTCTGAACAACTTTTTTTTGAAAAAATCCCTAATCCGCGCGGTCACAATTTCAGCAAAAATCTGACGTTCTGCAATTCATTTAAAAATGGTGCTGAACTGTTGCAAACGATCCCCTGAAATGTTTTTTGGTGGAAACAGGTGGGTTTTTATCATGGGAAACAGAATTAGCCCTCGACGTCTGAACAACTTTTTTTTGAAAAAATCCCTAAGCCGCGCGGTCACAATTTCAGCAAAAATCTGACGTTCTGCAATTCATTCAAAAATGGTGCTGAACTGTTGCAAACGATCCCCTGAAAGGTTTTTCGGTGGAAACAGGTGGGTTTTTATCATGGGAAACAGAATTAGCCCTCGACGTCTGAACAACTTTTTTTTGAAAAAATCCCTAAGCCGCGCGGTCACAATTTCAGCAAAAATCTGACGTTCTGCAATTCATTCAAAAATGGTGCTGAACTGTTGCAAACGATCCCCTGAAAGGTTTTTTGTTGGAAACAGGTGGGTTTTTATCATGGGAAACAGAATTAGCCCTCGACGTCTGAACAACTTTTTTTTGCAAAAATCCCTAAGCCGCGTGGTCACAATTTCAGCAAAAATCTGACGTTCTGCAGTTCATTCAAAAATGGTGCTGAACTGTTGCAAACGATCCGCTGAAAGGTTTTTCGGTGGAAACAGGTGGGTTTTTATCACTGGAAAGAGAATAAGTCCTCAACATCTGAACAAATTTTTTTTGCAAAAATCCCTAAGCCGCGCGGTCACAATTTCAGCAAAAATCTGACGTTCTGCAATTTCCTCAAAAATGGTGCTGAACTGTTGCAGACGATCCCCTGAAAGGTTTTTCGGTGTAAACAGATGCGTTTTTATCATCAGAAACAGAATTAGCCCTCAACGTCTGAACAACTTTTTTTAAAAAAAATCCCTAAGCCGCGCGGTCACAATTTCAACAAAAATCTGACGTTCTGAAATTCATTCAAAAATGGTGCTGAACTGTTGCAAACGATCCCCTGAAAGGTTTTTCGGTGGAAACAGGTGGGTTTTTATCATCGGAAACAGAATAAGTCCTCAACATCTGAACAAGTTTTTTTGGAAAAAATCCCTAAGCCGCGCGGTCACAATTTCAGCAAAAATCTGACGTTCTGCAATTCATTCAAAAATGGTGCTGAACTGTTGCAAACGATCCCCTGAAAGGTTTTTTGGTGGAAACTGGTGGGTTTTTATCATGGGAAACAGAATTAGCCCTCGACGTCTGAACAACTTTTTTTTGAAAAAATCCCTAAGCCGCGCGGTCACAATTTCAGCAAAAATCTGACGTTCTGCAATTTCCTCAAAAATGGTGCTGAACTATTGCAAACGATCCCCTGAAAGGTTTTTCGGTGTAAACAGATGCATTTTTATCATCAGAAACAGAATTAGCCCTCAACGTCTGAACAACTTTTTTTTAAAAAAATCCCTAAGCCGCGCGGTCACAATTTCAGCAAAAATCTGACGTTCTGCAATTCATTTAAAAAATGGTGCTGAACTGTTGCAAACGATCCCCTGAAAGGTTTTTCGGTGGAAACAGGTGGGTTTTTATCATGGGAAACAGAATTAGCCCTCGACGTCTGAACAACTTTTTTTTGAAAAAATCCCTAAGCCGCGCGGTCACAATTTCAGCAAAAATCTGACGTTCTGCAATTCATTCAAAAATGGTGCTGAACTGTTGCAAACGATCCCCTGAAAGGTTTTTTGTTGGAAACAGGTGGGTTTTTATCATGGGAAACAGAATTAGCCCTAGACGTCTGAACAAGTTTTTTTTGAAAAAATCCCTAAGCCGCGCGGTCACAATTTCAGCAAAAATCTGATGTTCTGCAATTCATTCAAAAATGGTGCTGAACTGTTGCAAACGATCCCCTGAAAGGTTTTTTGGTGGAAACTGGTGGGTTTTTATCATGGGAAACAGAATTAGCCCTCGACGTCTGAACAACTTTTTTTTGAAAAAATCCCTAAGCCGCGTGGTCACAATTTCAGCAAAAATCTGACGTTCTGCAATTCATTCAAAAATGGTGCTGAACTGTTGCAAACGATCCCCTGAAAGGTTTTTCGGTGGAAACAGGTGGGTTTTTATCATCGGAAACAGAATAAGTCCTCAACATCTGAACAAGTTTTTTTGGAAAAAATCCCTAAGCCGCGCGGTCACAATTTCAGCAAAAATCTGACGTTCTGCAATTTCCTTAAAAATGGTGCTGAACTGTTGCAAACGATCCCCTGAAAGGTTTTTCGGTGGAAACAGATGCGTTTTTATCATGAGAAACAGAATTAGCCCTCGACGTCTGAACAACTTTTTTTGCAAAAATCCCTAAGCCGCGCGGTCACAATTTCAGCAAAAATCTGACGTTCTGCAATTTCCTCAAAAATGGTGCTGAACTATTGCAAACGATCCCCTGAAAGGTTTTTCGGTGTAAACAGATGCATTTTTATCATCAGAAACAGAATTAGCCCTCAACGTCTGAACAACTTTTTTTTAAAAAAATCCCTAAGCCGCGCGGTCACAATTTCAGCAAAAATCTGACGTTCTGCAATTCATTTAAAAAATGGTGCTGAACTGTTGCAAACGATCCCCTGAAAGGTTTTTCGGTGGAAACAGGTGGGTTTTTATCATGGGAAACAGAATTAGCCCTCGACGTCTGAACAACTTTTTTTTGCAAAAATCCCTAAGCCGCGCGGTCACAATTTCAGCAAAAATCTGACGTTCTGCAATTCATTCAAAAATGGTGCTGAACTGTTGCAAACGATCCCCTGAAAGGTTTTTTGGTGGAAACAGGTGGGTTTTTATCATGGGAAACAGAATTAGCCCTCGACGTCTGAACAACTTTTTTTTGCAAAAATCCCTAAGCCACGCGGTCACAATTTCAGCAAAAATCTGACGTTCTGCAATTTCCTCAAAAATGGTGCTGAACTGTTGCAGACGATCCCCTGAAAGGTTTTTCGGTGTAAACAGATGCATTTTTATCATCAGAAACAGAATTAGCCCTCAACGTCTGAACAACTTTTTTTTTAAAAAATCCCTAATCCGCGCGGTCACAATTTCAGCAAAAATCTGACGTTCTGCAATTCATTTAAAAATGGTGCTGAACTGTTGCAAACGATCCCCTGAAAGGTTTTTTGGTGGAAACAGGTGGGTTTTTATCATGGGAAACAGAATTAGCCCTCGACGTCTGAACAACTTTTTTTTGCAAAAATCCCTAAGCCGCGTGGTCACAATTTCAGCAAAAATCTGACGTTCTGCAGTTCATTCAAAAATGGTGCTGAACTGTTGCAAACGATCCGCTGAAAGGTTTTTCGGTGGAAACAGGTGGGTTTTTATCACTGGAAAGAGAATAAGTCCTCAACATCTGAACAAATTTTTTTTGCAAAAATCCCTAAGCCGCGCGGTCACAATTTCAGCAAAAATCTGACGTTCTGCAATTTCCTCAAAAATGGTGCTGAACTGTTGCAGACGATCCCCTGAAAGGTTTTTCGGTGTAAACAGATGCGTTTTTATCATCAGAAACAGAATTAGCCCTCAACGTCTGAACAACTTTTTTTAAAAAAAATCCCTAAGCCGCGCGGTCACAATTTCAACAAAAATCTGACGTTCTGAAATTCATTCAAAAATGGTGCTGAACTGTTGCAAACGATCCCCTGAAAGGTTTTTCGGTGGAAACAGGTGGGTTTTTATCATCGGAAACAGAATAAGTCCTCAACATCTGAACAAGTTTTTTTGGAAAAAATCCCTAAGCCGCGCGGTCACAATTTCAGCAAAAATCTGACGTTCTGCAATTCATTCAAAAATGGTGCTGAACTGTTGCAAACGATCCCCTGAAAGGTTTTTTGGTGGAAACTGGTGGGTTTTTATCATGGGAAACAGAATTAGCCCTCGACGTCTGAACAACTTTTTTTTGAAAAAATCCCTAAGCCGCGCGGTCACAATTTCAGCAAAAATCTGACGTTCTGCAATTTCCTCAAAAATGGTGCTGAACTATTGCAAACGATCCCCTGAAAGGTTTTTCGGTGTAAACAGATGCATTTTTATCATCAGAAACAGAATTAGCCCTCAACGTCTGAACAACTTTTTTTTAAAAAAATCCCTAAGCCGCGCGGTCACAATTTCAGCAAAAATCTGACGTTCTGCAATTCATTTAAAAAATGGTGCTGAACTGTTGCAAACGATCCCCTGAAAGGTTTTTTGGTGGAAACAGGTGGGTTTTTATCATGGGAAACAGAATTAGCCCTCGACGTCTGAACAACTTTTTTTTGAAAAAATCCCTAAGCCGCGCGGTCACAATTTCAGCAAAAATCTGACGTTCTGCAATTCATTCAAAAATGGTGCTGAACTGTTGCAAACGATCCCCTGAAAGGTTTTTTGTTGGAAACAGGTGGGTTTTTATCATGGGAAACAGAATTAGCCCTAGACGTCTGAACAAGTTTTTTTTGAAAAAATCCCTAAGCCGCGCGGTCACAATTTCAGCAAAAATCTGATGTTCTGCAATTCATTCAAAAATGGTGCTGAACTGTTGCAAACGATCCCCTGAAAGGTTTTTTGGTGGAAACTGGTGGGTTTTTATCATGGGAAACAGAATTAGCCCTCGACGTCTGAACAACTTTTTTTTGAAAAAATCCCTAAGCCGCGTGGTCACAATTTCAGCAAAAATCTGACGTTCTGCAATTCATTCAAAAATGGTGCTGAACTGTTGCAAACGATCCCCTGAAAGGTTTTTCGGTGGAAACAGGTGGGTTTTTATCATCGGAAACAGAATAAGTCCTCAACATCTGAACAAGTTTTTTTGGAAAAAATCCCTAAGCCGCGCGGTCACAATTTCAGCAAAAATCTGACGTTCTGCAATTTCCTTAAAAATGGTGCTGAACTGTTGCAAACGATCCCCTGAAAGGTTTTTCGGTGGAAACAGATGCGTTTTTATCATGAGAAACAGAATTAGCCCTCGACGTCTGAACAACTTTTTTTGCAAAAATCCCTAAGCCGCGCGGTCACAATTTCAGCAAAAATCTGACGTTCTGCAATTTCCTCAAAAATGGTGCTGAACTATTGCAAACGATCCCCTGAAAGGTTTTTCGGTGTAAACAGATGCATTTTTATCATCAGAAACAGAATTAGCCCTCAACGTCTGAACAACTTTTTTTTAAAAAAATCCCTAAGCCGCGCGGTCACAATTTCAGCAAAAATCTGACGTTCTGCAATTCATTTAAAAAATGGTGCTGAACTGTTGCAAACGATCCCCTGAAAGGTTTTTCGGTGGAAACAGGTGGGTTTTTATCATGGGAAACAGAATTAGCCCTCGACGTCTGAACAACTTTTTTTTGCAAAAATCCCTAAGCCGCGCGGTCACAATTTCAGCAAAAATCTGACGTTCTGCAATTCATTCAAAAATGGTGCTGAACTGTTGCAAACGATCCCCTGAAAGGTTTTTTGGTGGAAACAGGTGGGTTTTTATCATGGGAAACAGAATTAGCCCTCGACGTCTGAACAACTTTTTTTTGCAAAAATCCCTAAGCCACGCGGTCACAATTTCAGCAAAAATCTGACGTTCTGCAATTTCCTCAAAAATGGTGCTGAACTGTTGCAGACGATCCCCTGAAAGGTTTTTCGGTGTAAACAGATGCATTTTTATCATCAGAAACAGAATTAGCCCTCAACGTCTGAACAACTTTTTTTTGAAAAAATCCCTAATCCGCGCGGTCACAATTTCAGCAAAAATCTGACGTTCTGCAATTCATTTAAAAATGGTGCTGAACTGTTGCAAACGATCCCCTGAAAGGTTTTTTGGTGGAAACAGGTGGGTTTTTATCATGGGAAACAGAATTAGCCCTCGACGTCTGAACAACTTTTTTTTGAAAAAATCCCTAAGCCGCGCGGTCACAATTTCAGCAAAAATCTGACGTTCTGCAATTCATTCAAAAATGGTGCTGAACTGTTGCAAACGATCCCCTGAAAGGTTTTTCGGTGGAAACAGGTGGGTTTTTATCACTGGAAAGAGAATAAGTCCTCAACATCTGAACAAATTTTTTTTGCAATTTCAGCAAAAATCTGACGTTCTGCAATTTCCTCAAAAATGGTGCTGAACTGTTGCAGACGATCCCCTGAAAGGTTTTTCGGTGTAAACAGATGCGTTTTTATCATCAGAAACAGAATTAGCCCTCAACGTCTGAACAACTTTTTTTAAAAAAAATCCCTAAGCCGCGCGGTCACAATTTCAGCAAAAATCTGACGTTCTGCAATTCATTCAAAAATGGTGCTGAACTGTTGCAAACGATCCCCTGAAAGGTTTTTTGTTGGAAACAGGTG
The DNA here is from genome assembly GCF_964106915.1 of Podarcis gaigeae. Taxonomy (NCBI): domain Eukaryota; kingdom Metazoa; phylum Chordata; class Lepidosauria; order Squamata; family Lacertidae; genus Podarcis; species Podarcis gaigeae. Next base: position 14,092,117 of record NC_139679.1, on the reverse strand, counting down.
GGTTTTTATCATGGGAAACAGAATTAGCCCTCGACGTCTGAACAAGTTTTTTTTAAAAAAATCCCTAAGCCGCGCGGTCACAATTTCAGCAAAAATCTGACGTTCTGCAATTCATTCAAAAATGGTGCTGAACTGTTGCAAACGATCCCCTGAAAGGTTTTTCGGTGGAAACAGGTGGGTTTTTATCATGGGAAACAGAATTAGCCCTCGACGTCTGAACAACTTTTTTTTGCAAAAATCCCTAAGCCGCGTGGTCACAATTTCAGCAAAAATCTGACGTTCTGCAGTTCATTCAAAAATGGTGCTGAACTGTTGCAAACGATCCGCTGAAAGGTTTTTCGGTGGAAACAGGTGGGTTTTTATCACTGGAAAGAGAATAAGTCCTCAACATCTGAACAACTTTTTTTTGCAAAAATCCCTAAGCCGCGCGGTCACAATTTCAGCAAAAATCTGACGTTCTGCAATTTCCTCAAAAATGGTGCTGAACTGTTGCAGACGATCCCCTGAAAGGTTTTTCGGTGTAAACAGATGCGTTTTTATCATCAGAAACAGAATTAGCCCTCAACGTCTGAACAACTTTTTTTAAAAAAAATCCCTAAGCCGCGCGGTCACAATTTCAACAAAAATCTGACGTTCTGCAATTCATTCAAAAATGGTGCTGAACTGTTGCAAACGATCCCCTGAAAGGTTTTTTGGTGGAAACAGGTGGGTTTTTATCATGGGAAACAGAATTAGCCCTAGACGTCTGAACAAGTTTTTTTTGAAAAAATCCCTAAGCCGCGCGGTCACAATTTCAGCAAAAATCTGATGTTCTGCAATTCATTCAAAAATGGTGCTGAACTGTTGCAAACGATCCCCTGAAAGGTTTTTTGGTGGAAACTGGTGGGTTTTTATCATGGGAAACAGAATTAGCCCTCGACGTCTGAACAACTTTTTTTTGAAAAAATCCCTAAGCCGCGTGGTCACAATTTCAGCAAAAATCTGACGTTCTGCAATTCATTCAAAAATGGTGCTGAACTGTTGCAAACGATCCCCTGAAAGGTTTTTCGGTGGAAACAGGTGGGTTTTTATCATCGGAAACAGAATAAGTCCTCAACATCTGAACAAGTTTTTTTGGAAAAAATCCCTAAGCCGCGCGGTCACAATTTCAGCAAAAATCTGACGTTCTGCAATTTCCTTAAAAATGGTGCTGAACTGTTGCAAACGATCCCATGAAAGGTTTTTCGGTGGAAACAGATGCGTTTTTATCATGAGAAACAGAATTAGCCCTCGACGTCTGAACAACTTTTTTTGCAAAAATCCCTAAGCCGCGCGGTCACAATTTCAGCAAAAATCTGACGTTCTGCAATTTCCTCAAAAATGGTGCTGAACTATTGCAAACGATCCCCTGAAAGGTTTTTCGGTGTAAACAGATGCATTTTTATCATCAGAAACAGAATTAGCCCTCAACGTCTGAACAACTTTTTTTTGAAAAAATCCCTAATCCGCGCGGTCACAATTGCACCAATAATCTCACGTTCTGAAATTCATTCAAAAATGGTCCTGAACTGTTGCAAACGATCCCCTGAAAGGTTTTTCGGTGGAAACAGGTGGGTTTTTATCATGGGAAACAGAATTAGCCCTCGACGTCTGAACAACTTTTTTTTGCAAAAATCCCTAAGCCGCGTGGTCACAATTTCAGCAAAAATCAGAGGTTCTGCAATTCATTCAAAAATGGTGCTGAACTGTTGCAGACGATCCCCTGAAAGGTTTTTCGGTGGAAATAGATACGTTTTTATCATGAGAAACAGAATTAGCCCTCGACGTCTGAACAACTTTTTTTTGCAAAAATCCCTAAGCCGCGTGGTCACAATTTCAGCAAAAATCTGACGTTCTGCAGTTCATTCAAAAATGGTGCTGAACTGTTGCAAACGATCCGCTGAAAGGTTTTTCGGTGGAAACAGGTGGGTTTTTATCACTGGAAAGAGAATAAGTCCTCAACATCTGAACAAATTTTTTTTGCAAAAATCCCTAAGCCGCGCGGTCACAATTTCAGCAAAAATCTGACGTTCTGCAATTTCCTCAAAAATGGTGCTGAACTGTTGCAGACGATCCCCTGAAAGGTTTTTCGGTGTAAACAGATGCGTTTTTATCATCAGAAACAGAATTAGCCCTCAACGTCTGAACAACTTTTTTTAAAAAAAATCCCTAAGCCGCGCGGTCACAATTTCAACAAAAATCTGACGTTCTGAAATTCATTCAAAAATGGTGCTGAACTGTTGCAAACGATCCCCTGAAAGGTTTTTCGGTGGAAACAGGTGGGTTTTTATCATCGGAAACAGAATAAGTCCTCAACATCTGAACAAGTTTTTTTGGAAAAAATCCCTAAGCCGCGCGGTCACAATTTCAGCAAAAATCTGACGTTCTGCAATTCATTCAAAAATGGTGCTGAACTGTTGCAAACGATCCCCTGAAAGGTTTTTTGGTGGAAACTGGTGGGTTTTTATCATGGGAAACAGAATTAGCCCTCGACGTCTGAACAACTTTTTTTTGAAAAAATCCCTAAGCCGCGCGGTCACAATTTCAGCAAAAATCTGACGTTCTGCAATTTCCTCAAAAATGGTGCTGAACTATTGCAAACGATCCCCTGAAAGGTTTTTCGGTGTAAACAGATGCATTTTTATCATCAGAAACAGAATTAGCCCTCAACGTCTGAACAACTTTTTTTTAAAAAAATCCCTAAGCCGCGCGGTCACAATTTCAGCAAAAATCTGACGTTCTGCAATTCATTTAAAAAATGGTGCTGAACTGTTGCAAACGATCCCCTGAAAGGTTTTTTGGTGGAAACAGGTGGGTTTTTATCATGGGAAACAGAATTAGCCCTCGACGTCTGAACAACTTTTTTTTGAAAAAATCCCTAAGCCGCGCGGTCACAATTTCAGCAAAAATCTGACGTTCTGCAATTCATTCAAAAATGGTGCTGAACTGTTGCAAACGATCCCCTGAAAGGTTTTTTGTTGGAAACAGGTGGGTTTTTATCATGGGAAACAGAATTAGCCCTAGACGTCTGAACAAGTTTTTTTTGAAAAAATCCCTAAGCCGCGCGGTCACAATTTCAGCAAAAATCTGATGTTCTGCAATTCATTCAAAAATGGTGCTGAACTGTTGCAAACGATCCCCTGAAAGGTTTTTTGGTGGAAACTGGTGGGTTTTTATCATGGGAAACAGAATTAGCCCTCGACGTCTGAACAACTTTTTTTTGAAAAAATCCCTAAGCCGCGTGGTCACAATTTCAGCAAAAATCTGACGTTCTGCAATTCATTCAAAAATGGTGCTGAACTGTTGCAAACGATCCCCTGAAAGGTTTTTCGGTGGAAACAGGTGGGTTTTTATCATCGGAAACAGAATAAGTCCTCAACATCTGAACAAGTTTTTTTGGAAAAAATCCCTAAGCCGCGCGGTCACAATTTCAGCAAAAATCTGACGTTCTGCAATTTCCTTAAAAATGGTGCTGAACTGTTGCAAACGATCCCCTGAAAGGTTTTTCGGTGGAAACAGATGCGTTTTTATCATGAGAAACAGAATTAGCCCTCGACGTCTGAACAACTTTTTTTGCAAAAATCCCTAAGCCGCGCGGTCACAATTTCAGCAAAAATCTGACGTTCTGCAATTTCCTCAAAAATGGTGCTGAACTATTGCAAACGATCCCCTGAAAGGTTTTTCGGTGTAAACAGATGCATTTTTATCATCAGAAACAGAATTAGCCCTCAACGTCTGAACAACTTTTTTTTAAAAAAATCCCTAAGCCGCGCGGTCACAATTTCAGCAAAAATCTGACGTTCTGCAATTCATTTAAAAAATGGTGCTGAACTGTTGCAAACGATCCCCTGAAAGGTTTTTCGGTGGAAACAGGTGGGTTTTTATCATGGGAAACAGAATTAGCCCTCGACGTCTGAACAACTTTTTTTTGCAAAAATCCCTAAGCCGCGCGGTCACAATTTCAGCAAAAATCTGACGTTCTGCAATTCATTCAAAAATGGTGCTGAACTGTTGCAAACGATCCCCTGAAAGGTTTTTTGGTGGAAACAGGTGGGTTTTTATCATGGGAAACAGAATTAGCCCTCGACGTCTGAACAACTTTTTTTTGCAAAAATCCCTAAGCCACGCGGTCACAATTTCAGCAAAAATCTGACGTTCTGCAATTTCCTCAAAAATGGTGCTGAACTGTTGCAGACGATCCCCTGAAAGGTTTTTCGGTGTAAACAGATGCATTTTTATCATCAGAAACAGAATTAGCCCTCAACGTCTGAACAACTTTTTTTTGAAAAAATCCCTAATCCGCGCGGTCACAATTTCAGCAAAAATCTGACGTTCTGCAATTCATTTAAAAATGGTGCTGAACTGTTGCAAACGATCCCCTGAAAGGTTTTTTGGTGGAAACAGGTGGGTTTTTATCATGGGAAACAGAATTAGCCCTCGACGTCTGAACAACTTTTTTTTGAAAAAATCCCTAAGCCGCGCGGTCACAATTTCAGCAAAAATCTGACGTTCTGCAATTCATTCAAAAATGGTGCTGAACTGTTGCAAACGATCCCCTGAAAGGTTTTTCGGTGGAAACAGGTGGGTTTTTATCACTGGAAAGAGAATAAGTCCTCAACATCTGAACAAATTTTTTTTGCAATTTCAGCAAAAATCTGACGTTCTGCAATTTCCTCAAAAATGGTGCTGAACTGTTGCAGACGATCCCCTGAAAGGTTTTTCGGTGTAAACAGATGCGTTTTTATCATCAGAAACAGAATTAGCTCTCAACGTCTGAACAACTTTTTTTAAAAAAAATCCCTAAGCCGCGCGGTCACAATTTCAGCAAAAATCTGACGTTCTGCAATTCATTCAAAAATGGTGCTGAACTGTTGCAAACGATCCCCTGAAAGGTTTTTTGTTGGAAACAGGTGGGTTTTTATCATGGGAAACAGAATTAGCCCTCGACGTCTGAACAAGTTTTTTTTAAAAAAATCCCTAAGCCGCGCGGTCACAATTTCAGCAAAAATCTGACGTTCTGCAATTCATTCAAAAATGGTGCTGAACTGTTGCAAACGATCCCCTGAAAGGTTTTTCGGTGGAAACAGGTGGGTTTTTATCATGGGAAACAGAATTAGCCCTCGACGTCTGAACAACTTTTTTTTGCAAAAATCCCTAAGCCGCGTGGTCACAATTTCAGCAAAAATCTGACGTTCTGCAGTTCATTCAAAAATGGTGCTGAACTGTTGCAAACGATCCGCTGAAAGGTTTTTCGGTGGAAACAGGTGGGTTTTTATCACTGGAAAGAGAATAAGTCCTCAACATCTGAACAACTTTTTTTTGCAAAAATCCCTAAGCCGCGCGGTCACAATTTCAGCAAAAATCTGACGTTCTGCAATTTCCTCAAAAATGGTGCTGAACTGTTGCAGACGATCCCCTGAAAGGTTTTTCGGTGTAAACAGATGCGTTTTTATCATCAGAAACAGAATTAGCCCTCAACGTCTGAACAACTTTTTTTAAAAAAAATCCCTAAGCCGCGCGGTCACAATTTCAACAAAAATCTGACGTTCTGCAATTCATTCAAAAATGGTGCTGAACTGTTGCAAACGATCCCCTGAAAGGTTTTTTGGTGGAAACAGGTGGGTTTTTATCATGGGAAACAGAATTAGCCCTAGACGTCTGAACAAGTTTTTTTTGAAAAAATCCCTAAGCCGCGCGGTCACAATTTCAGCAAAAATCTGATGTTCTGCAATTCATTCAAAAATGGTGCTGAACTGTTGCAAACGATCCCCTGAAAGGTTTTTTGGTGGAAACTGGTGGGTTTTTATCATGGGAAACAGAATTAGCCCTCGACGTCTGAACAACTTTTTTTTGAAAAAATCCCTAAGCCGCGTGGTCACAATTTCAGCAAAAATCTGACGTTCTGCAATTCATTCAAAAATGGTGCTGAACTGTTGCAAACGATCCCCTGAAAGGTTTTTCGGTGGAAACAGGTGGGTTTTTATCATCGGAAACAGAATAAGTCCTCAACATCTGAACAAGTTTTTTTGGAAAAAATCCCTAAGCCGCGCGGTCACAATTTCAGCAAAAATCTGACGTTCTGCAATTTCCTTAAAAATGGTGCTGAACTGTTGCAAACGATCCCATGAAAGGTTTTTCGGTGGAAACAGATGCGTTTTTATCATGAGAAACAGAATTAGCCCTCGACGTCTGAACAACTTTTTTTGCAAAAATCCCTAAGCCGCGCGGTCACAATTTCAGCAAAAATCTGACGTTCTGCAATTTCCTCAAAAATGGTGCTGAACTATTGCAAACGATCCCCTGAAAGGTTTTTCGGTGTAAACAGATGCATTTTTATCATCAGAAACAGAATTAGCCCTCAACGTCTGAACAACTTTTTTTTGAAAAAATCCCTAATCCGCGCGGTCACAATTGCACCAATAATCTCACGTTCTGAAATTCATTCAAAAATGGTCCTGAACTGTTGCAAACGATCCCCTGAAAGGTTTTTCGGTGGAAACAGGTGGGTTTTTATCATGGGAAACAGAATTAGCCCTCGACGTCTGAACAACTTTTTTTTGCAAAAATCCCTAAGCCGCGTGGTCACAATTTCAGCAAAAATCAGAGGTTCTGCAATTCATTCAAAAATGGTGCTGAACTGTTGCAGACGATCCCCTGAAAGGTTTTTCGGTGGAAATAGATACGTTTTTATCATGAGAAACAGAATTAGCCCTCGACGTCTGAACAACTTTTTTTTGCAAAAATCCCTAAGCCGCGCGGTCACAATTTCAGCAAAAATCTGACGTTCTGCAATTTCCTCAAAAATGGTGCTGAACTGTTGCAGACGATCCCTTGAAAGGTTTTTCGGTGTAAACAGATGCATTTTTATCATCAGAAACAGAATTAGCCCTCAACGTCTGTACAACTTGTTTTTAAAAAAATCCCTAAGCCGCGCGCTCACAATTTCAGCAAAAATCTGACGTTCTGCAATTTCCTCAAAAATGGTGCTGAACTGTTGCAGACGATCCCCTGAAAGGTTTTTCGGTGTAAACAGATGCATTTTTATCATCAGAAACAGAATTAGCCCTCAACGTCTGAACAACTTTTTTTTTGAAAAAATCCCTAATCCGCGCGGTCACAATTGCAGCAATAATCTCACGTTCTGCAATTCATTCAAAAATGGTCCTGAACTGTTGCAAACGATCCCCTGAAAGGTTTTTCGGTGGAAACAGGTGGTTTTTTATCATGGGAAACAGAATTAGCCCTCGACGTCTGAACAACTTTTTTTTGCAAAAATCCCTAAGCCGCGCGGTCACAATTTCAGCAAAAATCTGACGTTCTGCAATTCATTCAAAAATGTTGCTGAACTGTTGCAAACGATCCCCTGAAAGGTTTTTTGGTGGAAACAGGTGGGTTTTTATCATGGGAAACAGAATTAGCCCTCGACGTCTGAACAACTTTTTTTTGCAAAAATCCCTAAGCCACGCGGTCACAATTTCAGCAAAAATCTGACGTTCTGCAATTTCCTCAAAAATGGTGCTGAACTGTTGCAGACGATCCCCTGAAAGGTTTTTCGGTGTAAACAGATGCATTTTTATCATCAGAAACAGAATTAGCCCTCAACGTCTGAACAACTTTTTTTTGAAAAAATCCCTAATCCGCGCGGTCACAATTTCAGCAAAAATCTGACGTTCTGCAATTCATTTAAAAATGGTGCTGAACTGTTGCAAACGATCCCCTGAAATGTTTTTTGGTGGAAACAGGTGGGTTTTTATCATGGGAAACAGAATTAGCCCTCGACGTCTGAACAACTTTTTTTTGAAAAAATCCCTAAGCCGCGCGGTCACAATTTCAGCAAAAATCTGACGTTCTGCAATTCATTCAAAAATGGTGCTGAACTGTTGCAAACGATCCCCTGAAAGGTTTTTCGGTGGAAACAGGTGGGTTTTTATCATGGGAAACAGAATTAGCCCTCGACGTCTGAACAACTTTTTTTTGAAAAAATCCCTAAGCCGCGCGGTCACAATTTCAGCAAAAATCTGACGTTCTGCAATTCATTCAAAAATGGTGCTGAACTGTTGCAAACGATCCCCTGAAAGGTTTTTTGTTGGAAACAGGTGGGTTTTTATCATGGGAAACAGAATTAGCCCTCGACGTCTGAACAACTTTTTTTTGCAAAAATCCCTAAGCCGCGTGGTCACAATTTCAGCAAAAATCTGACGTTCTGCAGTTCATTCAAAAATGGTGCTGAACTGTTGCAAACGATCCGCTGAAAGGTTTTTCGGTGGAAACAGGTGGGTTTTTATCACTGGAAAGAGAATAAGTCCTCAACATCTGAACAAATTTTTTTTGCAAAAATCCCTAAGCCGCGCGGTCACAATTTCAGCAAAAATCTGACGTTCTGCAATTTCCTCAAAAATGGTGCTGAACTGTTGCAGACGATCCCCTGAAAGGTTTTTCGGTGTAAACAGATGCGTTTTTATCATCAGAAACAGAATTAGCCCTCAACGTCTGAACAACTTTTTTTAAAAAAAATCCCTAAGCCGCGCGGTCACAATTTCAACAAAAATCTGACGTTCTGAAATTCATTCAAAAATGGTGCTGAACTGTTGCAAACGATCCCCTGAAAGGTTTTTCGGTGGAAACAGGTGGGTTTTTATCATCGGAAACAGAATAAGTCCTCAACATCTGAACAAGTTTTTTTGGAAAAAATCCCTAAGCCGCGCGGTCACAATTTCAGCAAAAATCTGACGTTCTGCAATTCATTCAAAAATGGTGCTGAACTGTTGCAAACGATCCCCTGAAAGGTTTTTTGGTGGAAACTGGTGGGTTTTTATCATGGGAAACAGAATTAGCCCTCGACGTCTGAACAACTTTTTTTTGAAAAAATCCCTAAGCCGCGCGGTCACAATTTCAGCAAAAATCTGACGTTCTGCAATTTCCTCAAAAATGGTGCTGAACTATTGCAAACGATCCCCTGAAAGGTTTTTCGGTGTAAACAGATGCATTTTTATCATCAGAAACAGAATTAGCCCTCAACGTCTGAACAACTTTTTTTTAAAAAAATCCCTAAGCCGCGCGGTCACAATTTCAGCAAAAATCTGACGTTCTGCAATTCATTTAAAAAATGGTGCTGAACTGTTGCAAACGATCCCCTGAAAGGTTTTTCGGTGGAAACAGGTGGGTTTTTATCATGGGAAACAGAATTAGCCCTCGACGTCTGAACAACTTTTTTTTGAAAAAATCCCTAAGCCGCGCGGTCACAATTTCAGCAAAAATCTGACGTTCTGCAATTCATTCAAAAATGGTGCTGAACTGTTGCAAACGATCCCCTGAAAGGTTTTTTGTTGGAAACAGGTGGGTTTTTATCATGGGAAACAGAATTAGCCCTAGACGTCTGAACAAGTTTTTTTTGAAAAAATCCCTAAGCCGCGCGGTCACAATTTCAGCAAAAATCTGATGTTCTGCAATTCATTCAAAAATGGTGCTGAACTGTTGCAAACGATCCCCTGAAAGGTTTTTTGGTGGAAACTGGTGGGTTTTTATCATGGGAAACAGAATTAGCCCTCGACGTCTGAACAACTTTTTTTTGAAAAAATCCCTAAGCCGCGTGGTCACAATTTCAGCAAAAATCTGACGTTCTGCAATTCATTCAAAAATGGTGCTGAACTGTTGCAAACGATCCCCTGAAAGGTTTTTCGGTGGAAACAGGTGGGTTTTTATCATCGGAAACAGAATAAGTCCTCAACATCTGAACAAGTTTTTTTGGAAAAAATCCCTAAGCCGCGCGGTCACAATTTCAGCAAAAATCTGACGTTCTGCAATTTCCTTAAAAATGGTGCTGAACTGTTGCAAACGATCCCCTGAAAGGTTTTTCGGTGGAAACAGATGCGTTTTTATCATGAGAAACAGAATTAGCCCTCGACGTCTGAACAACTTTTTTTGCAAAAATCCCTAAGCCGCGCGGTCACAATTTCAGCAAAAATCTGACGTTCTGCAATTTCCTCAAAAATGGTGCTGAACTATTGCAAACGATCCCCTGAAAGGTTTTTCGGTGTAAACAGATGCATTTTTATCATCAGAAACAGAATTAGCCCTCAACGTCAGAACAACTTTTTAAAAAAAATATCCCTAAGCCGCGCGGTCACAATTTCAGCAAAAATCTGACGTTCTGCAATTCATTCAAAAATGGAGCTGAACTGTTGAAAACGATCCCCTGAAAGGTTTTTTGTTGGAAACAGGTGGGTTTTTATCATGGGAAACAGAATTAGCCCTCGATGTCTGAACAATTTTTTTTGAAAAAATCCCTAAGCCGCGCGGTCACAATTTCAGCAAAAATCTGACGTTCTGCAATTCATTCAAAAATGGTGCTGAACTGTTGCAAACGATCCCCTGAAATGTTTTTCAGTGGAAACAGATGCGTTTTTATCATCAGAAACAGACTTAGCCCTCGACGTCTGAAGAACCGTTTTTTGCAAAAATCCCTAAGCCGCGCGGTCACAATTTCAGCAAAAATCTGACGTTCTGCAATTTCCTCAAAAATGGTGCTGAACTGTTGCAGACGATCCCCTGAAAGGTTTTTCGGTGTAAACAGATGCATTTTTATCATCAGAAACAGAATTAGCCCTCGACGTGTGAACAACTTTTTTTAAAAAAAAAACCTCTAAACCGCGCGGTTACAATTTCAGGAAAAATCTGACGTTCTGCAATTCATTAAAAAATGGTGCTGAACTGTTGCAAACGATCCCCTGAAAGGTTTTTCGGTGGAAACAGGTGGTGTCAGGGTTTCAGGGACAGAGAGCGAGGGGGAGGGGTCCCAGGGTGACGAGGAAGAGGACGACGACGACCCGAGGTTGTCAGTGAGTCCGTCAAGTGAATCCGAGGATTCCCAAAAGGGAGCCCCCCTGGTCAGGCCAAGGGGCAGTAGAGAGGGAAGCAGTCAGAAGCAGGGGAACGAAGAGGGAATCCCCAGTGGGGGTTGGAGATCGGGACCGGCCTCTCCGTCGGAACGGAGTGAAGGGGGTGGAGTGGCCAGTGTGTCAGAAAGAGCAGAACAGGAAGCAGAGAGGGGAAGGAGTTCGGAGCAGAACGTCCTGCCGGAAGGGGAGGAGTGTAGTACCGAGAGTAGCGTAACGGTCGAAAGGAAGGTCAGAAGCAACGTACGCGCGCCAAGTTCAAATGTGGAGGCGCGCGGAAATGAGGAGAGCCCTGAGGAGGAGCCTGGTCCCAAAGCACGAAGGAGGGGGGAGCAGGCGTCAGAAGACTCAGCCTCGGGGGAGTCCCGGAGGGAGGGAGCACAGGGGGCAGGAAGACCCTGCGGAAAAGGAAGGAGAGGAAAAGGTGGAGCAGTACAAGCCTCTTAAGCTGGTGCAGGGGCGGGACTGACTCAGAGGGGACTTCAAACATCTAAGGGTAACAGATGCTGAGCCACGGAGCTTGGATGTACGACAACAATGTTCTTCAGTAAAACCTTTTGTATATAACTTGGACTGGATTTTGGTCTCTTGTGAGCTGGGACCTCGGGTGGCTCTGACAGTACTTTCCGGGGTTTTTCTTCAGCCGAGGAGAGAACGCCAGAATCTAGCCCGCCCAGGGGATCGTGCTCAGGGGTGGACACAGAACCCTCTTATTGGTGGGACGAGCAACCAGAGGAGGACTGGCGCAGGAAATGGCTGACGGGACCTTGGCCGGCAGCACCAGACGAGGTACCAATGGAAGAGGGAGAAGAGAACACTTTGGGTCAAGAACCCGAATTCGAACACTCATACACCGAACTGCAAGCAGAGGATATGGAGGTACACAACCTGTATCCTGCATCCACCTCCGAAGAGCTGCAGCTCCTACAACCTGCACCCGATGGGCGGGAGGGGGGAAGGGGGGGCTTCGAGGGGGGGATGGATGTCAGGGTTTCAGGGACAGAGAGCGAGGGGGAGGGGTCCCAGGGTGACGAGGAAGAGGACGACGATGACCCGAGGTTGTCAGTGAGTCCGTCAAGTGAATCCGAGGATTCCCAAAAGGGAGCCCCCCTGGTCAGGCCAAGGGGCAGTAGAGAGGGAAGCAGTCAGAAGCAGGGAAACGAAGAGGGAATCCCCAGTGGGGGTTGGAGATCAGGACCGGCCTCTCCGTCGGAACGGAGTGAAGGGGGTGGAGTGGCCAGTGTGTCAGAAAGAGCAGAACAGGAAGCAGAGAGGGGAAGGAGTTCGGAGCAGAACGTCCTGCCGGAAGGGGAGGAGTGTAGTACCGAGAGTAGCGTAACGGTCGAAAGGAAGGTCAGAAGCAACGTACGCGCGCCAAGTTCAAATGTGGAGGCGCGCGGAAATGAGGAGAGCCCTGAGGAGGAGCCTGGTCCCAAAGCACGAAGGAGGGGGGAGCAGGCGTCAGAAGACTCAGCCTCGGGGGAGTCCCGGAGGGAGGGAGCACAGGGGGGCAGGAAGACCCTGCGGAAAAGGAAGGAGAGGAAAAGGTGGAGCAGTACAAGCCTCTTAAGCTGGTGCAGGGGCGGGACTGACTCAGAGGGGACTTCAAACATCTAAGGGTAACAGATGCTGAGTCACGGAGCTTGGATGTACGACAACAATGTTCTTCAATAAAACCTTTTGTATATAACTTGGACTGGATTTTGGTCTCTTGTGAGCTGGGACCTCGGGTGGTTCTGACAGGTGGGTTTTTATCATGGGAAACAGAATTAGCCCTCGACGTCTGAACAACTTTTTTTTGAAAAAATCCCTAAGCCGCGCGGTCACAATTTCAGCAAAAATCTGATGTTCTGCAATTCATTCAAAAATGGTGCTGAACTGTTGCAAACGATCCCCTGAAAGGTTTTTTGGTGGAAACAGGTGGGTTTTTATCATGGGAAACAGAATTAGCCCTCGACGTCTGAACAACTTTTTTTTGAAAAAATCCCTAAGCCGCGTGGTCACAATTTCAGCAAAAATCTGACGTTCTGCAATTCATTCAAAAATGGTGCTGAACTGTTGCAAACGATCCCCTGAAAGGTTTTTCGGTGGAAACAGGTGGGTTTTTATCATCGGAAACAGAATAAGTCCTCAACATCTGAACAACTTTTTTTTGAAAAAATCCCTAAGCCGCGCGGTCACAATTTCAGCAAAAATCTGACGTTCTGCAATTTCCTCAAAAATGGTGCTGAACTGTTGCAAACGATCCCCTGAAAGGTTTTTCGGTGGAAACAGATGCGTTTTTATCATCAGAAACAGAATTAGCCCTCGACGTCTGAACACCTTTTTTTGCAAAAATCCCTAAGCCGCGCGGTCACAATTTCAGCAAAAATCTGACGTTCTGCAATTTCCTCAAAAATGGTGCTGAACTGTTGTAGACGATCCCCTGAAAGGTTTTTTGGTGGAAACAGGTGGGTTTTTATCATGGGAAACAGAATTAGACCTCGACGTCTGAACAACTTTTTTTTGAAAAAATCCCTAAGCCGCGCGGTCACAATTTCAGCAAAAATCTGACGTTCTGCAATTCATTCAAAAATGGTGCTGAACTGTTGCAAACGATCCCCTGAAAGGTTTTTCGGTGGAAACAGGTGGGTTTTTATCATGGGAAACAGAATTAGCCCTCGACATCTGAACAACTTTTTTTTGCAAAAATCCCTAAGCCGCGTGGTCACAATTTCAGCAAAAATATGAGGTTCTGCAATTTCCTCAAAAATGGTGCTGAACTGTTGCAAACGATCCCCTGAAAGGTTTTTCGGTGGAAACAGATGCGTTTTTATCATCAGAAACAGAATTAGCCCTCGACGTCTGAACACCTTTTTTTGCAAAAATCCCTAAGCCGCGCGGTCACAATTTCAGCAAAAATCTGACGTTCTGCAATTTCCTCAAAAATGGTGCTGAACTGTTGTAGACGATCCCCTGAAAGGTTTTTTGGTGGAAACAGGTGGGTTTTTATCATGGGAAACAGAATTAGACCTCGACGTCTGAACAACTTTTTTTTGAAAAAATCCCTAAGCCACGCGGTCACAATTTCAGCAAATATCTGACGTTCTGCAATTTCCTCAAAAATGGTGCTGAACTGTTGCAAACGATCCCCTGAAAGGTTTTTCGGTGGAAACAGATGCGTTTTTATCATCAGAAACAGAATTAGCCCTCGACGTCTGAACACCTTTTTTTGCAAAAATCCCTAAGCCGCGCGGTCACAATTTCAGCAAAAATCTGACGTTCTGCAATTTCCTCAAAAATGGTGCTGAACTGTTGTAGACGATCCCCTGAAAGGTTTTTTGGTGGAAACAGGTGGGTTTTTATCATGGGAAACAGAATTAGACCTCGACGTCTGAACAACTTTTTTTTGAAAAAATCCCTAAGCCGCGCGGTCACAATTTCAGCAAAAATCTGACGTTCTGCAATTCATTCAAAAATGGTGCTGAACTGTTGCAAACGATCCCCTGAAAGGTTTTTCGGTGGAAACAGGTGGGTTTTTATCATGGGAAACAGAATTAGCCCTCGACATCTGAACAACTTTTTTTTGCAAAAATCCCTAAGCCGCGTGGTCACAATTTCAGCAAAAATCTGACGTTCTGCAATTTCCTCAAAAATGGTGCTGAACTGTTGCAAACGATCCCCTGAAAGGTTTTTCGGTGGAAACAGATGCGTTTTTATCATCAGAAACAGAATTAGCCCTCGACGTCTGAACAGCTTTTTTTGCAAAAATCCCTAAGCCGCGCGGTCACAATTTCAGCAAAAATCTGACGTTCTGCAATTTCCTCAAAAATGGTGCTGAACTGTTGTAGACGATCCCCTGAAAGGTTTTTTGGTGGAAACAGGTGGGTTTTTATCATGGGAAACAGAATTAGACCTCGACGTCTGAACAACTTTTTTTTGAAAAAATCCCTAAGCCACGCGGTCACAATTTCAGCAAATATCTGACGTTCTGCAATTTCCTCAAAAATGGTGCTGAACTGTTGCAAACGATCCCCTGAAAGGTTTTTCGGTGGAAACAGATGCGTTTTTATCATCAGAAACAGAATTAGCCCTCGACGTCTGAACACCTTTTTTTGCAAAAATCCCTAAGCCGCGCGGTCACAATTTCAGCAAAAATCTGACGTTCTGCAATTTCCTCAAAAATGGTGCTGAACTGTTGTAGACGATCCCCTGAAAGGTTTTTTGGTGGAAACAGGTGGGTTTTTATCATGGGAAACAGAATTAGACCTCGACGTCTGAACAACTTTTTTTTGAAAAAATCCCTAAGCCGCGCGGTCACAATTTCAGCAAAAATCTGACGTTCTGCAATTCATTCAAAAATGGTGCTGAACTGTTGCAAACGATCCCCTGAAAGGTTTTTCGGTGGAAACAGGTGGGTTTTTATCATGGGAAACAAAATTAGCCCTCGACGTCTGAACAACTTTTTTTTGCAAAAATCCCTAAGCCGCGTGGTCACAATTTCAGCAAAAATATGAGGTTCTGCAATTTCCTCAAAAATGGTGCTGAACTGTTGCAAACGATCCCCTGAAAGGTTTTTCGGTGGAAACAGATGCGTTTTTATCATCAGAAACAGAATTAGCCCTCGACGTCTGAACACCTTTTTTTGCAAAAATCCCTAAGCCGCGCGGTCACAATTTCAGCAAAAATCTGACGTTCTGAAATTCATTCAAAAATGGTGCTGAACTGTTGCAAACGATCCCCTGAAAGGTTTTTTGGTGGAAACAGGTGGGTTTTTATCATGGGAAACAGAATTAGCCCTCGACGTCTGAACAACTTTTTTTTGAAAAAATCCCTAAGCCGCGTGGTCACAATTTCAGCAAAAATCTGACGTTCTGCAATTCATTCAAAAATGGTGCTGAACTGTTGCAAACGATCCCCTGAAAGGTTTTTCGGTGGAAACAGGTGGGTTTTTATCATGGGAAACAGAATTAGCCCTCGACGTCTGAACAACTTTTTTTTGAAAAAATCCCTAAGCCGCGCGGTCACAATTTCAGCAAAAATCTGACGTTCTGCAATTCATTCAAAAATGGTGCTGAACTATTGCAAACGATCCCCTGAAAGGTTTTTTGTTGGAAACAGGTGGGTTTTTATCACGGGAAACAGAATTAGCCCTCGACGTCTGAACAAGTTTTTTTTTAAAAAATCCCTAAGCCGTGCGGTCACAATTTCAGCAAAAATCTGACGTTCTGCAATTCATTCAAAAATGGTGCTGAACTGTTGCAAACGATCCCCTGAAAGGTTTTTCGGTGGAAACAGGTGGGTTTTTATCATGGGAAACAGAATTAGCCCTCGACGTCTGAACAACTTTTTTTTGCAAAAATCCCTAAGCCGCGTGGTCACAATTTCAGCAAAAATCTGACGTTCTGCAGTTCATTCAAAAATGGTGATGAACTGTTGCAAACGATCCGCTGAAAGGTTTTTCGGTGGAAACAGGTGGGTTTTTCTCATTGGAAAGAGAATAAGTCCTCAACATCTGAACAACTTTTTTTAAAAAAAATCCCTAAGCCGCGCGGTCACAATTTCAGCAAAAATCTGATGTTCTGCAATTTCCTCAAAAATGGTTCTGAACTGTTGCAAACGATCCCCTGAAAGTTTTTTCGGTGGTAACAGAGGCGTTTTTATCATCAGAAACAGAATTAGCCCTCGACGTCTGAACAACATTTTTTGCAAAAATCCCTAAGCCGCGCGGTCACAATTTCAGCAAAAATCTGACGTTCTGCAATTCATTTAAAAATGGTGCTGAACTGTTGCAAACGATCCCCTGAAATGTTTTTTGGTGGAAACAGGTGGGTTTTTATCATGGGAAACAGAATTAGCCCTAGACGTCTGAACAACTTTTTTTAAAAAAAATCCCTAAGCCGCGCGGTCACAATTTCAGCAAAAATCTGATGTTCTGCAATTCATTCAAAAATGGTGCTGAACTGTTGCAAACGATCCCCTGAAAGGTTTTTCGGTGGAAACAGGTGGGTTTTTATCATGGGAAACAGAATTAGCCCTCGACGTCTGAACAACTTTTTTTTGCAAAAATCCCTTAGCCGCGTGGTCACAATTTCAGCAAAAATCTGACGTTCTGCAATTCATTTAAAAATGGTGCTGAACTGTTGCAAACGATCCCCTGAAAGGTTTTTCGGTGGAAACAGGTGGGTTTTTATCATGGGAAACAGAATTAGCCCTCGACGTCTGAACAACTTTTTTTTGCAAAAATCCCTAAGCCGCGTGGTCACAATTTCAGCAAAAATCTGACGTTCTGCAATTCATTCAAAAATGGTGCTGAACTGTTGCAAACGATCCCCTGAAAGGTTTTTCGGTGGAAACAGGTGGGTTTTTATCATGGGAAACAGAATTAGCCCTCGACGTCTGAACAACTTTTTTTTGCAAAAATCCCTAAGCCGCGTGGTCACAATTTCAGCAAAAATCTGACGTTCTGCAATTCATTCAAAAATGGTGCTGAACTGTTGCAAACGATCCCCTGAAAGGTTTTTCGGTGGAAACAGGTGGGTTTTTCTCATTGGAAAGAGAATAAGTCCTCAACATCTGAACAACTTTTTTTTAAAAAAATCCCTAAGCCGCGCGGTCACAATTTCAGCAAAAATCTGATGTTCTGCAATTTCCTCAAAAATGGTTCTGAACTGTTGCAAACGATCCCCTGAAAGTTTTTTCGGTGGAAACAGAGGCGTTTTTATCATCAGAAACAGAATTAGCCCTCGACGTCTGAACAACATTTTTTGCAAAAATCCCTAAGCCGCGCGGTCACAATTTCAGCAAAAATCTGACGTTCTGCAATTCATTCAAAAATGGTGCTGAACTGTTGCAAACGATCCCCTGAAAGGTTTTTTGGTGGAAACAGGTGGGTTTTTATCATGGGAAACAGAATTAGCCCTAGACGTCTGAACAACTTTTTTTTAAAAAAATCCCTAAGCCGCGCGGTCACAATTTCAGCAAAAATCTGATGTTCTGCAATTCATTCAAAAATGGTGCTGAACTGTTGCAAACGATCCCCTGAAAGGTTTTTCGGTGGAAACAGGTGGGTTTTTATCATGGGAAACAGAATTAGCCCTCGACGTCTGAACAACTTTTTTTTGCAAAAATCCCTAAGCCGCGTGGTCACAATTTCAGCAAAAATCTGACGTTCTGCAATTCATTCAAAAATGGTGCTGAACTGTTGCAAACGATCCCCTGAAAGGTTTTTCGGTGGAAACAGGTGGGTTTTTCTCATTGGAAAGAGAATAAGTCCTCAACATCTGAACAACTTTTTTTAAAAAAAATCCCTAAGCCGCGCGGTCACAATTTCAGCAAAAATCTGATGTTCTGCAATTTCCTCAAAAATGGTTCTGAACTGTTGCAAACGATCCCCTGAAAGTTTTTTCGGTGGAAACAGGTGGGTTTTTATCATGGGAAACAGAATTAGCCCTCGACGTCTGAACAAGTTTTTTTTAAAAAAATCCCTAAGCCGTGCGGTCACAATTTCAGCAAAAATCTGACGTTCTGCAATTCATTCAAAAATGGTGCTGAACTGTTGCAAACGATCCCCTGAAAGGTTTTTCGGTGGAAACAGGTGGGTTTTTATCATGGGAAACAGAATTAGCCCTCGACGTCTGAACAACTTTTTTTTGCAAAAATCCCTAAGCCGCGTGGTCACAATTTCAGCAAAAATCTGACGTTCTGCAGTTCATTCAAAAATGGTGATGAACTGTTGCAAACGATCCGCTGAAAGGTTTTTCGGTGGAAACAGGTGGGTTTTTCTCATTGGAAAGAGAATAAGTCCTCAACATCTGAACAACTTTTTTTAAAAAAAATCCCTAAGCCGCGCGGTCACAATTTCAGCAAAAATCTGATGTTCTGCAATTTCCTCAAAAATGGTTCTGAACTGTTGCAAACGATCCCCTGAAAGTTTTTTCGGTGGTAACAGAGGCGTTTTTATCATCAGAAACAGAATTAGCCCTCGACGTCTGAACAACATTTTTTGCAAAAATCCCTAAGCCGCGCGGTCACAATTTCAGCAAAAATCTGACGTTCTGCAATTCATTCAAAAATGGTGCTGAACTGTTGCAAACGATCCCCTGAAAGGTTTTTCGGTGGAAACAGGTGGGTTTTTATCATGGGAAACAGAATTAGCCCTCGACGTCTGAACAACTTTTTTTTGCAAAAATCCCTAAGCCGCGTGGTCACAATTTCAGCAAAAATCTGACGTTCTGCAGTTCATTCAAAAATGGTGCTGAACTGTTGCAAACGATCCGCTGAAAGGTTTTTCGGTGGAAACAGGTGGGTTTTTCTCATTGGAAAGAGAATAAGTCCTCAACATCTGAACAACTTTTTTTAAAAAAAATCCCTAAGCCGCGCGGTCACAATTTCAGCAAAAATCTGATGTTCTGCAATTTCCTCAAAAATGGTTCTGAACTGTTGCAAACGATCCCCTGAAAGTTTTTTCGGTGGTAACAGAGGCGTTTTTATCATCAGAAACAGAATTAGCCCTCGACGTCTGAACAACATTTTTTGCAAAAATCCCTAAGCCGCGTGGTCACAATTTCAGCAAAAATCTGACGTTCTGCAATTAATTCAAAAATGGTGCTGAACTGTTGCAAACGATCCCCTGAAAGGTTTTTCGGTGGAAACAGGTGGGTTTTTCTCATTGGAAAGAGAATAAGTTCTCAACATCTGAACAACTTTTTTTAAAAAAAATCCCTAAGCCGCGCGGTCACAATTTCAGCAAAAATCTGATGTTCTGCAATTTCCTCAAAAATGGTTCTGAACTGTTGCAAACGATCCCCTGAAAGTTTTTTCGGTGGAAACAGAGGCGTTTTTATCATCAGAAACAGAATTAGCCCTCGACGTCTGAACAACATTTTTTGCAAAAATCCCTAAGCCGCGCGGTCAAAATTTCAGCAAAAATCTGACGTTCTGCAATTCATTCAAAAATGGTGCTGAACTGTTGCAAACGATCCCCTGAAAGGTTTTTTGGTGGAAACAGGTGGGTTTTTATCATGGGAAACAGAATTAGCCCTAGACGTCTGAACAACTTTTTTTTAAAAAAATCCCTAAGCCGCGCGGTCACAATTTCAGCAAAAATCTGATGTTCTGCAATTCATTCAAAAATGGTGCTGAACTGTTGCAAACGATCCCCTGAAAGGTTTTTCGGTGGAAACAGGTGGGTTTTTATCATGGGAAACAGAATTAGCCCTCGACGTCTGAACAACTTTTTTTTGCAAAAATCCCTTAGCCGCGTGGTCACAATTTCAGCAAAAATCTGACGTTCTGCAATTCATTTAAAAATGGTGCTGAACTGTTGCAAACGATCCCCTGAAAGGTTTTTCGGTGGAAACAGGTGGGTTTTTATCATGGGAAACAGAATTAGCCCTCGACGTCTGAACAACTTTTTTTTGCAAAAATCCCTAAGCCGCGTGGTCACAATTTCAGCAAAAATCTGACGTTCTGCAATTCATTCAAAAATGGTGCTGAACTGTTGCAAACGATCCCCTGAAAGGTTTTTCGGTGGAAACAGGTGGGTTTTTATCATGGGAAACAGAATTAGCCCTCGACGTCTGAACAACTTTTTTTTGCAAAAATCCCTAAGCCGCGTGGTCACAATTTCAGCAAAAATCTGACGTTCTGCAATTCATTCAAAAATGGTGCTGAACTGTTGCAAACGATCCCCTGAAAGGTTTTTCGGTGGAAACAGGTGGGTTTTTCTCATTGGAAAGAGAATAAGTCCTCAACATCTTAACAACTTTTTTTAAAAAAAATCCCTAAGCCGCGCGGTCACAATTTCAGCAAAAATCTGATGTTCTGCAATTTCCTCAAAAATGGTTCTGAACTGTTGCAAACGATCCCCTGAAAGTTTTTTCGGTGGAAACAGAGGCGTTTTTATCATCAGAAACAGAATTAGCCCTCGACGTCTGAACAACATTTTTTGCAAAAATCCCTAAGCCGCGCGGTCACAATTTCAGCAAAAATCTGATGTTCTGCAATTCATTCAAAAATGGTGCTGAACTGTTGCAAACGATCCCCTGAAAGGTTTTTCGGTGGAAACAGGTGGGTTTTTATCATGGGAAACAGAATTAGCCCTCGACGTCTGAACAACTTTTTTTTGCAAAAATCCCTAAGCCGCGTGGTCACAATTTCAGCAAAAATCTGACGTTCTGCAATTCATTCAAAAATGGTGCTGAACTGTTGCAAACGATCCCCTGAAAGGTTTTTCGGTGGAAACAGGTGGGTTTTTCTCATTGGAAAGAGAATAAGTCCTCAACATCTGAACAACTTTTTTTAAAAAAAATCCCTAAGCCGCGCGGTCACAATTTCAGCAAAAATCTGATGTTCTGCAATTTCCTCAAAAATGGTTCTGAACTGTTGCAAACGATCCCCTGAAAGTTTTTTCGGTGGAAACAGGTGGGTTTTTATCATGGGAAACAGATTTAGCCCTCGACGTCTGAACAGGTTTTTTTTTAAAAAATCCCTAAGCCGCGCGGTCACAATTTCAGCAAAAATCTGACGTTCTGCAATTCATTCAAAAATGGTGCTGAACTATTGCAAACGATCCCCTGAAAGGTTTTTTGGTGGAAACAGGTGGGTTTTTATCATGGGAAACAGAATTAGCCCTCGACGTCTGAACAGGTTTTTTTTTAAAAAATCCCTAAGCCGCGCGGTCACAATTTCAGCAAAAATCTGACGTTCTGCAATTCATTCAAAAATGGTGCTGAACTGTTGCAAACGATCCCCTGAAAGGTTTTTCGTTGGAAACAGGTGGGTTTTTATCATGGGAAACAGAATTAGCCCTCGACGTCCGAACAACTTTTTTTTGCAAAAATCCCTAAGCCGCGTGGTCACAATTTCAGCAAAAATCTGACGTTCTGCAGTTCATTCAAAAATGGTGCTGAACTGTTGCAAACGATCCGCTGAAAGGTTTTTTGGTGGAAACAGATGCGTTTTTATCATCAGAAACAGAATTAGCCCTCGACGTCTGAACAACATTTTTTGCAAAAATCCCTAAGCCGCGCGGTCAAAATTTCAGCAAAAATCAGACGTTCTGCAATTCATTCAAAAATGGTGCTGAACTGTTGCAAACGATCCCCTGAAAGGTTTTTTGGTGGAAACAGGTGGGTTTTTATCATGGGAAACAGAATTAGCCCTAGACGTCTGAACAACTTTTTTTTAAAAAAATCCCTAAGCCGCGCGGTCACAATTTCAGCAAAAATCTGACGTTCTGCAATTCATTCAAAAATGGTGCTGAACTGTTGCAAACGATCCCCTGAAAGGTTTTTCGGTGGAAACAGGTGGGTTTTTATCATGGGAAACAGAATTAGCCCTCGACGTCTGAACAACTTTTTTTTGAAAAAATCCCTAAGCCGCGCGGTCACAATTTCAGCAAAAATCTGACGTTCTGCAAATCATTCAAAAATGGTGCTGAACTGTTGCAAACGATCCCCTGGAAGCTTTTTTGTTGGAAACAGGTGGGTTTTTATCATGGGAAACAGAATTAGCCCTCGACGTCTGAACAAGTTTTTTTTAAAAAGATCCCTAAGCTGCGCGGTCACAATTTCAGCAAAAATCTGACGTTCTGCAATTCATTCAAAAATGGTGCTGAACTGTTGCAAACGATCCCCTGAAAGGTTTTTCGGTGGAAACAGGTGGGTTTTTATCATGGGAAACAGAATTAGCCCTCGACGTCTGAACAACTTTTTTTTGCAAAAATCCCTAAGCCGCGTGGTCACAATTTCAGCAAAAATCTGACGTTCTGCAGTTCATTCAAAAATGGTGCTCAACTGTTGCAAACGATCCGCTGAAAGGTTTTTCGGTGGAAACAGGTGGGTTTTTATCATTGGAAAGAGAATAAGTCCTCAACATCTGAACAACTTTTTTTTCAAAAAATCCCTAAGCCGCGCGGTCACAATTTCAGCAAAAATCTGATGTTCTGCAATTTCCTCAAAAATGGTGCTGAACTGTTGCAAACGATCCCCTGAAAGTTTTTTCGGTGGAAACAGATGCGTTTTTATCATCAGAAACAGAATTAGCCCTCGAAGTCTGAACAACATTTTTTGCAAAAATCCCTAAGCCGCGCGGTCACAATTTCAGCAAAAATCTGACGTTCTGCAATTTCCTCAAAAATGGTGCTGAACTGTTGCAGACGATCCCCTGAAAGGTTTTTCGGTGTAAACAGATGCATTTTTATCATGGGAAACAGAATTAGCCCTCAACGTCTGAACAACTTTTTTTTAAAAAAATCCCTAAGCCGCGCGGTCACAATTTCAGCAAAAATCTGACGTTCTGCAATTCATTCAAAAATGGTGCTGAACTGTTGCAAACGATCCCCTGAAAGGTTTTTCGGTGGAAACAGGTGGGTTTTTCTCATTGGAAAGAGAATAAGTCCTCAACATCTGAACAACTTTTTTTAAAAAAAATCCCTAAGCCGCGCGGTCACAATTTCAGCAAAAATCTGATGTTCTGCAATTTCCTCAAAAATGGTTCTGAACTGTTGCAAACGATCCCCTGAAAGTTTTTTCGGTGGAAACAGGTGGGTTTTTATCATGGGAAACAGATTTAGCCCTCGACGTCTGAACAGGTTTTTTTTTAAAAAATCCCTAAGCCGCGCGGTCACAATTTCAGCAAAAATCTGACGTTCTGCAATTCATTCAAAAATGGTGCTGAACTATTGCAAACGATCCCCTGAAAGGTTTTTTGGTGGAAACAGGTGGGTTTTTATCATGGGAAACAGAATTAGCCCTCGACGTCTGAACAGGTTTTTTTTTAAAAAATCCCTAAGCCGCGCGGTCACAATTTCAGCAAAAATCTGACGTTCTGCAATTCATTCAAAAATGGTGCTGAACTGTTGCAAACGATCCCCTGAAAGGTTTTTCGTTGGAAACAGGTGGGTTTTTATCATGGGAAACAGAATTAGCCCTCGACGTCCGAACAACTTTTTTTTGCAAAAATCCCTAAGCCGCGTGGTCACAATTTCAGCAAAAATCTGACGTTCTGCAGTTCATTCAAAAATGGTGCTGAACTGTTGCAAACGATCCGCTGAAAGGTTTTTTGGTGGAAACAGATGCGTTTTTATCATCAGAAACAGAATTAGCCCTCGACGTCTGAACAACATTTTTTGCAAAAATCCCTAAGCCGCGCGGTCAAAATTTCAGCAAAAATCAGACGTTCTGCAATTCATTCAAAAATGGTGCTGAACTGTTGCAAACGATCCCCTGAAAGGTTTTTTGGTGGAAACAGGTGGGTTTTTATCATGGGAAACAGAATTAGCCCTAGACGTCTGAACAACTTTTTTTTAAAAAAATCCCTAAGCCGCGCGGTCACAATTTCAGCAAAAATCTGACGTTCTGCAATTCATTCAAAAATGGTGCTGAACTGTTGCAAACGATCCCCTGAAAGGTTTTTCGGTGGAAACAGGTGGGTTTTTATCATGGGAAACAGAATTAGCCCTCGACGTCTGAACAACTTTTTTTTGAAAAAATCCCTAAGCCGCGCGGTCACAATTTCAGCAAAAATCTGACGTTCTGCAAATCATTCAAAAATGGTGCTGAACTGTTGCAAACGATCCCCTGGAAGCTTTTTTGTTGGAAACAGGTGGGTTTTTATCATGGGAAACAGAATTAGCCCTCGACGTCTGAACAAGTTTTTTTTAAAAAGATCCCTAAGCTGCGCGGTCACAATTTCAGCAAAAATCTGACGTTCTGCAATTCATTCAAAAATGGTGCTGAACTGTTGCAAACGATCCCCTGAAAGGTTTTTCGGTGGAAACAGGTGGGTTTTTATCATGGGAAACAGAATTAGCCCTCGACGTCTGAACAACTTTTTTTTGCAAAAATCCCTAAGCCGCGTGGTCACAATTTCAGCAAAAATCTGACGTTCTGCAGTTCATTCAAAAATGGTGCTCAACTGTTGCAAACGATCCGCTGAAAGGTTTTTCGGTGGAAACAGGTGGGTTTTTATCATTGGAAAGAGAATAAGTCCTCAACATCTGAACAACTTTTTTTTCAAAAAATCCCTAAGCCGCGCGGTCACAATTTCAGCAAAAATCTGATGTTCTGCAATTTCCTCAAAAATGGTGCTGAACTGTTGCAAACGATCCCCTGAAAGTTTTTTCGGTGGAAACAGATGCGTTTTTATCATCAGAAACAGAATTAGCCCTCGAAGTCTGAACAACATTTTTTGCAAAAATCCCTAAGCCGCGCGGTCACAATTTCAGCAAAAATCTGACGTTCTGCAATTTCCTCAAAAATGGTGCTGAACTGTTGCAGACGATCCCCTGAAAGGTTTTTCGGTGTAAACAGATGCATTTTTATCATGGGAAACAGAATTAGCCCTCAACGTCTGAACAACTTTTTTTTAAAAAAATCCCTAAGCCGCGCGGTCACAATTTCAGCAAAAATCTGATGTTCTGCAATTCATTCAAAAATGGTGCTGAACTGTTGCAAACGATCGCCTGAAAGGTTTTTTGGTGGAAATTGGTGGGTTTTTATCATGGGAAACAGAATTAGCCCTCGACGTCTGAACAACTTTTTTTAAAAAAAATCCCTAAGCCGCGCGGTCACAATTTCAGCAAAAATCTGATGTTCTGCAATTCATTCAAAAATGGTGCTCAACTGTTGCAAACGATCCCCTGAAAGGTTTTTTGTTGGAAACAGGTGGGTTTTTATCATGGGAAACAGAATTAGCCCTCGACGTCTGAACAAGTTTTTTTTAAAAAAATCCCTAAGCCGCGCGGTCACAATTTCAGCAAAAATCTGACGTTCTGCAATTCATTCAAAAATGGTGCTGAACTGTTGCAAACGATCCCCTGAAAGGTTTTTCGGTGGAAACAGGTGGGTTTTTATCATGGGAAACAGAATTAGCCCTCGACGTCTGAACAACTTTTTTTTGCAAAAATCCCTAAGCCGCGTGGTCACAATTTCAGCAAAAATCTGACGTTCTGCAGTTCATTCAAAAATGGTGCTCAACTGTTGCAAACGATCCGCTGAAAGGTTTTTCGGTGGAAACAGGTGGGTTTTTATCATTGGAAAGAGAATAAGTCCTCAACATCTGAACAACTTTTTTTTCAAAAAATCCCTAAGCCGCGCGGTCACAATTTCAGCAAAAATCTGATGTTCTGCAATTTCCTCAAAAATGGTGCTGAACTGTTGCAAACGATCCCCTGAAAGTTTTTTCGGTGGAAACAGATGTGTTTTTATCATCAGAAACAGAATTAGCCCTCGACGTCTGAACAACATTTTTTGCAAAAATCCCTAAGCCGCGCGGTCACAATTTCAGCAAAAACCTGACGTTCTGCAATTTCCTCAAAAATGGTTCTGAACTGTTGCAAACTATCCCCTGAAAGGTTTTTTGGTGGAAACAGGTGGGTTTTTATCATGGGAAACAGAATTAGACCTCGACGTCTGAACAACTTTTTTTTGAAAAAATCCCTAAGCCGCGCGGTCACAATTTCAGCAAAAATCTGACGTTCTGCAATTCATTCAAAAATGGTGCTGAACTGTTGCAAACGATCCCCTGAAAGGTTTTTCGGTGGAAACGGGTGGGTTTTTATCATGGGAAACAGAATAAGTCCTCAAAATCTGAACAACTTTTTTTTGAAAAAATGCCTAAGCCGCGCGGTCACAATTTCAGCAAAAACCTGACGTTCTGCAATTTCCTCAAAAATGGTTCTGAACTGTTGCAAACGATCCCCTGAAAGGTTTTTCGGTGGAAACAGATGCGTTTTTATCATCAGAAACAGAATTAGCCCTCGAAGTCTGCACAACTTTTTTTGCAAAAATCCCTAAGCCGCGCGGTCACAATTTCAGCAAAAATCTGACGTTCTGCAATTCATTCAAAAATGGTGCTGAACTGTTGCAAACGATCCCCTAAAAGGTTTTTTGTTGGAAACAGGTGGGTTTTTATCATGGGAAACAGAATTAGCCCTCGACGTCTGAACAACTTTTTTTTGAAAAAATCCCTAAGCCGCGCGGTCACAATTTCAGCAAAAATCTGACGTTCTGCAATTCATTCAAAAATGGTGCTGAACTGTTGCAAACGATCCCCTGAAAGGTTTTTCGGTGGAAACAGATGCGTTTTTATCATCAGAAACAGAATTAGCCCTCGACGTCTGAACAACGTTTTTTGCAAAAATCCCTAAGCCGCACGGTCACAATTTCAGCAAAAATCTGACGTTCTGCAATTTCCTCAAAAATGGTGCTGTACTGTTGCAGACGATCCCCTGAAAGGTTTTTTGGTGGAAACAGGTGGGTTTTTATCATGGGAAACAGAATTAGACCTCGACGTCTGAACAACTTTTTTTTGAAAAAATCCCTAAGCCGCGCGGTCACAATTTCAGCAAAAATCTGATGTTCTGCAATTCATTCAAAAATGGTGCTGAACTGTTGCAAACGATCCCCTGAAAGGTTTTTCGGTGGAAACAGGTGGGTTTTTATCATCGGAAACAGAATAAGTCCCCAACATCTGAACAACTTTTTTTTGAAAAAATCCCTAAGCCGCGCGGTCACAATTTCAGCAAAAATCTGACGTTCTGCAATTTCCGCAAAAATGGTTCTGAACTGTTGCAAACGATCCCCTGAAAGGTTTTTCGGTGGAAACAGATGCGTTTTTATCATCAGAAACAGAATTAGCCCTCGAAGTCTGCACAACTTTTTTTGCAAAAATCCCTAAGCCGCGCGGTCACAATTTCAGCAAAAATCTGACGTTCTGCAATTCATTCAAAAATGGTGCTGAACTGTTGCAAACGATCCCCTAAAAGGTTTTTTGTTGGAAACAGGTGGGTTTTTATCATGGGAAACAGAATTAGCCCTCGACGTCTGAACAACTTTTTTTTGAAAAAATCCCTAAGCCGCGCGGTCACAATTTCAGCAAAAATCTGACGTTCGGCAATTCATTCAAAAATGGTGCTGAACTGTTGCAAACGATCCCCTGAAAGGTTTTTCGGTGGAAACAGATGCGTTTTTATCATCAGAAACAGAATTAGCCCTCGACGTCTGAACAACGTTTTTTGCAAAAATCCCTAAGCCGCACGGTCACAATTTCAGCAAAAATCTGACGTTCTGCAATTTCCTCAAAAATGGTGCTGTACTGTTGCAGACGATCCCCTGAAAGGTTTTTTGGTGGAAACAGGTGGGTTTTTATCATGGGAAACAGAATTAGACCTCGACGTCTGAACAACTTTTTTTTGAAAAAATCCCTAAGCCGCGTGGTCACAATTTCAGCAAAAATCTGATGTTCTGCAATTCATTCAAAAATGGTGCTGAACTGTTGCAAACGATCCCCTGAAAAGTTTTTCGGTGGAAACAGGTGGGTTTTTATCATCGGAAACAGAATAAGTCCCCAACATCTGAACAACTTTTTTTTGAAAAAATCCCTAAGCCGCGCGGTCACAATTTCAGCAAAAATCTGACGTTCTGCAATTTCCGCAAAAATGGTTCTGAACTGTTGCAAACGATCCCCTGAAAGGTTTTTCGGTGGAAACAGATGCGTTTTTATCATCAGAAAGAGAATTAGCCCTCGACGTCTGAACAACTTTTTTTGCAAAAATCCCTAAGCCGCGTGGTCACAATTTCAGCAAAAATCTGACGTTCTGCAATTCATTCAAAAATGGTGCTGAACTGTTGCAAACGATCCCCTGAAAGGTTTCTCGGTGGAAACAGGTGGGTTTTTATCATGGGAAACAGAATAAGTCCTCAACATCTGAACAACTTTTTTTTGAAAAAATCCCTAAGCCGCGCGGTCACAATTTCAGCAAAAATCTGACGTTCTGCACTTCATTCAAAAATGGTGCTGTACTGTTGCAGACGATCCCCTGAAAGGTTTTTTGGTGGAAACAGGTGGGTTTTTATAATGGGAAACAGAATTAGACCTCGACGTCTGAACAACTTTTTTTTGAAAAAATCCCTAAGCCGCGCGGTCACAATTTCAGCAAAAATCTGACGTTCTGCAATTTCCTCAAAAATGGTTCTGAACTGTTGCAAACGATCCCCTGAAAGGTTTTTCGGTGGAAACAGATGCGTTTTTATCATCAGAAACAGAATTAGCCCTCGACGTCTGAAAAACTTTTTTTGCAAAAATCCCTAAGCCGCGCGGTCACAATTTCAGCAAAAATCTGACGTTCTGCAATTCATTCAAAAATGGTGATGAACTGTTGCAAACGATCCCCTGAAAGGTTTTTTGTTGGAAACAGGTGGGTTTTTATCCTGGGAAACAGAATTAGCCCTCTACGTCTGAACAACCTTTTTTTGAAAAAATCCCTAAGCCGCGCGGTCACAATTTCAGCAAAAATCTGACGTTCTGCAATTCATTCAAAAATGGTGCTGAACTGTTGCAAACGATCCCCTGAAAGTTTTTCGGTGGAAACGGGTGGGTTTTTATCATGGGAAACAGAATAAGTCCTCAAGATCTGAACAACTTTTTTTTGAAAAAATCCCTAAGCCGCGCGGTCACAATTTCAGCAAAAACCTGACGTTCTGCAATTTCCTCAAAAATGGTTCTGAACTGTTGCAAACGATCCCCTGAAAGGTTTTTCGGTGGAAACAGATGCGTTTTTATCATCAGAAACAGAATTAGCCCTCGACGTCTGAACAACTTTTTTTTGAAAAAATCCCTAAGCCGCGCGGTCACAATTTCAGCAAAAATCTGACGTTCTGAAATTTCCTCAAAAATGGTGCTGAACTGTTGCGAACGATCCCCTGAAATGTTTTTCAGTGGAAACAGATGCGTTTTTATCATCAGAAACAGACTTAGCCCTCGACGTCTGAATAACCGTTTTTTGCAAAAATCCCTAAGCCGCGCGGTCACAATTTCAGCAAAAATCTGACGTTCTGCAATTCATTCAAAAATGGTGCTGAACTGTTGCAAACGATCCCCTGAAAGGTTTTTTGTTGGAAACAGGTGGGTTTTTATCATGGGAAACAGAATTAGCCCTCGACGTCTGAACAACTTTTTTTTGAAAAAATCCCTAAGCCGCGCGGTCACAATTTCAGCAAAAATCTGACGTTCTGCAATTTAATCAAAAATGGTGCTGAACTGTTGCAAACGATCCCCTGAAAGTTTTTCGGTGGAAACGGGTGGGTTTTTATCATGGGAAACAGAATAAGTCCTCAAGATCTGAACAACTTTTTTTTGAAAAAATCCCTAAGCCGCGCGGTCACAATTTCAGCAAAAACCTGACGTTCTGCAATTTCCTCAAAAATGGTGCTGAACTGTTGCAAACGATCCCCTGAAAGGTTTTTCGGTGGAAACAGATGCGTTTTTATCATGGGAAACAGAATTAGCCCTCGACGTCTGAAAAACTTTTTCTTGAAAAAATCCCTAAGCCGTGCGGTCACAATTTCAGGAAAAATCTGACGTTCTGCAATTTCCTCAAAAATGGTTCTGAATTGTTGCAAACGATCCCCTGAAAGGTTTTTCGGTGGAAACAGATGCGTTTTTATCATCAGAAACAGAATTAGCCCTCGACGTCTGAACAACGTTTTTTGCAAAAATCCCTAAGCCGCTCGGTCACAATTTCAGCAAAAATCTGACGTTCTGCAATTTCCTCAAAAATGGTGCTGTACTGTTGCAGACGATCCCCTGAAAGGTTTTTTGGTGGAAACAGGTGGGTTTTTATCATGGGAAACAGAATTAGCCCTCGACGGCTGAACAACTTTTTTTTGAAAAAATCCCTAAGCCGCGCGGTCACAATTTCAGCAAAAATCTGACGTTCTGCAATTCATTCAAAAATGGTGCTGAACTGTTGCAAACGATCCCCTGAAAGGTTTTTTGGTGGAAACAGGTGGGTTTTTATCATGGGAAACAGAATTAGCCCTCGACGTCTGAACAACTTTTTTTTGAAAAAATCCCTAAGCCGCGCGGTCACAATTTCAGCAAAAATCTGACGTTCTGCAATTCATTCAAAAATGGTGCTGAACTGTTGCAAACGATCCCCTGAAAGGTTTTTTGTTGGAAACAGGTGGGTTTTTATCATGGGAAACAGAATTAGCCCTCGACGTCTGAACAACTTTTTTTTGAAAAAATCCCTAAGCCGCGCGGTCACAATTTCAGCAAAAATCTGACGTTCTGCAATTTCCTCAAAAATGGTTCTGAACTGTTGCAAACGATCCCCGGAAAGGTTTTTCGGTGGAAACAGGCGGGTTTTTATCATGGGAAACAGAATTAGACCTCGACGTCTGAACAACTTTTTTTTGAAAAAATCCCTAAGCCGCGCGGTCACAATTTCAGCAAAAATCTGACGTTCTGCAATTCATTCAAAAATGGTGCTGAACTGTTGCAAACGATCCCCTGAAAGGTTTTTTGGTGGAAACAGGTGGGTTTTTATCATGGGAAACAGAATTAGCCCTCGACGTCTGAACAACTTTTTTTTGAAAAAATCCCTAAGCCGCGCGGTCACAATTTCAGCAAAAATCTGACGTTCTGCAATTCATTCAAAAATGGTGCTGAACTGTTGCAAACGATCCCCTGAAAGGTTTTTCGGTGGAAACGGGTGGGTTTTTATCATGGGAAACAGAATAAGTCCTCGACGTCTGAACAACTTTTTTTTGCAAAAATCCCTAAGCCGCGCGGTCACAATTTCAGCAAAAATCTGACGTTCTGCAATTCATTCAAAAATGGTGCTGAACTGTTGCAAACGATCCCCTGAAAAGTTTTTTGGTGGAAACAGGTGGGTTTTTATCATGGGAAACAGAATTAGACCTCGACGTCTGAACAACTTTTTTTTGCAAAAATCCCTAAGCCGCGCGGTCACAATTTCAGCAAAAATCTGACTTTCTGCAATTTATTCAAAAATGGTGCTGAACTGTTGCAAACGATCCCCTGAAAGGTTTTTCGGTGGAAACGGGTGGGTTTTTATCATGGGAAACAGAATAAGTCCTCAACATCTGAAAAACTTTTTCTTGAAAAAATCCCTAAGCCGCGCGGTCACAATTTCAGCAAAAATCTGACGTTCTGCAATTTCCTCAAAAATGGTTCTGAACTGTTGCAAACGATCCCCTGAAAGGTTTTTCGGTGGAAACAGATGCGTTTTTATCATCAGAAACAGAATTAGCCCTCGACGTCTGAACAACGTTTTTTGCAAAAATCCCTAAGCCGCGCGGTCACAATTTCAGCAAAAATCTGACGTTCTGCAATTTCCTCAAAAATGGTTCTGAACTGTTGCAAACGATCCCCGGAAAGGTTTTTCGGTGGAAACAGGCGGGTTTTTATCATGGGAAACAGAATTAGACCTCGACGTCTGAACAACTTTTTTTTGAAAAAATCCCTAAGCCGCGCGGTCACAATTTCAGCAAAAATCTGACGTTCTGCAATTTCCTCAAAAATGGTGCTGTACTGTTGCAGACGATCCCCTGAAAGGTTTTTTGGTGGAAACAGGTGGGTTTTTATCATGGGAAACAGAATTAGCCCTCGACGTCTGAACAACTTTTTTTTGAAAAAATCCCTAAGCCGCGCGGTCACAATTTCAGCAAAAATCTGACGTTCTGCAATTCATTCAAAAATGGTGCTGAACTGTTGCAAACGATCCCCTGAAATATTTTTTGGTGGAAACAGGTGGGTTTTTATCATGGGAAACAGAATTAGCCCTCGACGTCTGAACAACTTTTTTTTGCAAAAATCCCTAAGCCGCGCGGTCACAATTTCAGCAAAAATCTGACGTTCTGCAATTTATTCAAAAATGGTGCTGAACTGTTGCAAACGATCCCCTGAAAGGTTTTTCGGTGGAAACGGGTGGGTTTTTATCATGGGAAACAGAATAAGTCCTCAACATCTGAAAAACTTTTTATTGAAAAAATCCCTAAATTCCCATGGGTTTTTATCATCGGAAACAGAATTAGCCCTCGACGTCTGAACAACTTTTTTTTGCAAAAATCCCTAAGCCGCGCGGTCACAATTTCAGCAAAAATCTGACGTTCTGCAATTCATTCAAAAATGGTGCTGAACTGTTGCAAACGATCCCCTGAAAAGTTTTTTGGTGGAAACAGGTGGGTTTTTATCATGGGAAACAGAATTAGACCTCGACGTCTGAACAACTTTTTTTTGCAAAAATCCCTAAGCCGCGCGGTCACAATTTCAGCAAAAATCTGACGTTCTGCAATTCATTCAAAAATGGTGCTGTACTGTTGCAAACGATCCCCTGAAAGGTTTTTCGGTGGAAACAGGTGGGTTTTTATCATCGGAAACAGAATAAGTCCTCGACATCTGAACAACTTTTTTTTGAAAAAATCCCTAAGCCGCGCGGTCACAATTTCAGCAAAAATCTGACGTTCTGCAATTTCCTCAAAAATGGTTCTGAACTGTTGCAAACGATCCCCTGAAAGGTTTTTCGGTGGAAACAGGTGGGTTTTTATCATGGGAAACAGAATTAGACCTCGACGTCTGAACAACTTTTTTTTGAAAAAATCCCTAAGCCGCTCGGTCACAATTTCAGCAAAAATCTGACGTTCTGCAATTTCCTCAAAAATGGTGCTGTACTGTTGCAGACGATCCCCTGAAAGGTTTTTTGGTGGAAACAGGTGGGTTTTTATCATGGGAAACAGAATTAGCCCTCGACGGCTGAACAACTTTTTTTTGAAAAAATCCCTAAGCCGCGCGGTCACAATTTCAGCAAAAATCTGACGTTCTGCAATTCATTCAAAAATGGTGCTGAACTGTTGCAAACGATCCCCTGAAAGGTTTTTTGGTGGAAACAGGTGGGTTTTTATCATGGGAAACAGAATTAGCCCTCGACGTCTGAACAACTTTTTTTTGAAAAAATCCCTAAGCCGCGCGGTCACAATTTCAGCAAAAATCTGACGTTCTGCAATTCATTCAAAAATGGTGCTGAACTGTTGCAAACGATCCCCTGAAAGGTTTTTTGTTGGAAACAGGTGGGTTTTTATCATGGGAAACAGAATTAGCCCTCGACGTCTGAACAACTTTTTTTTGAAAAAATCCCTAAGCCGCGCGGTCACAATTTCAGCAAAAATCTGACGTTCTGCAATTTCCTCAAAAATGGTTCTGAACTGTTGCAAACGATCCCCGGAAAGGTTTTTCGGTGGAAACAGGCGGGTTTTTATCATGGGAAACAGAATTAGACCTCGACGTCTGAACAACTTTTTTTTGAAAAAATCCCTAAGCCGCGCGGTCACAATTTCAGCAAAAATCTGACGTTCTGCAATTCATTCAAAAATGGTGCTGAACTGTTGCAAACGATCCCCTGAAAGGTTTTTTGGTGGAAACAGGTGGGTTTTTATCATGGGAAACAGAATTAGCCCTCGACGTCTGAACAACTTTTTTTTGAAAAAATCCCTAAGCCGCGCGGTCACAATTTCAGCAAAAATCTGACGTTCTGCAATTCATTCAAAAATGGTGCTGAACTGTTGCAAACGATCCCCTGAAAGGTTTTTCGGTGGAAACGGGTGGGTTTTTATCATGGGAAACAGAATAAGTCCTCGACGTCTGAACAACTTTTTTTTGCAAAAATCCCTAAGCCGCGCGGTCACAATTTCAGCAAAAATCTGACGTTCTGCAATTCATTCAAAAATGGTGCTGAACTGTTGCAAACGATCCCCTGAAAAGTTTTTTGGTGGAAACAGGTGGGTTTTTATCATGGGAAACAGAATTAGACCTCGACGTCTGAACAACTTTTTTTTGCAAAAATCCCTAAGCCGCGCGGTCACAATTTCAGCAAAAATCTGACTTTCTGCAATTTATTCAAAAATGGTGCTGAACTGTTGCAAACGATCCCCTGAAAGGTTTTTCGGTGGAAACGGGTGGGTTTTTATCATGGGAAACAGAATAAGTCCTCAACATCTGAAAAACTTTTTCTTGAAAAAATCCCTAAGCCGCGCGGTCACAATTTCAGCAAAAATCTGACGTTCTGCAATTTCCTCAAAAATGGTTCTGAACTGTTGCAAACGATCCCCTGAAAGGTTTTTCGGTGGAAACAGATGCGTTTTTATCATCAGAAACAGAATTAGCCCTCGACGTCTGAACAACGTTTTTTGCAAAAATCCCTAAGCCGCGCGGTCACAATTTCAGCAAAAATCTGACGTTCTGCAATTTCCTCAAAAATGGTTCTGAACTGTTGCAAACGATCCCCGGAAAGGTTTTTCGGTGGAAACAGGCGGGTTTTTATCATGGGAAACAGAATTAGACCTCGACGTCTGAACAACTTTTTTTTGAAAAAATCCCTAAGCCGCGCGGTCACAATTTCAGCAAAAATCTGACGTTCTGCAATTTCCTCAAAAATGGTGCTGTACTGTTGCAGACGATCCCCTGAAAGGTTTTTTGGTGGAAACAGGTGGGTTTTTATCATGGGAAACAGAATTAGCCCTCGACGTCTGAACAACTTTTTTTTGAAAAAATCCCTAAGCCGCGCGGTCACAATTTCAGCAAAAATCTGACGTTCTGCAATTCATTCAAAAATGGTGCTGAACTGTTGCAAACGATCCCCTGAAATATTTTTTGGTGGAAACAGGTGGGTTTTTATCATGGGAAACAGAATTAGCCCTCGACGTCTGAACAACTTTTTTTTGCAAAAATCCCTAAGCCGCGCGGTCACAATTTCAGCAAAAATCTGACGTTCTGCAATTTATTCAAAAATGGTGCTGAACTGTTGCAAACGATCCCCTGAAAGGTTTTTCGGTGGAAACGGGTGGGTTTTTATCATGGGAAACAGAATAAGTCCTCAACATCTGAAAAACTTTTTATTGAAAAAATCCCTAAATTCCCATGGGTTTTTATCATCGGAAACAGAATTAGCCCTCGACGTCTGAACAACTTTTTTTTGCAAAAATCCCTAAGCCGCGCGGTCACAATTTCAGCAAAAATCTGACGTTCTGCAATTCATTCAAAAATGGTGCTGAACTGTTGCAAACGATCCCCTGAAAAGTTTTTTGGTGGAAACAGGTGGGTTTTTATCATGGGAAACAGAATTAGACCTCGACGTCTGAACAACTTTTTTTTGCAAAAATCCCTAAGCCGCGCGGTCACAATTTCAGCAAAAATCTGACGTTCTGCAATTCATTCAAAAATGGTGCTGTACTGTTGCAAACGATCCCCTGAAAGGTTTTTCGGTGGAAACAGGTGGGTTTTTATCATCGGAAACAGAATAAGTCCTCGACATCTGAACAACTTTTTTTTGAAAAAATCCCTAAGCCGCGCGGTCACAATTTCAGCAAAAATCTGACGTTCTGCAATTTCCTCAAAAATGGTTCTGAACTGTTGCAAACGATCCCCTGAAAGGTTTTTCGGTGGAAACAGGTGGGTTTTTATCATGGGAAACAGAATTAGACCTCGACGTCTGAACAACTTTTTTTTGAAAAAATCCCTAAGCCGCGCGGTCACAATTTCAGCAAAAATCTGACGTTCTGCAATTCATTCAAAAATGGTGCTGAACTGTTGCAAACGATCCCCTGAAATGTTTTTTGGTGGAAACAGGTGCGTTTTTATCATGGGAAACAGAATTAGCCCTCGACGTCTGAACAACCTTTTTTTGAAAAAATCCCTAAGCCGCGCGGTCACAATTTCAGCAAAAATCTGACGTTCTGCAATTCATTCAAAAATGGTGCTGAACTGTTGCAAACGATCCCCTGAAAGGTTTTTCGGTGGAAACGGGTGGGTTTTTATCATGGGAAACAGAATAAGTCCTCAACATCTGAACAACTTTTTTTTGAAAAAATCCCTAAGCCGCGCGGTCACAATTTCAGCAAAAACCTGACGTTCTGCAATTTCCTCAAAAATGGTGCTGAACTGTTGCAAACGATCCCCTGAAAGGTTTTTCGGTGGAAACAGATGCGTTTTTATCATGGGAAACAGAATTAGCCCTCGACGTCTGAAAAACTTTTTCTTGAAAAAATCCCTAAGCCGTGCGGTCACAATTTCAGGAAAAATCTGACGTTCTGCAATTTCCTCAAAAATGGTTCTGAATTGTTGCAAACGATCCCCTGAAAGGTTTTTCGGTGGAAACAGATGCGTTTTTATCATCAGAAACAGAATTAGCCCTCGACGTCTGAACAACGTTTTTTGCAAAAATCCCTAAGCCGCTCGGTCACAATTTCAGCAAAAATCTGACGTTCTGCAATTTCCTCAAAAATGGTGCTGTACTGTTGCAGACGATCCCCTGAAAGGTTTTTTGGTGGAAACAGGTGGGTTTTTATCATGGGAAACAGAATTAGCCCTCGACGGCTGAACAACTTTTTTTTGAAAAAATCCCTAAGCCGCGCGGTCACAATTTCAGCAAAAATCTGACGTTCTGCAATTCATTCAAAAATGGTGCTGAACTGTTGCAAACGATCCCCTGAAAGGTTTTTTGGTGGAAACAGGTGGGTTTTTATCATGGGAAACAGAATTAGCCCTCGACGTCTGAACAACTTTTTTTTGAAAAAATCCCTAAGCCGCGCGGTCACAATTTCAGCAAAAATCTGACGTTCTGCAATTCATTCAAAAATGGTGCTGAACTGTTGCAAACGATCCCCTGAAAGGTTTTTTGTTGGAAACAGGTGGGTTTTTATCATGGGAAACAGAATTAGCCCTCGACGTCTGAACAACTTTTTTTTGAAAAAATCCCTAAGCCGCGCGGTCACAATTTCAGCAAAAATCTGACGTTCTGCAATTTCCTCAAAAATGGTTCTGAACTGTTGCAAACGATCCCCGGAAAGGTTTTTCGGTGGAAACAGGCGGGTTTTTATCATGGGAAACAGAATTAGACCTCGACGTCTGAACAACTTTTTTTTGAAAAAATCCCTAAGCCGCGCGGTCACAATTTCAGCAAAAATCTGACGTTCTGCAATTCATTCAAAAATGGTGCTGAACTGTTGCAAACGATCCCCTGAAAGGTTTTTTGGTGGAAACAGGTGGGTTTTTATCATGGGAAACAGAATTAGCCCTCGACGTCTGAACAACTTTTTTTTGAAAAAATCCCTAAGCCGCGCGGTCACAATTTCAGCAAAAATCTGACGTTCTGCAATTCATTCAAAAATGGTGCTGAACTGTTGCAAACGATCCCCTGAAAGGTTTTTCGGTGGAAACGGGTGGGTTTTTATCATGGGAAACAGAATAAGTCCTCGACGTCTGAACAACTTTTTTTTGCAAAAATCCCTAAGCCGCGCGGTCACAATTTCAGCAAAAATCTGACGTTCTGCAATTCATTCAAAAATGGTGCTGAACTGTTGCAAACGATCCCCTGAAAAGTTTTTTGGTGGAAACAGGTGGGTTTTTATCATGGGAAACAGAATTAGACCTCGACGTCTGAACAACTTTTTTTTGCAAAAATCCCTAAGCCGCGCGGTCACAATTTCAGCAAAAATCTGACTTTCTGCAATTTATTCAAAAATGGTGCTGAACTGTTGCAAACGATCCCCTGAAAGGTTTTTCGGTGGAAACGGGTGGGTTTTTATCATGGGAAACAGAATAAGTCCTCAACATCTGAAAAACTTTTTCTTGAAAAAATCCCTAAGCCGCGCGGTCACAATTTCAGCAAAAATCTGACGTTCTGCAATTTCCTCAAAAATGGTTCTGAACTGTTGCAAACGATCCCCTGAAAGGTTTTTCGGTGGAAACAGATGCGTTTTTATCATCAGAAACAGAATTAGCCCTCGACGTCTGAACAACGTTTTTTGCAAAAATCCCTAAGCCGCGCGGTCACAATTTCAGCAAAAATCTGACGTTCTGCAATTTCCTCAAAAATGGTTCTGAACTGTTGCAAACGATCCCCGGAAAGGTTTTTCGGTGGAAACAGGCGGGTTTTTATCATGGGAAACAGAATTAGACCTCGACGTCTGAACAACTTTTTTTTGAAAAAATCCCTAAGCCGCGCGGTCACAATTTCAGCAAAAATCTGACGTTCTGCAATTTCCTCAAAAATGGTGCTGTACTGTTGCAGACGATCCCCTGAAAGGTTTTTTGGTGGAAACAGGTGGGTTTTTATCATGGGAAACAGAATTAGCCCTCGACGTCTGAACAACTTTTTTTTGAAAAAATCCCTAAGCCGCGCGGTCACAATTTCAGCAAAAATCTGACGTTCTGCAATTCATTCAAAAATGGTGCTGAACTGTTGCAAACGATCCCCTGAAATATTTTTTGGTGGAAACAGGTGGGTTTTTATCATGGGAAACAGAATTAGCCCTCGACGTCTGAACAACTTTTTTTTGCAAAAATCCCTAAGCCGCGCGGTCACAATTTCAGCAAAAATCTGACGTTCTGCAATTTATTCAAAAATGGTGCTGAACTGTTGCAAACGATCCCCTGAAAGGTTTTTCGGTGGAAACGGGTGGGTTTTTATCATGGGAAACAGAATAAGTCCTCAACATCTGAAAAACTTTTTATTGAAAAAATCCCTAAATTCCCATGGGTTTTTATCATCGGAAACAGAATTAGCCCTCGACGTCTGAACAACTTTTTTTTGCAAAAATCCCTAAGCCGCGCGGTCACAATTTCAGCAAAAATCTGACGTTCTGCAATTCATTCAAAAATGGTGCTGAACTGTTGCAAACGATCCCCTGAAAAGTTTTTTGGTGGAAACAGGTGGGTTTTTATCATGGGAAACAGAATTAGACCTCGACGTCTGAACAACTTTTTTTTGCAAAAATCCCTAAGCCGCGCGGTCACAATTTCAGCAAAAATCTGACGTTCTGCAATTCATTCAAAAATGGTGCTGTACTGTTGCAAACGATCCCCTGAAAGGTTTTTCGGTGGAAACAGGTGGGTTTTTATCATCGGAAACAGAATAAGTCCTCGACATCTGAACAACTTTTTTTTGAAAAAATCCCTAAGCCGCGCGGTCACAATTTCAGCAAAAATCTGACGTTCTGCAATTTCCTCAAAAATGGTTCTGAACTGTTGCAAACGATCCCCTGAAAGGTTTTTCGGTGGAAACAGGTGGGTTTTTATCATGGGAAACAGAATTAGACCTCGACGTCTGAACAACTTTTTTTTGAAAAAATCCCTAAGCCGCGCGGTCACAATTTCAGCAAAAATCTGACGTTCTGCAATTCATTCAAAAATGGTGCTGAACTGTTGCAAACGATCCCCTGAAATGTTTTTTGGTGGAAACAGGTGCGTTTTTATCATGGGAAACAGAATTAGCCCTCGACGTCTGAACAACCTTTTTTTGAAAAAATCCCTAAGCCGCGCGGTCACAATTTCAGCAAAAATCTGACGTTCTGCAATTCATTCAAAAATGGTGCTGAACTGTTGCAAACGATCCCCTGAAAGGTTTTTCGGTGGAAACGGGTGGGTTTTTATCATGGGAAACAGAATAAGTCCTCAACATCTGAACAACTTTTTTTTGAAAAAATCCCTAAGCCGCGCGGTCACAATTTCAGCAAAAACCTGACGTTCTGCAATTTCCTCAAAAATGGTGCTGTACTGTTGCAGACGATCCCCTGAAAGGTTTTTTGGTGGAAACAGGTGGGTTTTTATCATGGGAAACAGAATTAGCCCTCGACGTCTGAACAACTTTTTTTTGAAAAAATCCCTAAGCCGCGCGGTCACAATTTCAGCAAAAATCTGACGTTCTGCAATTCATTCAAAAATGGTGCTGAACTGTTGCAAACGATCCCCTGAAATATTTTTTGGTGGAAACAGGTGGGTTTTTATCATGGGAAACAGAATTAGCCCTCGACGTCTGAACAAGTTTTTTTTGCAAAAATCCCTAAGCCGCGCGGTCACAATTTCAGCAAAAATCTGACTTTCTGCAATTTATTCAAAAATGGTGCTGATCTGTTGCAAACGATCCCCTGAAAGGTTTTTCGGTGGAAACGGGTGGGTTTTTATCATGGGAAACAGAATAAGTCCTCAACATCTGAAAAACTTTTTCTTGAAAAAATCCCTAAGCCGCGCGGTCACAATTTCAGCAAAAATCTGACGTTCTGCAATTTCCTCAAAAATGGTTCTGAACTGTTGCAAACGAT
This sequence comes from Podarcis gaigeae, assembly GCF_964106915.1. Classification (NCBI taxonomy): domain Eukaryota; kingdom Metazoa; phylum Chordata; class Lepidosauria; order Squamata; family Lacertidae; genus Podarcis; species Podarcis gaigeae. Next base: position 14,051,322 of record NC_139679.1, on the reverse strand, counting down.
CCCCTGAAAGGTTTTTCGGTGGAAACAGATGCGTTTTTATCATCAGAAACAGAATTAGCCCTCGACGTCTGAACAACGTTTTTTGCAAAAATCCCTAAGTCGCGCGGTCACAATTTCAGCAAAAATCTGACGTTCTGCAATTCATTCAAAAATGGTGCTGAACTGTTGCAAACGATCCCCTGAAAGGTTTTTTGTTGGAAACAGGTGGGTTTTTATCATGGGAAACAGAATTAGCCCTCGACGTCTGAACAACTATTTTTTCAAAAAATCCCTAAGCCGCGCGGTCACAATTTCAGCAAAAATCTGACGTTCTGCAATTCATTCAAAAATGGTGCTGAACTGTTGCAAACGATCCCCTGAAATGTTTTTTGGTGGAAACAGGTGGGTTTTTATCATGGGAAACAGAATTAGCCCTCGACGTCTGAACAACTTTTTTTTGCAAAAATCCCTAAGCCGCGCGGTCACAATTTCAGCAAAAATCTGACGTTCTGCAATTTCCTCAAAAATGGTTCTGAACTGTTGCAAACGATCCCCTGAAAGGTTTTTCGGTGGAAACAGATGCGTTTTTATCATCAGAAACAGAATTAGCCCTCGACGTCTGAATAACGTTTTTTGCAAAAATCCCTAAGCCGCGCGGTCACAATTTCAGCAAAAATCTGACGTTCTGCAATTTCCTCAAAAATGGTGCTGTACTGTTGCAGACGATCCCCTGAAAGGTTTTTTGGTGGAAACAGGTGGGTTTTTATCATGGGAAACAGAATTAGACCTCGACGTCTGAACAACTTTTTTTTGAAAAAATCCCTAAGCCGCGCGGTCACAATTTCAGCAAAAATCTGACGTTCTGCAATTCATTCAAAAATGGTGCTGAACTGTTGCAAACGATCCCCTGAAAGGTTTTTTGTTGGAAACAGGTGGGTTTTTATCATGGGAAACAGAATTAGCCCTCGACGTCTGAACAACTATTTTTTGAAAAAATCCCTAAGCCGCCCGGTCACAATTTCAGCAAAAATCTGACGTTCTGCAATTCATTCAAAAATGGTGCTGAACTGTTGCAAACGATCCCCTGAAAAGTTTTTTGGTGGAAACAGGTGGGTTTTTATCATGGGAAACAGAATTAGACCTCGACGTCTGAACAACTTTTTTTTGCAAAAATCCCTAAGCCGCGCGGTCACAATTTCAGCAAAAATCTGACGTTCTGCAATTCATTCAAAAATGGTGCTTAACTGTTGCAAACGATCCCCTGAAAGGTTTTTCGGTGGAAACAGGTGGGTTTTTATCATCGGAAACAGAATAAGTCCTCGACATCTGAACAACTTTTTTTTGAAAAAATCCCTAAGCCGCGCGGTCACAATTTCAGCAAAAATCTGACGTTCTGCAATTTCCTCAAAAATGGTTCTGAACTGTTGCAAACGATCCCCTGAAAGGTTTTTCGGTGGAAACAGGTGGGTTTTTATCATGGGAAACAGAATTAGACCTCGACGTCTGAACAACTTTTTTTTGAAAAAATCCCTAAGCCGCGCGGTCACAATTTCAGCAAAAATCTGACGTTCTGCAATTCATTCAAAAATGGTGCTGAACTGTTGCAAACGATCCCCTGAAATGTTTTTTGGTGGAAACAGGTGGGTTTTTATCATGGGAAACAGAATTAGCCCTCGACGTCTGAACAACTTTTTTTTGAAAAAATCCCTAAGCCGCGCGGTCACAATTTCAGCAAAAATCTGACGTTCTGCAATTCATTCAAAAATGGTGCTGAACTGTTGCAAACGATCCCCTGAAAGGTTTTTCGGTGGAAACGGGTGGGTTTTTATCATGGGAAACAGAATAAGTCCTCAACATCTGAAAAACTTTTTCTTGAAAAAATCCCTAAGCCGCGCGGTCACAATTTCAGCAAAAATCTGACGTTCTGCAATTTCCTCAAAAATGGTTCTGAACTGTTGCAAACGATCCCCTGAAAGGTTTTTCGGTGGAAACAGATGCGTTTTTATCATCAGAAACAGAATTAGCCCTCGACGTCTGAACAACGTTTTTTGCAAAAATCCCTAAGTCGCGCGGTCACAATTTCAGCAAAAATCTGACGTTCTGCAATTCATTCAAAAATGGTGCTGAACTGTTGCAAACGATCCCCTGAAAGGTTTTTTGTTGGAAACAGGTGGGTTTTTATCATGGGAAACAGAATTAGCCCTCGACGTCTGAACAACTATTTTTTCAAAAAATCCCTAAGCCGCGCGGTCACAATTTCAGCAAAAATCTGACGTTCTGCAATTCATTCAAAAATGGTGCTGAACTGTTGCAAACGATCCCCTGAAAGGTTTTTTGTTGGAAACAGGTGGGTTTTTATCATGGGAAACAGAATTAGCCCTCGACGTCTGAACAACTATTTTTTGAAAAAATCCCTAAGCCGCGCGGTCACAATTTCAGCAAAAATCTGACGTTCTGCAATTCATTCAAAAATGGTGCTGAACTGTTGCAAACGATCCCCTGAAAGGTTTTTTGGTGGAAACAGGTGGGTTTTTATCATGGGAAACAGAATAAGTCCTCAACATCTGAACAACTTTTTTTTGAAAAAATCCCTAAGCCGCGCGGTCACAATTTCAGCAAAAACCTGACGTTCTGCAATTTCCTCAAAAATGGTTCTGAATTGTTGCAAACGATCCCCTGAAAGGTTTTTCGGTGGAAACAGATGCGTTTTTATCATCAGAAACAGAATTAGCCCTCGACGTCTGAACAACTTTTTTTTGAAAAAATCCCTAAGCCGCGCGGTCACAATTTCAGCAAAAACCTGACGTTCTGCAATTCATTCAAAAATGGTGCTGAACTGTTGCAAACGATCCCCTGAAAGGTTTTTTGTTGGAAACAGGTGGGTTTTTATCATGGGAAACAGAATTAGCCCTCGACGTCTGAACAACTATTTTTTGAAAAAATCCCTAAGCCGCGCGGTCACAATTTCAGCAAAAATCTGACGTTCTGCAATTCATTCAAAAATGGTGCTGAACTGTTGCAAACGATCCCCTGAAAGGTTTTTTGGTGGAAACAGGTGGGTTTTTATCATGGGAAACAGAATTAGACCTCGACGTCTGAACAACTTTTTTTTGAAAAAATCCCTAAGCCGCCCGGTCACAATTTCAGCAAAAATCTGACGTTCTGCAATTCATTCAAAAATGGTGCTGAACTGTTGCAAACGATCCCCTGAAAAGTTTTTTGGTGGAAACAGGTGGGTTTTTATCATGGGAAACAGAATTAGACCTCGACGTCTGAACAACTTTTTTTTGCAAAAATCCCTAAGCCGCGCGGTCACAATTTCAGCAAAAATCTGACGTTCTGCAATTCATTCAAAAATGGTGCTGAACTGTTGCAAACGATCCCCTGAAAGGTTTTTCGGTGGAAACAGGTGGGTTTTTATCATCGGAAACAGAATAAGTCCTCGACATCTGAACAACTTTTTTTTGAAAAAATCCCTAAGCCGCGCGGTCACAATTTCAGCAAAAATCTGACGTTCTGCAATTTCCTCAAAAATGGTTCTGAACTGTTGCAAACGATCCCCTGAAAGGTTTTTCGGTGGAAACAGGTGGGTTTTTATCATGGGAAACAGAATTAGACCTCGACGTCTGAACAACTTTTTTTTGAAAAAATCCCTAAGCCGCGCGGTCACAATATCAGCAAAAATCTGACGTTCTGCAATTCATTCAAAAATGGTGCTGAACTGTTGCAAACGATCCCCTGAAATGTTTTTTGGTGGAAACAGGTGGGTTTTTATCATGGGAAACAGAATTAGCCCTCGACGTCTGAACAACTTTTTTTTGAAAAAATCCCTAAGCCGCGCGGTCACAATTTCAGCAAAAATCTGACGTTCTGCAATTCATTCAAAAATGGTGCTGAACTGTTGCAAACGATCCCCTGAAAGGTTTTTCGGTGGAAACGGGTGGGTTTTTATCATGGGAAACAGAATAAGTCCTCAACATCTGAAAAACTTTTTCTTGAAAAAATCCCTAAGCCGCGCGGTCACAATTTCAGCAAAAATCTGACTTTCTGCAATTTCCTCAAAAATGGTTCTGAACTGTTGCAAACGATCCCCTGAAAGGTTTTTCGGTGGAAACAGATGCGTTTTTATCATCAGAAACAGAATTAGCCCTCGACGTCTGAACAACGTTTTTTGCAAAAATCCCTAAGTCGCGCGGTCACAATTTCAGCAAAAATCTGACGTTCTGCAATTCATTCAAAAATGGTGCTGAACTGTTGCAAACGATCCCCTGAAAGGTTTTTTGTTGGAAACAGGTGGGTTTTTATCATGGGAAACAGAATTAGCCCTCGACGTCTGAACAACTATTTTTTCAAAAAATCCCTAAGCCGCGCGGTCACAATTTCAGCAAAAATCTGACGTTCTGCAATTCATTCAAAAATGGTGCTGAACTGTTGCAAACGATCCCCTGAAAGGTTTTTTGTTGGAAACAGGTGGGTTTTTATCATGGGAAACAGAATTAGCCCTCGACGTCTGAACAACTATTTTTTGAAAAAATCCCTAAGCCGCGCGGTCACAATTTCAGCAAAAATCTGACGTTCTGCAATTCATTCAAAAATGGTGCTGAACTGTTGCAAACGATCCCCTGAAAGGTTTTTTGGTGGAAACAGGTGGGTTTTTATCATGGGAAACAGAATAAGTCCTCAACATCTGAACAACTTTTTTTTGAAAAAATCCCTAAGCCGCGCGGTCACAATTTCAGCAAAAACCTGACGTTCTGCAATTTCCTCAAAAATGGTTCTGAATTGTTGCAAACGATCCCCTGAAAGGTTTTTCGGTGGAAACAGATGCGTTTTTATCATCAGAAACAGAATTAGCCCTCGACGTCTGAACAACTTTTTTTTAAAAAAATCCCTAAGCCGCGCGGTCACAATTTCAGCAAAAATCTGACGTTCTGCAATTCATTCAAAAATGGTGCTGAACTGTTGCAAACGATCCCCTGAAATGTTTTTTGTTGGAAACAGGTGGGTTTTTATCATGGGAAACAGAATTAGCCCTCGACGTCTGAACAACTATTTTTTGAAAAAATCCCTAAGCCGCGCGGTCACAATTTCAGCAAAAATCTGACGTTCTGCAATTCATTCAAAAATGGTGCTGAACTGTTGCAAACGATCCCCTGAAAGGTTTTTCGGTGGAAACAGGTGGGTTTTTACCATGGGAAACAGAATTAGCCCTCGACGTCTGAACAACTATTTTTTGAAAAAATCCCTAAGCCGCGCGGTCACAATTTCAGCAAAAATCTGACGTTCTGCAATTCATTCAAAAATGGTGCTGAACTGTTGCAAACGATCCCCTGAAAAGTTTTTTGGTGGAAACAGGTGGGTTTTTATCATGGGAAACAGAATTAGACCTCGACGTCTGAACAACTTTTTTTTGCAAAAATCCCTAAGCCGCGCGGTCACAATTTCAGCAAAAATCTGACGTTCTGCAATTCATTCAAAAATGGTGCTGAACTGTTGCAAACGATCCCCTGAAAGGTTTTTCGGTGGAAACAGGTGGGTTTTTATCATCGGAAACAGAATAAGTCCTCGACATCTGAACAACTTTTTTTTGAAAAAATCCCTAAGCCGCGCGGTCACAATTTCAGCAAAAATCTGACGTTCTGCAATTTCCTCAAAAATGGTTCTGAACTGTTGCAAACGATCCCCTGAAAGGTTTTTCGGTGGAAACAGGTGGGTTTTTATCATGGGAAACAGAATTAGACCTCGACGTCTGAACAACTTTTTTTTGAAAAAATCCCTAAGCCGCGCGGTCACAATATCAGCAAAAATCTGACGTTCTGCAATTCATTCAAAAATGGTGCTGAACTGTTGCAAACGATCCCCTGAAATGTTTTTTGGTGGAAACAGGTGGGTTTTTATCATGGGAAACAGAATTAGCCCTCGACGTCTGAACAACTTTTTTTTGAAAAAATCCCTAAGCCGCGCGGTCACAATTTCAGCAAAAATCTGACGTTCTGCAATTCATTCAAAAATGGTGCTGAACTGTTGCAAACGATCCCCTGAAAGGTTTTTCGGTGGAAACGGGTGGGTTTTTATCATGGGAAACAGAATAAGTCCTCAACATCTGAAAAACTTTTTCTTGAAAAAATCCCTAAGCCGCGCGGTCACAATTTCAGCAAAAATCTGACGTTCTGCAATTTCCTCAAAAATGGTTCTGAACTGTTGCAAACGATCCCCTGAAAGGTTTTTCGGTGGAAACAGATGCGTTTTTATCATCAGAAACAGAATTAGCCCTCGACGTCTGAACAACGTTTTTTGCAAAAATCCCTAAGTCGCGCGGTCACAATTTCAGCAAAAATCTGACGTTCTGCAATTCATTCAAAAATGGTGCTGAACTGTTGCAAACGATCCCCTGAAAGGTTTTTTGTTGGAAACAGGTGGGTTTTTATCATGGGAAACAGAATTAGCCCTCGACGTCTGAACAACTATTTTTTGAAAAAATCCCTAAGCCGCGCGGTCACAATTTCAGCAAAAATCTGACGTTCTGCAATTCATTCAAAAATGGTGCTGAACTGTTGCAAACGATCCCCTGAAAGGTTTTTTGTTGGAAACAGGTGGGTTTTTATCATGGGAAACAGAATTAGCCCTCGACGTCTGAACAACTATTTTTTGAAAAAATCCCTAAGCCGCGCGGTCACAATTTCAGCAAAAATCTGACGTTCTGCAATTCATTCAAAAATGGTGCTGAACTGTTGCAAACGATCCCCTGAAATATTTTTTGGTGGAAACAGGTGGGTTTTTATCATGGGAAACAGAATTAGCCCTCGACGTCTGAACAAGTTTTTTTTGCAAAAATCCCTAAGCCGCGCGGTCACAATTTCAGCAAAAATCTGACTTTCTGCAATTTATTCAAAAATGGTGCTGATCTGTTGCAAACGATCCCCTGAAAGGTTTTTCGGTGGAAACGGGTGGGTTTTTATCATGGGAAACAGAATAAGTCCTCAACATCTGAAAAACTTTTTCTTGAAAAAATCCCTAAGCCGCGCGGTCACAATTTCAGCAAAAATCTGACGTTCTGCAATTTCCTCAAAAATGGTTCTGAACTGTTGCAAACGATCCCCTGAAAGGTTTTTCGGTGGAAACAGATGCGTTTTTATCATCAGAAACAGAATTAGCCCTCGACGTCTGAACAACGTTTTTTGCAAAAATCCCTAAGTCGCGCGGTCACAATTTCAGCAAAAATCTGACGTTCTGCAATTCATTCAAAAATGGTGCTGAACTGTTGCAAACGATCCCCTGAAAGGTTTTTTGTTGGAAACAGGTGGGTTTTTATCATGGGAAACAGAATTAGCCCTCGACGTCTGAACAACTATTTTTTCAAAAAATCCCTAAGCCGCGCGGTCACAATTTCAGCAAAAATCTGACGTTCTGCAATTCATTCAAAAATGGTGCTGAACTGTTGCAAACGATCCCCTGAAATGTTTTTTGGTGGAAACAGGTGGGTTTTTATCATGGGAAACAGAATTAGCCCTCGACGTCTGAACAACTTTTTTTTGCAAAAATCCCTAAGCCGCGCGGTCACAATTTCAGCAAAAATCTGACGTTCTGCAATTTCCTCAAAAATGGTTCTGAACTGTTGCAAACGATCCCCTGAAAGGTTTTTCGGTGGAAACAGATGCGTTTTTATCATCAGAAACAGAATTAGCCCTCGACGTCTGAATAACGTTTTTTGCAAAAATCCCTAAGCCGCGCGGTCACAATTTCAGCAAAAATCTGACGTTCTGCAATTTCCTCAAAAATGGTGCTGTACTGTTGCAGACGATCCCCTGAAAGGTTTTTTGGTGGAAACAGGTGGGTTTTTATCATGGGAAACAGAATTAGACCTCGACGTCTGAACAACTTTTTTTTGAAAAAATCCCTAAGCCGCGCGGTCACAATTTCAGCAAAAATCTGACGTTCTGCAATTCATTCAAAAATGGTGCTGAACTGTTGCAAACGATCCCCTGAAAGGTTTTTTGTTGGAAACAGGTGGGTTTTTATCATGGGAAACAGAATTAGCCCTCGACGTCTGAACAACTATTTTTTGAAAAAATCCCTAAGCCGCCCGGTCACAATTTCAGCAAAAATCTGACGTTCTGCAATTCATTCAAAAATGGTGCTGAACTGTTGCAAACGATCCCCTGAAAAGTTTTTTGGTGGAAACAGGTGGGTTTTTATCATGGGAAACAGAATTAGACCTCGACGTCTGAACAACTTTTTTTTGCAAAAATCCCTAAGCCGCGCGGTCACAATTTCAGCAAAAATCTGACGTTCTGCAATTCATTCAAAAATGGTGCTTAACTGTTGCAAACGATCCCCTGAAAGGTTTTTCGGTGGAAACAGGTGGGTTTTTATCATCGGAAACAGAATAAGTCCTCGACATCTGAACAACTTTTTTTTGAAAAAATCCCTAAGCCGCGCGGTCACAATTTCAGCAAAAATCTGACGTTCTGCAATTTCCTCAAAAATGGTTCTGAACTGTTGCAAACGATCCCCTGAAAGGTTTTTCGGTGGAAACAGGTGGGTTTTTATCATGGGAAACAGAATTAGACCTCGACGTCTGAACAACTTTTTTTTGAAAAAATCCCTAAGCCGCGCGGTCACAATTTCAGCAAAAATCTGACGTTCTGCAATTCATTCAAAAATGGTGCTGAACTGTTGCAAACGATCCCCTGAAATGTTTTTTGGTGGAAACAGGTGGGTTTTTATCATGGGAAACAGAATTAGCCCTCGACGTCTGAACAACTTTTTTTTGAAAAAATCCCTAAGCCGCGCGGTCACAATTTCAGCAAAAATCTGACGTTCTGCAATTCATTCAAAAATGGTGCTGAACTGTTGCAAACGATCCCCTGAAAGGTTTTTCGGTGGAAACGGGTGGGTTTTTATCATGGGAAACAGAATAAGTCCTCAACATCTGAAAAACTTTTTCTTGAAAAAATCCCTAAGCCGCGCGGTCACAATTTCAGCAAAAATCTGACGTTCTGCAATTTCCTCAAAAATGGTTCTGAACTGTTGCAAACGATCCCCTGAAAGGTTTTTCGGTGGAAACAGATGCGTTTTTATCATCAGAAACAGAATTAGCCCTCGACGTCTGAACAACGTTTTTTGCAAAAATCCCTAAGTCGCGCGGTCACAATTTCAGCAAAAATCTGACGTTCTGCAATTCATTCAAAAATGGTGCTGAACTGTTGCAAACGATCCCCTGAAAGGTTTTTTGTTGGAAACAGGTGGGTTTTTATCATGGGAAACAGAATTAGCCCTCGACGTCTGAACAACTATTTTTTCAAAAAATCCCTAAGCCGCGCGGTCACAATTTCAGCAAAAATCTGACGTTCTGCAATTCATTCAAAAATGGTGCTGAACTGTTGCAAACGATCCCCTGAAAGGTTTTTTGTTGGAAACAGGTGGGTTTTTATCATGGGAAACAGAATTAGCCCTCGACGTCTGAACAACTATTTTTTGAAAAAATCCCTAAGCCGCGCGGTCACAATTTCAGCAAAAATCTGACGTTCTGCAATTCATTCAAAAATGGTGCTGAACTGTTGCAAACGATCCCCTGAAAGGTTTTTTGGTGGAAACAGGTGGGTTTTTATCATGGGAAACAGAATAAGTCCTCAACATCTGAACAACTTTTTTTTGAAAAAATCCCTAAGCCGCGCGGTCACAATTTCAGCAAAAACCTGACGTTCTGCAATTTCCTCAAAAATGGTTCTGAATTGTTGCAAACGATCCCCTGAAAGGTTTTTCGGTGGAAACAGATGCGTTTTTATCATCAGAAACAGAATTAGCCCTCGACGTCTGAACAACTTTTTTTTGAAAAAATCCCTAAGCCGCGCGGTCACAATTTCAGCAAAAACCTGACGTTCTGCAATTCATTCAAAAATGGTGCTGAACTGTTGCAAACGATCCCCTGAAAGGTTTTTTGTTGGAAACAGGTGGGTTTTTATCATGGGAAACAGAATTAGCCCTCGACGTCTGAACAACTATTTTTTGAAAAAATCCCTAAGCCGCGCGGTCACAATTTCAGCAAAAATCTGACGTTCTGCAATTCATTCAAAAATGGTGCTGAACTGTTGCAAACGATCCCCTGAAAGGTTTTTTGGTGGAAACAGGTGGGTTTTTATCATGGGAAACAGAATTAGACCTCGACGTCTGAACAACTTTTTTTTGAAAAAATCCCTAAGCCGCCCGGTCACAATTTCAGCAAAAATCTGACGTTCTGCAATTCATTCAAAAATGGTGCTGAACTGTTGCAAACGATCCCCTGAAAAGTTTTTTGGTGGAAACAGGTGGGTTTTTATCATGGGAAACAGAATTAGACCTCGACGTCTGAACAACTTTTTTTTGCAAAAATCCCTAAGCCGCGCGGTCACAATTTCAGCAAAAATCTGACGTTCTGCAATTCATTCAAAAATGGTGCTGAACTGTTGCAAACGATCCCCTGAAAGGTTTTTCGGTGGAAACAGGTGGGTTTTTATCATCGGAAACAGAATAAGTCCTCGACATCTGAACAACTTTTTTTTGAAAAAATCCCTAAGCCGCGCGGTCACAATTTCAGCAAAAATCTGACGTTCTGCAATTTCCTCAAAAATGGTTCTGAACTGTTGCAAACGATCCCCTGAAAGGTTTTTCGGTGGAAACAGGTGGGTTTTTATCATGGGAAACAGAATTAGACCTCGACGTCTGAACAACTTTTTTTTGAAAAAATCCCTAAGCCGCGCGGTCACAATATCAGCAAAAATCTGACGTTCTGCAATTCATTCAAAAATGGTGCTGAACTGTTGCAAACGATCCCCTGAAATGTTTTTTGGTGGAAACAGGTGGGTTTTTATCATGGGAAACAGAATTAGCCCTCGACGTCTGAACAACTTTTTTTTGAAAAAATCCCTAAGCCGCGCGGTCACAATTTCAGCAAAAATCTGACGTTCTGCAATTCATTCAAAAATGGTGCTGAACTGTTGCAAACGATCCCCTGAAAGGTTTTTCGGTGGAAACGGGTGGGTTTTTATCATGGGAAACAGAATAAGTCCTCAACATCTGAAAAACTTTTTCTTGAAAAAATCCCTAAGCCGCGCGGTCACAATTTCAGCAAAAATCTGACTTTCTGCAATTTCCTCAAAAATGGTTCTGAACTGTTGCAAACGATCCCCTGAAAGGTTTTTCGGTGGAAACAGATGCGTTTTTATCATCAGAAACAGAATTAGCCCTCGACGTCTGAACAACGTTTTTTGCAAAAATCCCTAAGTCGCGCGGTCACAATTTCAGCAAAAATCTGACGTTCTGCAATTCATTCAAAAATGGTGCTGAACTGTTGCAAACGATCCCCTGAAAGGTTTTTTGTTGGAAACAGGTGGGTTTTTATCATGGGAAACAGAATTAGCCCTCGACGTCTGAACAACTATTTTTTCAAAAAATCCCTAAGCCGCGCGGTCACAATTTCAGCAAAAATCTGACGTTCTGCAATTCATTCAAAAATGGTGCTGAACTGTTGCAAACGATCCCCTGAAAGGTTTTTTGTTGGAAACAGGTGGGTTTTTATCATGGGAAACAGAATTAGCCCTCGACGTCTGAACAACTATTTTTTGAAAAAATCCCTAAGCCGCGCGGTCACAATTTCAGCAAAAATCTGACGTTCTGCAATTCATTCAAAAATGGTGCTGAACTGTTGCAAACGATCCCCTGAAAGGTTTTTTGGTGGAAACAGGTGGGTTTTTATCATGGGAAACAGAATAAGTCCTCAACATCTGAACAACTTTTTTTTGAAAAAATCCCTAAGCCGCGCGGTCACAATTTCAGCAAAAACCTGACGTTCTGCAATTTCCTCAAAAATGGTTCTGAATTGTTGCAAACGATCCCCTGAAAGGTTTTTCGGTGGAAACAGATGCGTTTTTATCATCAGAAACAGAATTAGCCCTCGACGTCTGAACAACTTTTTTTTAAAAAAATCCCTAAGCCGCGCGGTCACAATTTCAGCAAAAATCTGACGTTCTGCAATTCATTCAAAAATGGTGCTGAACTGTTGCAAACGATCCCCTGAAATGTTTTTTGTTGGAAACAGGTGGGTTTTTATCATGGGAAACAGAATTAGCCCTCGACGTCTGAACAACTATTTTTTGAAAAAATCCCTAAGCCGCGCGGTCACAATTTCAGCAAAAATCTGACGTTCTGCAATTCATTCAAAAATGGTGCTGAACTGTTGCAAACGATCCCCTGAAAGGTTTTTCGGTGGAAACAGGTGGGTTTTTACCATGGGAAACAGAATTAGCCCTCGACGTCTGAACAACTATTTTTTGAAAAAATCCCTAAGCCGCGCGGTCACAATTTCAGCAAAAATCTGACGTTCTGCAATTCATTCAAAAATGGTGCTGAACTGTTGCAAACGATCCCCTGAAAAGTTTTTTGGTGGAAACAGGTGGGTTTTTATCATGGGAAACAGAATTAGACCTCGACGTCTGAACAACTTTTTTTTGCAAAAATCCCTAAGCCGCGCGGTCACAATTTCAGCAAAAATCTGACGTTCTGCAATTCATTCAAAAATGGTGCTGAACTGTTGCAAACGATCCCCTGAAAGGTTTTTCGGTGGAAACAGGTGGGTTTTTATCATCGGAAACAGAATAAGTCCTCGACATCTGAACAACTTTTTTTTGAAAAAATCCCTAAGCCGCGCGGTCACAATTTCAGCAAAAATCTGACGTTCTGCAATTTCCTCAAAAATGGTTCTGAACTGTTGCAAACGATCCCCTGAAAGGTTTTTCGGTGGAAACAGGTGGGTTTTTATCATGGGAAACAGAATTAGACCTCGACGTCTGAACAACTTTTTTTTGAAAAAATCCCTAAGCCGCGCGGTCACAATATCAGCAAAAATCTGACGTTCTGCAATTCATTCAAAAATGGTGCTGAACTGTTGCAAACGATCCCCTGAAATGTTTTTTGGTGGAAACAGGTGGGTTTTTATCATGGGAAACAGAATTAGCCCTCGACGTCTGAACAACTTTTTTTTGAAAAAATCCCTAAGCCGCGCGGTCACAATTTCAGCAAAAATCTGACGTTCTGCAATTCATTCAAAAATGGTGCTGAACTGTTGCAAACGATCCCCTGAAAGGTTTTTCGGTGGAAACGGGTGGGTTTTTATCATGGGAAACAGAATAAGTCCTCAACATCTGAAAAACTTTTTCTTGAAAAAATCCCTAAGCCGCGCGGTCACAATTTCAGCAAAAATCTGACGTTCTGCAATTTCCTCAAAAATGGTTCTGAACTGTTGCAAACGATCCCCTGAAAGGTTTTTCGGTGGAAACAGATGCGTTTTTATCATCAGAAACAGAATTAGCCCTCGACGTCTGAACAACGTTTTTTGCAAAAATCCCTAAGTCGCGCGGTCACAATTTCAGCAAAAATCTGACGTTCTGCAATTCATTCAAAAATGGTGCTGAACTGTTGCAAACGATCCCCTGAAAGGTTTTTTGTTGGAAACAGGTGGGTTTTTATCATGGGAAACAGAATTAGCCCTCGACGTCTGAACAACTATTTTTTGAAAAAATCCCTAAGCCGCGCGGTCACAATTTCAGCAAAAATCTGACGTTCTGCAATTCATTCAAAAATGGTGCTGAACTGTTGCAAACGATCCCCTGAAAGGTTTTTTGGTGGAAACAGGTGGGTTTTTATCATGGGAAACAGAATAAGTCCTCAACATCTGAACAACTTTTTTTTGAAAAAATCCCTAAGCCGCGCGGTCACAATTTCAGCAAAAACCTGACGTTCTGCAATTTCCTCAAAAATGGTTCTGAATTGTTGCAAACGATCCCCTGAAAGGTTTTTCGGTGGAAACAGATGCGTTTTTATCATCAGAAACAGAATTAGCCCTCGACGTCTGAACAACTTTTTTTTGAAAAAATCCCTAAGCCGCGCGGTCACAATTTCAGCAAAAATCTGACGTTCTGCAATTTCCTCAAAAATGGTTCTGAACTGTTGCAAACGATCCCCTGAAAGGTTTTTCGGTGGAAACAGGTGGGTTTTTATCATGGGAAACAGAATTAGACCTCGACGTCTGAACAACTTTTTTTTGAAAAAATCCCTAAGCCGCGCGGTCACAATTTCAGCAAAAATCTGACGTTCTGCAATTCATTCAAAAATGGTGCTGAACTGTTGCAAACGATCCCCTGAAAGGTTTTTTGGTGGAAACAGGTGGGTTTTTATCATGGGAAACAGAATTAGCCCTCGACGTCTGAACAACTTTTTTTTGAAAAAATCCCTAAGCCGCGCGGTCACAATTTCAGCAAAAATCTGACGTTCTGCAATTCATTCAAAAATGGTGCTGAACTGTTGCAAACGATCCCCTGAAAGGTTTTTTGGTGGAAACAGGTGGGTTTTTATCATGGGAAACAGAATAAGTCCTCAACATCTGAACAACTTTTTTTTGAAAAAATCCCTAAGCCGCGCGGTCACAATTTCAGCAAAAACCTGACGTTCTGCAATTTCCTCAAAAATGGTTCTGAATTGTTGCAAACGATCCCCTGAAAGGTTTTTCGGTGGAAACAGATGCGTTTTTATCATCAGAAACAGAATTAGCCCTCGACGTCTGAACAACTTTTTTTTGAAAAAATCCCTAAGCCGCGCGGTCACAATTTCAGCAAAAATCTGACGTTCTGCAATTCATTCAAAAATGGTGCTGAACTGTTGCAAACGATCCCCTGAAAGGTTTTTTGTTGGAAACAGGTGGGTTTTTATCATGGGAAACAGAATTAGCCCTCGACGTCTGAACAACTATTTTTTGAAAAAATCCCTAAGCCGCGCGGTCACAATTTCAGCAAAAATCTGACGTTCTGCAATTCATTCAAAAATGGTGCTGAACTGTTGCAAACGATCCCCTGAAAGGTTTTTTGGTGGAAACAGGTGGGTTTTTATCATGGGAAACAGAATTAGACCTCGACGTCTGAACAACTTTTTTTTGCAAAAATCCCTAAGCCGCGCGGTCACAATTTCAGCAAAAATCTGACGTTCTGCAATTTCCTCAAAAATGGTTCTGAACTGTTGCAAACGATCCCCTGAAAGGTTTTTCGGTGGAAACAGATGCGTTTTTATCATCAGAAACAGAATTAGCCCTCGACGTCTGAACAACGTTTTTTGCAAAAATCCCTAAGTCGCGCGGTCACAATTTCAGCAAAAATCTGACGTTCTGCAATTTCCTCAAAAATGGTGCTGTACTGTTGCAGACGATCCCCTGAAAGGTTTTTTGGTGGAAACAGGTGGGTTTTTATCATGGGAAACAGAATTAGACCTCGACGTCTGAACAACTTTTTTTTTAAAAAATCCCGAAGCCGCGCGGTCACAATTTCAGCAAAAATCTGACGTTCTGCAATTCATTCAAAAATGGTGCTGAACTGTTGCAAACGATTCCCTGAAATGTTTTTTGGTGGAAACAGGTGGGTTTTTATCATGGGAAACAGAATTAGCCCTCGACGTCTGAACAACTTTTTTTTGAAAAAATCCCTAAGCCGCGCGGTCACAATTTCAGCAAAAATCTGACGTTCTGCAATTCATTCAAAAATGGTGCTGAACTGTTGCAAACGATCCCCTGAAAGGTTTTTTGTTGGAAACAGGTGGGTTTTTATCATGGGAAACAGAATTAGCCCTCGACGTCTGAACAACTATTTTTTCAAAAAATCCCTAAGCCGCGCGGTCACAATTTCAGCAAAAATCTGACGTTCTGCAATTCATTCAAAAATGGTGCTGAACTGTTGCAAACGATCCCCTGAAAGGTTTTTTGGTGGAAACAGGTGGGTTTTTATCATGGGAAACAGAATTAGACCTCGACGTCTGAACAACTTTTTTTTGCAAAAATCCCTAAGCCGCGCGGTCACAATTTCAGCAAAAATCTGACGTTCTGCAATTCATTCAAAAATGGTGCTGAACTGTTGCAAACGATCCCCTGAAAGGTTTTTTGTTGGAAACAGGTGGGTTTTTATCATGGGAAACAGAATTAGCCCTCGACGTCTGAACAACTATTTTTTGAAAAAATCCCTAAGCCGCGCGGTCACAATTTCAGCAAAAATCTGACGTTCTGCAATTCATTCAAAAATGGTGCTGAACTGTTGCAAACGATCCCCTGAAAGGTTTTTTGGTGGAAACAGGTGGGTTTTTATCATGGGAAACAGAATAAGTCCTCAACATCTGAACAACTTTTTTTTGAAAAAATCCCTAAGCCGCGCGGTCACAATTTCAGCAAAAACCTGACGTTCTGCAATTTCCTCAAAAATGGTTCTGAATTGTTGCAGACGATCCCCTGAAAGGTTTTTTGGTGGAAACAGGTGGGTTTTTATCATGGGAAACAGAATTAGCCCTCGACGTCTGAACAACTTTTTTTTGAAAAAATCCCTAAGCCGCGCGGTCACAATTTCAGCAAAAATCTGACGTTCTGCAATTCATTCAAAAATGGTGCTGAACTGTTGCAAACGATCCCCTGAAAGGTTTTTTGTTGGAAACAGGTGGGTTTTTATCATGGGAAACAGAATTAGCCCTCGACGTCTGAACAACTATTTTTTGAAAAAATCCCTAAGCCGCGCGGTCACAATTTCAGCAAAAATCTGACGTTCTGCAATTCATTCAAAAATGGTGCTGAACTGTTGCAAACGATCCCCTGAAAGGTTTTTCGGTGGAAACAGGTGGGTTTTTATCATCAGAAACAGAATAAGTCCTCGACATCTGAACAACTTTTTTTTGAAAAAATCCCTAAGCCGCGCGGTCACAATTTCAGCAAAAATCTGACGTTCTGCAATTTCCTCAAAAATGGTTCTGAACTGTTGCAAACGATCCCCTGAAATGTTTTTTGGTGGAAACAGGTGGGTTTTTATCATGGGAAACAGAATTAGCCCTCGACGTCTGAACAACTTTTTTTTGAAAAAATCCCTAAGCCGCGCGGTCACAATTTCAGCAAAAATCTGACGTTCTGCAATTCATTCAAAAATGGTGCTGAACTGTTGCAAACGATCCCCTGAAAGGTTTTTCGGTGGAAACGGGTGGGTTTTTATCATGGGAAACAGAATAAGTCCTCAACATCTGAACAACTTTTTTTTGAAAAAATCCCTAAGCCGCGCGGTCACAATTTCAGCAAAAACCTGACGTTCTGCAATTTCCTCAAAAATGGTGCTGTACTGTTGCAGACGATCCCCTGAAAGGTTTTTTGGTGGAAACAGGTGGGTTTTTATCATGGGAAACAGAATTAGCCCTCGACGTCTGAACAACTTTTTTTTGAAAAAATCCCTAAGCCGCGCGGTCACAATTTCAGCAAAAATCTGACGTTCTGCAATTCATTCAAAACTGGTGCTGAACTGTTGCAAACGATCCCCTGAAATATTTTTTGGTGGAAACAGGTGGGTTTTTATCATGGGAAACAGAATTAGCCCTCGACGTCTGAACAACTTTTTTTTGCAAAAATCCCTAAGCCGCGCGGTCACAATTTCAGCAAAAATCTGACGTTCTGCAATTTCCTCAAAAATGGTTCTGAACTGTTGCAAACGATCCCCTGAAAGGTTTTTCGGTGGAAACAGATGCGTTTTTATCATCAGAAACAGAATTAGCCCTCGACGTCTGAACAACGTTTTTTGCAAAAATCCCTAAGTCGCACGGTCACAATTTCAGCAAAAATCTGACGTTCTGCAATTTCCTCAAAAATGGTGCTGTACTGTTGCAGACGATCCCCTGAAAGGTTTTTTGGTGGAAACAGGTGGGTTTTTATCATGGGAAACAGAATTAGACCTCGACGTCTGAACAACTTTTTTTTGAAAAAATCCCGAAGCCGCGCGGTCACAATTTCAGCAAAAATCTGACGTTCTGCAATTCATTCAAAAATGGTGCTGAACTGTTGCAAACGATCCCCTGAAATGTTTTTTGGTGGAAACAGGTGGGTTTTTATCATGGGAAACAGAATTAGCCCTCGACGGCTGAACAACTTTTTTTTGAAAAAATCCCTAAGCCGCGCGGTCACAATTTCAGCAAAAATCTGACGTTCTGCAATTCATTCAAAAATGGTGCTGAACTGTTGCAAACGATCCCCTGAAAGGTTTTTTGTTGGAAACAGGTGGGTTTTTATCATGGGAAACAGAATTAGACCTCGACGTCTGAACAACTTTTTTTTGCAAAAATCCCTAAGCCGCGCGGTCACAATTTCAGCAAAAATCTGACGTTCTGCAATTCATTCAAAAATGGTGCTGAACTGTTGCAAACGATCCCCTGAAAGGTTTTTTGTTGGAAACAGGTGGGTTTTTATCATGGGAAACAGAATTAGCCCTCGACGTCTGAACAACTATTTTTTGCAAAAATCCCTAAGCCGCGCGGTCACAATTTCAGCAAAAATCTGACGTTCTGCAATTCATTCAAAAATGGTGCTGAACTGTTGCAAACGATCCCCTGAAAGGTTTTTTGGTGGAAACAGGTGGGTTTTTATCATGGGAAACAGAATAAGTCCTCAACATCTGAACAACTTTTTTTTGAAAAAATCCCTAAGCCGCGCGGTCACAATTTCAGCAAAAACCTGACGTTCTGCAATTTCCTCAAAAATGGTTCTGAATTGTTGCAAACGATCCCCTGAAAGGTTTTTCGGTGGAAACAGATGCGTTTTTATCATCAGAAACAGAATTAGCCCTCGACGTCTGAACAACTTTTTTTTGAAAAAATTCCTAAGCCGCGCGGTCACAATTTCAGCAAAAATCTGACGTTCTGCAATTCATTCAAAAATGGTGCTGAACTGTTGCAAACGATCCCCTGAAAGCTTTTTTGTTGGAAACAGGTGGGTTTTTATCATGGGAAACAGAATTAGCCCTCGACGTCTGAACAACTATTTTTTGAAAAAATCCCTAAGCCGCGCGGTCACAATTTCAGCAAAAATCTGACGTTCTGCAATTCATTCAAAAATGGTGCTGAACTGTTGCAAACGATCCCCTGAAAGGTTTTTTGGTGGAAACACGTGGGTTTTTATCATGGGAAACAGAATTAGACCTCGACGTCTGAACAACTTTTTTTTGCAAAAATCCCTAAGCCGCGCGGTCACAATTTCAGCAAAAATCTGACGTTCTGCAATTCATTCAAAAATGGTGCTGAACTGTTGCAAACGATCCCCTGAAAGGTTTTTCGGTGGAAACGGGTGGGTTTTTATCATGGGAAACAGAATAAGTCCTCAACATCTGAACAACTTTTTTTTGAAAAAATCCCTAAGCCGCGCGGTCACAATTTCAGCAAAAACCTGACGTTCTGCAATTTCCTCAAAAATGGTGCTGTACTGTTGCAGACGATCCCCTGAAAGGTTTTTTGGTGGAAACAGGTGGGTTTTTATCATGGGAAACAGAATTAGCCCTCGACGTCTGAACAACTTTTTTTTGAAAAAATCCCTAAGCCGCGCGGTCACAATTTCAGCAAAAATCTGACGTTCTGCAATTCATTCAAAAATGGTGCTGAACTGTTGCAAACGATCCCCTGAAATATTTTTTGGTGGAAACAGGTGGGTTTTTATCATGGGAAACAGAATTAGCCCTCGACGTCTGAACAACTTTTTTTTGCAAAAATCCCTAAGCCGCGCGGTCACAATTTCAGCAAAAATCTGACGTTCTGCAATTTATTCAAAAATGGTGCTGAACTGTTGCAAACGATCCCCTGAAAGGTTTTTCAGTGGAAACGGGTGGGTTTTTATCATGGGAAACAGAATAAGTCCTCAACATCTGAAAAACTTTTTCTTGAAAAAATCCCTAAGCCGCGCGGTCACAATTTCAGCAAAAATCTGACGTTCTGCAATTTCCTCAAAAATGGTTCTGAACTGTTGCAAACGATCCCCTGAAAGGTTTTTCGGTGGAAACAGATGCGTTTTTATCATCAGAAACAGAATTAGCCCTCGACGTCTGAACAACGTTTTTTGCAAAAATCCCTAAGCCGCGCGGTCACAATTTCAGCAAAAATCTGACGTTCTGCAATTTCCTCAAAAATGGTGCTGTACTGTTGCAGACGATCCCCTGAAAGGTTTTTTGGTGGAAACAGGTGGGTTTTTATCATGGGAAACAGAATTAGACCTCGACGTCTGAACAACTTTTTTTTGAAAAAATCCCGAAGCCGCGCGGTCACAATTTCAGCAAAAATCTGACGTTCTGCAATTCATTCAAAAATGGTGCTGAACGGTTGCAAACCATCCCTTGAAATGTTTTTTGGTGGAAACAGGTGGGTTTTTATCATGGGAAACAGAATTAGCCCTCGACGTCTGAACAACTTTTTTTTGAAAAAATCCCTAAGCCGCGCGGTCACAATTTCAGCAAAAATCTGACGTTCTGCAATTCATTCAAAAATGGTGCTGAACTGTTGCAAACGATCCCCCGAAAGGTTTTTTGTTGGAAACAGGTGGGTTTTTATCATGGGAAACAGAATTAGCCCTCGACGTCTGAACAACTATTTTTTCAAAAAATCCCTAAGCCGCGCGGTCACAATTTCAGCAAAAATCTGACGTTCTGCAATTCATTCAAAAATGGTGCTGAACTGTTGCAAACGATCCCCTGAAAGGTTTTTTGGTGGAAACAGGTGGGTTTTTATCATGGGAAACAGAATTAGACCTCGACGTCTGAACAACTTTTTTTTGCAAAAATCCCTAAGCCGCGCGGTCACAATTTCAGCAAAAATCTGACGTTCTGCAATTCATTCAAAAATGGTGCTGAACTGTTGCAAACGATCCCCTGAAAGGTTTTTTGTTGGAAACAGGTGGGTTTTTATCATGGGAAACAGAATTAGCCCTCGACGTCTGAACAACTTTTTTTTGCAAAAATCCCTAAGCCGCGCGGTCACAATTTCAGCAAAAATCTGACGTTCTGCAATTTCCTCAAAAATGGTTCTGAACTGTTGCAAACGATCCCCTGAAAGGTTTTTCGGTGGAAACAGATGCGTTTTTATCATCAGAAACAGAATTAGCCCTCGACGTCTGAACAACGTTTTTTGCAAAAATCCCTAAGTCGCGCGGTCACAATTTCAGCAAAAATCTGACGTTCTGCAATTTCCTCAAAAATGGTGCTGTACTGTTGCAGACGATCCCCTGAAAGGTTTTTTGGTGGAAACAGGTGGGTTTTTATCATGGGAAACAGAATTAGACCTCGACGTCTGAACAACTTTTTTTTGAAAAAATCCCGAAGCCGCGCGGTCACAATTTCAGCAAAAATCTGACGTTCTGCAATTCATTCAAAAATGGTGCTGAACTGTTGCAAACGATCCCCTGAAATGTTTTTTGGTGGAAACAGGTGGGTTTTTATCATGGGAAACAGAATTAGCCCTCGACGTCTGAACAACTTTTTTTTGAAAAAATCCCTAAGCCGCGCGGTCACAATTTCAGCAAAAATCTGACGTTCTGCAATTCATTCAAAAATGGTGCTGAACTGTTGCAAACGATCCCCTGAAAGGTTTTTTGTTGGAAACAGGTGGGTTTTTATCATGGGAAACAGAATTAGACCTCGACGTCTGAACAACTTTTTTTTGCAAAAATCCCTAAGCCGCGCGGTCACAATTTCAGCAAAAATCTGTCGTTCTGCAATTCATTCAAAAATGGTGCTGAACTGTTGCAAACGATCCCCTGAAAGGTTTTTTGTTGGAAACAGGTGGGTTTTTATCATGGGAAACAGAATTAGCCCTCGACGTCTGAACAACTTTTTTTTGAAAAAATCCCTAAGCCGCGCGGTCACAATTTCAGCAAAAACCTGATGTTCTGCAATTTCCTCAAAAATGGTTCTGAATTGTTGCAAACGATCCCCTGAAAGGTTTTTCGGTGGAAACAGATGCGTTTTTATCATCAGAAACAGAATTAGCCCTCGACGTCTGAACAACTTTTTTTTGAAAAAATCCCTAAGCCGCGCGGTCACAATTTCAGCAAAAATCTGACGTTCTGCAATTCATTCAAAAATGGTGCTGAACTGTTGCAAACGATCCCCTGAAAGCTTTTTTGTTGGAAACAGGTGGGTTTTTATCATGGGAAACAGAATTAGCCCTCGACGTCTGAACAACTATTTTTTGAAAAAATCCCTAAGCCGCGCGGTCACAATTTCAGCAAAAATCTGACGTTCTGCAATTCATTCAAAAATGGTGCTGAACTGTTGCAAACGATCCCCTGAAAGGTTTTTTGGTGGAAACAGGTGGGTTTTTATCATGGGAAACAGAATTAGACCTCGACGTCTGAACAACTTTTTTTTGCAAAAATCCCTAAGCCGCGCGGTCACAATTTCAGCAAAAATCTGACGTTCTGCAATTCATTCAAAAATGGTGCTGAACTGTTGCAAAGGATCCCCTGAAAGGTTTTTCGGTGGAAACGGGTGGGTTTTTATCATGGGAAACAGAATAAGTCCTCAACATCTGAACAACTTTTTTTTGAAAAAATCCCTAAGCCGCGCGGTCACAATTTCAGCAAAAACCTGACGTTCTGCAATTTCCTCAAAAATGGTGCTGTACTGTTGCAGACGATCCCCTGAAAGGTTTTTTGGTGGAAACAGGTGGGTTTTTATCATGGGAAACAGAATTAGCCCTCGACGTCTGAACAACTTTTTTTTGAAAAAATCCCTAAGCCGCGCGGTCACAATTTCAGCAAAAATCTGACGTTCTGCAATTCATTCAAAAATGGTGCTGAACTGTTGCAAACGATCCCCTGAAATATTTTTTGGTGGAAACAGGTGGGTTTTTATCATGGGAAACAGAATTAGCCCTCGACGTCTGAACAACTTTTTTTTGCAAAAATCCCTAAGCCGCGCGGTCACAATTTCAGCAAAAATCTGACGTTCTGCAATTTATTCAAAAATGGTGCTGAACTGTTGCAAACGATCCCCTGAAAGGTTTTTCAGTGGAAACGGGTGGGTTTTTATCATGGGAAACAGAATAAGTCCTCAACATCTGAAAAACTTTTTCTTGAAAAAATCCCTAAGCCGCGCGGTCACAATTTCAGCAAAAATCTGACGTTCTGCAATTTCCTCAAAAATGGTTCTGAACTGTTGCAAACGATCCCCTGAAAGGTTTTTCGGTGGAAACAGATGCGTTTTTATCATCAGAAACAGAATTAGCCCTCGACGTCTGAACAACGTTTTTTGCAAAAATCCCTAAGCCGCGCGGTCACAATTTCAGCAAAAATCTGACGTTCTGCAATTTCCTCAAAAATGGTGCTGTACTGTTGCAGACGATCCCCTGAAAGGTTTTTTGGTGGAAACAGGTGGGTTTTTATCATGGGAAACAGAATTAGACCTCGACGTCTGAACAACTTTTTTTTGAAAAAATCCCGAAGCCGCGCGGTCACAATTTCAGCAAAAATCTGACGTTCTGCAATTCATTCAAAAATGGTGCTGAACTGTTGCAAACCATCCCCTGAAATGTTTTTTGGTGGAAACAGGTGGGTTTTTATCATGGGAAACAGAATTAGCCCTCGACGTCTGAACAACTTTTTTTTGAAAAAATCCCTAAGCCGCGCGGTCACAATTTCAGCAAAAATCTGACGTTCTGCAATTCATTCAAAAATGGTGCTGAACTGTTGCAAACGATCCCCCGAAAGGTTTTTTGTTGGAAACAGGTGGGTTTTTATCATGGGAAACAGAATTAGCCCTCGACGTCTGAACAACTATTTTTTCAAAAAATCCCTAAGCCGCGCGGTCACAATTTCAGCAAAAATCTGACGTTCTGCAATTCATTCAAAAATGGTGCTGAACTGTTGCAAACGATCCCCTGAAAGGTTTTTTGTTGGAAACAGGTGGGTTTTTATCATGGGAAACAGAATTAGCCCTCGACGTCTGAACAACTATTTTTTGAAAAAATCCCTAAGCCGCGCGGTCACATTTCAGCAAAAATCTGACGTTCTGCAATTCATTCAAAAATGGTGCTGAACTGTTGCAAACGATCCCCTGAAAGGTTTTTTGGTGGAAACAGGTGGATTTTTATCATGGGAAACAGAATAAGTCCTCAACATATGAACAACTTTTTTTTGAAAAAATCCCTAAGCCGCGCGGTCACAATTTCAGCAAAAACCTGACGTTCTGCAATTTCCTCAAAAATGGTTCTGAATTGTTGCAAACGATCCCCTGAAAGGTTTTTCGGTGGAAACAGATGCGTTTTTATCATCAGAAACAGAATTAGCCCTCGACGTCTGAACAACGTTTTTTGCAAAAATCCCTAAGCCGCGCGGTCACAATTTCAGCAAAAATCTGACGTTCTGCAATTTCCTCAAAAATGGTGCTGTACTGTTGCAGACGATCCCCTGAAAGGTTTTTTGGTGGAAACAGGTGGGTTTTTATCATGGGAAACAGAATTAGCCCTCGACGGCTGAACAACTTTTTTTTGAAAAAATCCCTAAGCCGCGCGGTCACAATTTCAGCAAAAATCTGACGTTCTGCAATTCATTCAAAAATGGTGCTGAACTGTTGCAAACGATCCCCTGAAAGGTTTTTTGGTGGAAACAGGTGGGTTTTTATCATGGGAAACAGAATAAGTCCTCAACATATGAACAACTTTTTTTTGAAAAAATCCCTAAGCCGCGCGGTCACAATTTCAGCAAAAACCTGACGTTCTGCAATTTCCTCAAAAATGGTTCTGAATTGTTGCAAACGATCCCCTGAAAGGTTTTTCGGTGGAAACAGATGCGTTTTTATCATCAGAAACAGAATTAGCCCTCGACGTCTGAACAACGTTTTTTGCAAAAATCCCTAAGCCGCGCGGTCACAATTTCAGCAAAAATCTGACGTTCTGCAATTTCCTCAAAAATGGTGCTGTACTGTTGCAGACGATCCCCTGAAAGGTTTTTTGGTGGAAACAGGTGGGTTTTTATCATGGGAAACAGAATTAGCCCTCGACGGCTGAACAACTTTTTTTTGAAAAAATCCCTAAGCCGCGCGGTCACAATTTCAGCAAAAATCTGACGTTCTGCAATTCATTCAAAAATGGTGCTGAACTGTTGCAAACGATCCCCTGAAAGGTTTTTTGGTGGAAACAGGTGGGTTTTTATCATGGGAAACAGAATAAGTCCTCAACATATGAACAACTTTTTTTTGAAAAAATCCCTAAGCCGCGCGGTCACAATTTCAGCAAAAACCTGACGTTCTGCAATTTCCTCAAAAATGGTTCTGAATTGTTGCAAACGATCCCCTGAATGGTTTTTCGGTGGAAACAGATGCGTTTTTATCATCAGAAACAGAATTAGCCCTCGACGTCTGAACAACGTTTTTTGCAAAAATCCCTAAGCCGCGCGGTCACAATTTCAGCAAAAATCTGACGTTCTGCAATTTCCTCAAAAATGGTGCTGTACTGTTGCAGACGATCCCCTGAAAGGTTTTTTGGTGGAAACAGGTGGGTTTTTATCATGGGAAACAGAATTAGCCCTCGACGGCTGAACAACTTTTTTTTGAAAAAATCCCTAAGCCGCGCGGTCACAATTTCAGCAAAAATCTGACGTTCTGCAATTCATTCAAAAATGGTGCTGAACTGTTGCAAACGATCCCCTGAAAGGTTTTTTGTTGGAAACAGGTGGGTTTTTATCATGGGAAACAGAATTAGCCCTCGACGTCTGAACAACTTTTTTTTGAAAAAATCCCTAAGCCGCGCGGTCACAATTTCAGCAAAAATCTGACGTTCTGCAATTTCCTCAAAAATGGTTCTGAACTGTTGCAAACGATCCCCTGAAAGGTTTTTCGGTGGAAACAGGTGGGTTTTTATCATGGGAAGCAGAATTAGACCTCGACGTCTGAACAACTTTTTTTTGAAAAAATCCCTAAGCCGCGCGGTCACAATTTCAGCAAAAATCTGACGTTCTGCAATTCATTCAAAAATGGTGCTGAAATGTTGCAGACGATCCCCTGAAAGGTTTTTTGGTGGAAACAGGTGGGTTTTTATCATGGGAAACAGAATTAGCCCTCGACGTCTGAACAACTTTTTTTTGAAAAAATCCCTAAGCCGCGCGGTCACAATTTCAGCAAAAATCTGACGTTCTGCAATTCATTCAAAAATGGTGCTGAACTGTTGCAAACGATCCCCTGAAATATTTTTTGGTGGAAACAGGTGGGTTTTTATAATGGGAAACAGAATTAGCCCTCGACGTCTGAACAACTTTTTTTTGCAAAAATCCCTAAGCCGCGCGGTCACAATTTCAGCAAAAATCTGACGTTCTGCAATTTATTCAAAAATGGTGCTGAACTGTTGCAAACGATCCCCTGAAAGGTTTTTCGGTGGAAACGGGTGGGTTTTTATCATGGGAAACAGAATAAGTCCTCAACATCTGAAAAACTTTTTCTTGAAAAAATCCCTAAGCCGCGCGGTCACAATTTCAGCAAAAATCTGACGTTCTGCAATTTCCTCAAAAATGGTTCTGAACTGTTGCAAACGATCCCCTGAAAGGTTTTTCGGTGGAAACAGATGCGTTTTTATCATCAGAAACAGAATTAGCCCTCGACGTCTGAACAACGTTTTTTGCAAAAATCCCTAAGCCGCGCGGTCACAATTTCAGCAAAAATCTGACGTTCTGCAATTTCCTCAAAAATGGTGCTGTACTGTTGCAGACGATCCCCTGAAAGGTTTTTTGGTGGAAACAGGTGGGTTTTTATCATGGGAAACAGAATTAGCCCTCGACGGCTGAACAACTTTTTTTTGAAAAAATCCCTAAGCCGCGCGGTCACAATTTCAGCAAAAATCTGACGTTCTGCAATTCATTCAAAAATGGTGCTGAACTGTTGCAAACGATCCCCTGAAAGGTTTTTTGGTGGAAACAGGTGGGTTTTTATCATGGGAAACAGAATTAGCCCTCGACGGCTGAACAACTTTTTTTTGAAAAAATCCCTAAGCCGCGCGGTCACAATTTCAGCAAAAATCTGACGTTCTGCAATTCATTCAAAAATGGTGCTGAACTGTTGCAAACGATCCCCTGAAATGTTTTTTGGTGGAAACAGGTGGGTTTTTATCATGGGAAACAGAATTAGCCCTCGACGTCTGAACAACTTTTTTTTGAAAAAATCCCTAAGCCGCGCGGTCACAATTTCAGCAAAAATCTGACGTTCTGCAATTCATTCAAAAATGGTGCTGAACTGTTGCAAACGATCCCCTGAAAGGTTTTTCGGTGGAAACGGGTGGGTTTTTATCATGGGAAACAGAATAAGTCCTCAACATCTGAACAACTTTTTTTTGAAAAAATCCCTAAGCCGCGCGGTCACAATTTCAGCAAAAACCTGACGTTCTGCAATTTCCTCAAAAATGGTGCTGTACTGTTGCAGACGATCCCCTGAAAGGTTTTTTGGTGGAAACAGGTGGGTTTTTATCATGGGAAACAGAATTAGCCCTCGACGTCTGAACAACTTTTTTTTGAAAAAATCCCTAAGCCGCGCGGTCACAATTTCAGCAAAAATCTGACGTTCTGCAATTCATTCAAAAATGGTGCTGAACTGTTGCAAACGATCCCCTGAAATATTTTTTGGTGGAAACAGGTGGGTTTTTATCATGGGAAACAGAATTAGCCCTCGACGTCTGAACAACTTTTTTTTGCAAAAATCCCTAAGCCGCGCGGTCACAATTTCAGCAAAAATCTGACGTTCTGCAATTTATTCAAAAATGGTGCTGAACTGTTGCAAACGATCCCCTGAAAGGTTTTTCGGTGGAAACGGGTGGGTTTTTATCATGGGAAACAGAATAAGTCCTCAACATCTGAAAAACTTTTTCTTGAAAAAATCCCTAAGCCGCGCGGTCACAATTTCAGCAAAAATCTGACGTTCTGCAATTCATTCAAAAATGGTGCTGAACTGTTGCAAACGATCCCCTGAAAGGTTTTTCGGTGGAAACAGATGCGTTTTTATCATCAGAAACAGAATTAGCCCTCGACGTCTGAACAACGTTTTTTGCAAAAATCCCTAAGTCGCGCGGTCACAATTTCAGCAAAAATCTGACGTTCTGCAATTTCCTCAAAAATGGTGCTGTACTGTTGCAGACGATCCCCTGAAAGGTTTTTTGGTGGAAACAGGTGGGTTTTTATCATGGGAAACAGAATTAGACCTCGACGTCTGAACAACTTTTTTTTGAAAAAATCCCGAAGCCGCGCGGTCACAATTTCAGCAAAAACCTGACGTTCTGCAATTTCCTCAAAAATGGTGCTGTACTGTTGCAGACGATCCCCTGAAAGGTTTTTTGGTGGAAACAGGTGGGTTTTTATCATGGGAAACAGAATTAGACCTCGACGTCTGAACAACTTGTTTTTGAAAAAATCCCTAAGCCGCGCGGTCACAATTTCAGCAAAAATCTGACGTTCTGCAATTCATTCAAAAATGGTGCTGAAATGTTGCAGACGATCCCCTGAAAGGTTTTTTGGTGGAAACAGGTGGGTTTTTATCATGGGAAACAGAATTAGCCCTCGACGTCTGAACAACTTTTTTTTGAAAAAATCCCTAAGCCGCGCGGTCACAATTTCAGCAAAAATCTGACGTTCTGCAATTCATTCAAAAATGGTGCTGAACTGTTGCAAACGATCCCCTGAAATATTTTTTGGTGGAAACAGGTGGGTTTTTATAATGGGAAACAGAATTAGCCCTCGACGTCTGAACAACTTTTTTTTGCAAAAATCCCTAAGCCGCGCGGTCACAATTTCAGCAAAAATCTGACGTTCTGCAATTTCCTCAAAAATGGTTCTGAACTGTTGCAAACGATCCCCTGAAAGGTTTTTCGGTGGAAACAGATGCGTTTTTATCATCAGAAACAGAATTAGCCCTCGACGTCTGAACAACGTTTTTTGCAAAAATCCCTAAGCCGCGCGGTCACAATTTCAGCAAAAATCTGACGTTCTGCAATTTCCTCAAAAATGGTGCTGTACTGTTGCAGACGATCCCCTGAAAGGTTTTTTGGTGGAAACAGGTGGGTTTTTATCATGGGAAACAGAATTAGCCCTCGACGGCTGAACAACTTTTTTTTGAAAAAATCCCTAAGCCGCGCGGTCACAATTTCAGCAAAAATCTGACGTTCTGCAATTCATTCAAAAATGGTGCTGAACTGTTGCAAACGATCCCCTGAAAGGTTTTTTGGTGGAAACAGGTGGGTTTTTATCATGGGAAACAGAATTAGCCCTCGACGGCTGAACAACTTTTTTTTGAAAAAATCCCTAAGCCGCGCGGTCACAATTTCAGCAAAAATCTGACGTTCTGCAATTCATTCAAAAATGGTGCTGAACTGTTGCAAACGATCCCCTGAAATGTTTTTTGGTGGAAACAGGTGGGTTTTTATCATGGGAAACAGAATTAGCCCTCGACGTCTGAACAACTTTTTTTTGAAAAAATCCCTAAGCCGCGCGGTCACAATTTCAGCAAAAATCTGACGTTCTGCAATTCATTCAAAAATGGTGCTGAACTGTTGCAAACGATCCCCTGAAAGGTTTTTCGGTGGAAACGGGTGGGTTTTTATCATGGGAAACAGAATAAGTCCTCAACATCTGAACAACTTTTTTTTGAAAAAATCCCTAAGCCGCGCGGTCACAATTTCAGCAAAAACCTGACGTTCTGCAATTTCCTCAAAAATGGTGCTGTACTGTTGCAGACGATCCCCTGAAAGGTTTTTTGGTGGAAACAGGTGGGTTTTTATCATGGGAAACAGAATTAGCCCTCGACGTCTGAACAACTTTTTTTTGAAAAAATCCCTAAGCCGCGCGGTCACAATTTCAGCAAAAATCTGACGTTCTGCAATTCATTCAAAAATGGTGCTGAACTGTTGCAAACGATCCCCTGAAATATTTTTTGGTGGAAACAGGTGGGTTTTTATCATGGGAAACAGAATTAGCCCTCGACGTCTGAACAACTTTTTTTTGCAAAAATCCCTAAGCCGCGCGGTCACAATTTCAGCAAAAATCTGACGTTCTGCAATTTATTCAAAAATGGTGCTGAACTGTTGCAAACGATCCCCTGAAAGGTTTTTCGGTGGAAACGGGTGGGTTTTTATCATGGGAAACAGAATAAGTCCTCAACATCTGAAAAACTTTTTCTTGAAAAAATCCCTAAGCCGCGCGGTCACAATTTCAGCAAAAATCTGACGTTCTGCAATTCATTCAAAAATGGTGCTGAACTGTTGCAAACGATCCCCTGAAAGGTTTTTCGGTGGAAACAGATGCGTTTTTATCATCAGAAACAGAATTAGCCCTCGACGTCTGAACAACGTTTTTTGCAAAAATCCCTAAGTCGCGCGGTCACAATTTCAGCAAAAATCTGACGTTCTGCAATTTCCTCAAAAATGGTGCTGTACTGTTGCAGACGATCCCCTGAAAGGTTTTTTGGTGGAAACAGGTGGGTTTTTATCATGGGAAACAGAATTAGACCTCGACGTCTGAACAACTTTTTTTTGAAAAAATCCCTAAGCCGCGCGGTCACAATTTCAGCAAAAACCTGACGTTCTGCAATTTCCTCAAAAATGGTGCTGTACTGTTGCAGACGATCCCCTGAAAGGTTTTTTGGTGGAAACAGGTGGGTTTTTATCATGGGAAACAGAATTAGCCCTCGACGTCTGAAGAACTTTTTTTTGAAAAAATCCCTAAGCCGCGCGGTCACAATTTCAGCAAAAATCTGACGTTCTGCAATTCATTCAAAAATGGTGCTGAACTGTTGCAAACGATCCCCTGAAAGGTTTTTTGTTGGAAACAGGTGGGTTTTTATCATGGGAAACAGAATTAGACCTCGACGTCTGAACAACTTTTTTTTGCAAAAATCCCTAAGCCGCGCGGTCACAATTTCAGCAAAAATCTGACGTTCTGCAATTCATTCAAAAATGGTGCTGAACTGTTGCAAACGATCCCCTGAAAGGTTTTTTGTTGGAAACAGGTGGGTTTTTATCATGGGAAACAGAATTAGCCCTCGACGTCTGAACAACTATTTTTTGAAAAAATCCCTAAGCCGCGCGGTCACAATTTCAGCAAAAATCTGACGTTCTGCAATTCATTCAAAAATGGTGCTGAACTGTTGCAAACGATCCCCTGAAAGGTTTTTTGGTGGAAACAGGTGGGTTTTTATCATGGGAAACAGAATAAGTCCTCAACATCTGAACAACTTTTTTTTGAAAAAATCCCTAAGCCGCGCGGTCACAATTTCAGCAAAAACCTGACGTTCTGCAATTTCCTCAAAAATGGTTCTGAATTGTTGCAAACGATCCCCTGAAAGGTTTTTCGGTGGAAACAGATGCGTTTTTATCATCAGAAACAGAATTAGCCCTCGACGTCTGAACAACTTTTTTTTGAAAAAATCCCTAAGCCGCGCGGTCACAATTTCAGCAAAAATCTGACGTTCTGCAATTCATTCAAAAATGGTGCTGAACTGTTGCAAACGATCCCCTGAAAGCTTTTTTGTTGGAAACAGGTGGGTTTTTATCATGGGAAACAGAATTAGCCCTCGACGTCTGAACAACTATTTTTTGAAAAAATCCCTAAGCCGCGCGGTCACAACTTCAGCAAAAATCTGACGTTCTGCAATTCATTCAAAAATGGTGCTGAACTGTTGCAAACGATCCCCTGAAAGGTTTTTTGGTGGAAACAGGTGGGTTTTTATCATGGGAAACAGAATTAGACCTCGACGTCTGAACAACTTTTTTTTGCAAAAATCCCTAAGCCGCGCGGTCACAATTTCAGCAAAAATCTGACGTTCTGCAATTCATTCAAAAATGGTGCTGAACTGTTGCAAACGATCCCCTGAAAGGTTTTTCGGTGGAAACGGGTGGGTTTTTATCATGGGAAACAGAATAAGTCCTCAACATCTGAACAACTTTTTTTTGAAAAAATCCCTAAGCCGCGCGGTCACAATTTCAGCAAAAACCTGACGTTCTGCAATTTCCTCAAAAATGGTGCTGTACTGTTGCAGACGATCCCCTGAAAGGTTTTTTGGTGGAAACAGGTGGGTTTTTATCATGGGAAACAGAATTAGCCCTCGACGTCTGAACAACTTTTTTTTGAAAAAATCCCTAAGCCGCGCGGTCACAATTTCAGCAAAAATCTGACGTTCTGCAATTCATTCAAAAATGGTGCTGAACTGTTGCAAACGATCCCCTGAAATATTTTTTGGTGGAAACAGGTGGGTTTTTATCATGGGAAACAGAATTAGCCCTCGACGTCTGAACAACTTTTTTTTGCAAAAATCCCTAAGCCGCGCGGTCACAATTTCAGCAAAAATCTGACGTTCTGCAATTTATTCAAAAATGGTGCTGAACTGTTGCAAACGATCCCCTGAAAGGTTTTTCAGTGGAAACGGGTGGGTTTTTATCATGGGAAACAGAATAAGTCCTCAACATCTGAAAAACTTTTTCTTGAAAAAATCCCTAAGCCGCGCGGTCACAATTTCAGCAAAAATCTGACGTTCTGCAATTTCCTCAAAAATGGTTCTGAACTGTTGCAAACGATCCCCTGAAAGGTTTTTTGTTGGAAACAGGTGGGTTTTTATCATGGGAAACAGAATTAGCCCTCGACGTCTGAACAACTATTTTTTGAAAAAATCCCTAAGCCGCGCGGTCACAATTTCAGCAAAAATCTGACGTTCTGCAATTCATTCAAAAATGGTGCTGAACTGTTGCAAACGATCCCCTGAAAGGTTTTTTGGTGGAAACAGGTGGGTTTTTATCATGGGAAACAGAATAAGTCCTCAACATCTGAACAACTTTTTTTTGAAAAAATCCCTAAGCCGCGCGGTCACAATTTCAGCAAAAACCTGACGTTCTGCAATTTCCTCAAAAATGGTTCTGAATTGTTGCAAACGATCCCCTGAAAGGTTTTTCGGTGGAAACAGATGCGTTTTTATCATCAGAAACAGAATTAGCCCTCGACGTCTGAACAACTTTTTTTTGCAAAAATCCCTAAGCCGCGCGGTCACAATTTCAGCAAAAATCTGACGTTCTGCAATTCATTCAAAAATGGTGCTGAACTGTTGCAAACGATCCCCTGAAAGCTTTTTTGTTGGAAACAGGTGGGTTTTTATCATGGGAAACAGAATTAGCCCTCGACGTCTGAACAACTATTTTTTGAAAAAATCCCTAAGCCGCGCGGTCACAATTTCAGCAAAAATCTGACGTTCTGCAATTTCCTCAAAAATGGTGCTGTACTGTTGCAGACGATCCCCTGAAAGGTTTTTTGGTGGAAACAGGTGGGTTTTTATCATGGGAAACAGAATTAGCCCTCGACGGCTGAACAACTTTTTTTTGAAAAAATCCCTAAGCCGCGCGGTCACAATTTCAGCAAAAATCTGACGTTCTGCAATTCATTCAAAAATGGTGCTGAACTGTTGCAAACGATCCCCTGAAAGGTTTTTTGTTGGAAACAGGTGGGTTTTTATCATGGGAAACAGAATTAGACCTCGACGTCTGAACAACTTTTTTTTGCAAAAATCCCTAAGCCGCGCGGTCACAATTTCAGCAAAAATCTGACGTTCTGCAATTCATTCAAAAATGGTGCTGAACTGTTGCAAACGATCCCCTGAAAGGTTTTTTGTTGGAAACAGGTGGGTTTTTATCATGGGAAACAGAATTAGCCCTCGACGTCTGAACAACTATTTTTTGAAAAAATCCCTAAGCCGCGCGGTCACAATTTCAGCAAAAATCTGACGTTCTGCAATTCATTCAAAAATGGTGCTGAACTGTTGCAAACGATCCCCTGAAAGGTTTTTTGGTGGAAACAGGTGGGTTTTTATCATGGGAAACAGAATAAGTCCTCAACATCTGAACAACTTTTTTTTGAAAAAATCCCTAAGCCGCGCGGTCACAATTTCAGCAAAAACCTGACGTTCTGCAATTTCCTCAAAAATGGTTCTGAATTGTTGCAAACGATCCCCTGAAAGGTTTTTCGGTGGAAACAGATGCGTTTTTATCATCAGAAACAGAATTAGCCCTCGACGTCTGAACAACTTTTTTTTGAAAAAATCCCTAAGCCGCGCGGTCACAATTTCAGCAAAAATCTGACGTTCTGCAATTCATTCAAAAATGGTGCTGAACTGTTGCAAACGATCCCCTGAAAGCTTTTTTGTTGGAAACAGGTGGGTTTTTATCATGGGAAACAGAATTAGCCCTCGACGTCTGAACAACTATTTTTTGAAAAAATCCCTAAGCCGCGCGGTCACAATTTCAGCAAAAATGTGACGTTCTGCAATTCATTCAAAAATGGTGCTGAACTGTTGCAAACGATCCCCTGAAAGGTTTTTTGGTGGAAACAGGTGGGTTTTTATCATGGGAAACAGAATTAGACCTCGACGTCTGAACAACTTTTTTTTGCAAAAATCCCGAAGCCGCGCGGTCACAATTTCAGCAAAAATCTGACGTTCTGCAATTCATTCAAAAATGGTGCTGAACTGTTGCAAACGATCCCCTGAAAGGTTTTTCGGTGGAAACGGGTGGGTTTTTATCATGGGAAACAGAATAAGTCCTCAACATCTGAACAACTTTTTTTTGAAAAAATCCCTAAGCCGCGCGGTCACAATTTCAGCAAAAACCTGACGTTCTGCAATTTCCTCAAAAATGGTGCTGTACTGTTGCAGACGATCCCCTGAAAGGTTTTTTGGTGGAAACAGGTGGGTTTTTATCATGGGAAACAGAATTAGCCCTCGACGTCTGAACAACTTTTTTTTGAAAAAATCCCTAAGCCGCGCGGTCACAATTTCAGCAAAAATCTGACGTTCTGCAATTCATTCAAAAATGGTGCTGAACTGTTGCAAACGATCCCCTGAAATATTTTTTGGTGGAAACAGGTGGGTTTTTATCATGGGAAACAGAATTAGCCCTCGCCGTCTGAACAACTTTTTTTTGCAAAAATCCCTAAGCCGCGCGGTCACAATTTCAGCAAAAATCTGACGTTCTGCAATTTATTCAAAAATGGTGCTGAACTGTTGCAAACGATCCCCTGAAAGGTTTTTCAGTGGAAACGGGTGGGTTTTTATCATGGGAAACAGAATAAGTCCTCAACATCTGAAAAACTTTTTCTTGAAAAAATCCCTAAGCCGCGCGGTCACAATTTCAGCAAAAATCTGACGTTCTGCAATTTCCTCAAAAATGGTTCTGAACTGTTGCAAACGATCCCCTGAAAGGTTTTTTGTTGGAAACAGGTGGGTTTTTATCATGGGAAACAGAATTAGCCCTCGACGTCTGAACAACTATTTTTTGAAAAAATCCCTAAGCCGCGCGGTCACAATTTCAGCAAAAATCTGACGTTCTGCAATTCATTCAAAAATGGTGCTGAACTGTTGCAAACGATCCCCTGAAAGGTTTTTTGGTGGAAACAGGTGGGTTTTTATCATGGGAAACAGAATAAGTCCTCAACATCTGAACAACTTTTTTTTGAAAAAATCCCTAAGCCGCGCGGTCACAATTTCAGCAAAAACCTGACGTTCTGCAATTTCCTCAAAAATGGTTCTGAATTGTTGCAAACGATCCCCTGAAAGGTTTTTCGGTGGAAACAGATGCGTTTTTATCATCAGAAACAGAATTAGCCCTCGACGTCTGAACAACTTTTTTTTGAAAAAATCCCTAAGCCGCGCGGTCACAATTTCAGCAAAAATCTGACGTTCTGCAATTCATTCAAAAATGGTGCTGAACTGTTGCAAACGATCCCCTGAAAGCTTTTTTGTTGGAAACAGGTGGGTTTTTATCATGGGAAACAGAATTAGCCCTCGACGTCTGAACAACTATTTTTTGAAAAAATCCCTAAGCCGCGCGGTCACAATTTCAGCAAAAATCTGACGTTCTGCAATTTCCTCAAAAATGGTGCTGTACTGTTGCAGACGATCCCCTGAAAGGTTTTTTGGTGGAAACAGGTGGGTTTTTATCATGGGAAACAGAATTAGCCCTCGACGGCTGAACAACTTTTTTTTGAAAAAATCCCTAAGCCGCGCGGTCACAATTTCAGCAAAAATCTGACGTTCTGCAATTCATTCAAAAATGGTGCTGAACTGTTGCAAACGATCCCCTGAAAGGTTTTTTGGTGGAAACAGGTGGGTTTTTATCATGGGAAACAGAATTAGCCCTCGACGGCTGAACAACTTTTTTTTGAAAAAATCCCTAAGCCGCGCGGTCACAATTTCAGCAAAAATCTGACGTTCTGCAATTCATTCAAAAATGGTGCTGAACTGTTGCAAACGATCCCCTGAAATGTTTTTTGGTGGAAACAGGTGGGTTTTTATCATGGGAAACAGAATTAGCCCTCGACGTCTGAACAACTTTTTTTTTGAAAAAATCCCTAAGCCGCGCGGTCACAATTTCAGCAAAAATCTGACGTTCTGCAATTCATTCAAAAATGGTGCTGAACTGTTGCAAACGATCCCCTGAAAGGTTTTTTGTTGGAAACAGGTGGGTTTTTATCATGGGAAACAGAATTAGCCCTCGACGTCTGAACAACTATTTTTTGAAAAAATCCCTAAGCCGCGCGGTCACAATTTCAGCAAAAATCTGACGTTCTGCAATTCATTCAAAAATGGTGCTGAACTGTTGCAAACGATCCCCTGAAAGGTTTTTTGGTGGAAACAGGTGGGTTTTTATCATCGGAAACAGAATAAGTCCTCAACATCTGAACAACTTTTTTTTGAAAAAATCCCTAAGCCGCGCGGTCACAATTTCAGCAAAAACCTGACGTTCTGCAATTTCCTCAAAAATGGTTCTGAATTGTTGCAAACGATCCCCTGAAAGGTTTTTCGGTGGAAACAGATGCGTTTTTATCATCAGAAACAGAATTAGCCCTCGACGTCTGAACAACGTTTTTTGCAAAAATCCCTAAGCCGCGCGGTCACAATTTCAGCAAAAATCTGACGTTCTGCAATTTCCTCAAAAATGGTGCTGTACTGTTGCAGACGATCCCCTGAAAGGTTTTTTGGTGGAAACAGGTGGGTTTTTATCATGGGAAACAGAATTAGCCCTCGACGGCTGAACAACTTTTTTTTGAAAAAATCCCTAAGCCGCGCGGTCACAATTTCAGCAAAAATCTGACGTTCTGCAATTCATTCAAAAATGGTGCTGAACTGTTGCAAACGATCCCCTGAAAGGTTTTTTGTTGGAAACAGGTGGGTTTTTATCATGGGAAACAGAATTAGCCCTCGACGGCTGAACAACTTTTTTTTGAAAAAATCCCTAAGCCGCGCGGTCACAATTTCAGCAAAAATCTGACGTTCTGCAATTCATTCAAAAATGGTGCTGAACTGTTGCAAACGATCCCCTGAAATGTTTTTTGGTGGAAACAGGTGGGTTTTTATCATGGGAAACAGAATTAGCCCTCGACGTCTGAACAACTTTTTTTTGAAAAAATCCCTAAGCCGCGCGGTCACAATTTCAGCAAAAATCTGACGTTCTGCAATTCATTCAAAAATGGTGCTGAACTGTTGCAAACGATCCCCTGAAAGGTTTTTCGGTGGAAACGGGTGGGTTTTTATCATGGGAAACAGAATAAGTCCTCAACATCTGAACAACTTTTTTTTGAAAAAATCCCTAAGCCGCGCGGTCACAATTTCAGCAAAAACCTGACGTTCTGCAATTTCCTCAAAAATGGTGCTGTACTGTTGCAGACGATCCCCTGAAAGGTTTTTTGGTGGAAAAAGGTGGGTTTTTATCATGGGAAACAGAATTAGCCCTCGACGTCTGAACAACTTTTTTTTGAAAAAATCCCTAAGCCGCGCGGTCACAATTTCAGCAAAAATCTGACGTTCTGCAATTCATTCAAAAATGGTGCTGAACTGTTGCAAACGATCCCCTGAAATATTTTTTGGTGGAAACAGGTGGGTTTTTATCATGGGAAACAGAATTAGCCCTCGACGTCTGAACAACTTTTTTTTGCAAAAATCCCTAAGCCGCGCGGTCACAATTTCAGCAAAAATCTGACGTTCTGCAATTTATTCAAAAATGGTGCTGAACTGTTGCAAACGATCCCCTGAAAGGTTTTTCGGTGGAAACGGGTGGGTTTTTATCATGGGAAACAGAATAAGTCCTCAACATCTGAAAAACTTTTTCTTGAAAAAATCCCTAAGCCGCGCAGTCACAATTTCAGCAAAAATCTGACGTTCTGCAATTTCCTCAAAAATGGTTCTGAACTGTTGCAAACGATCCCCTGAAAGGTTTTTCGGTGGAAACAGATGCGTTTTTATCATCAGAAACAGAATTAGCCCTCGACGTCTGAACAACGTTTTTTGCAAAAATCCCTAAGTCGCGCGGTCACAATTTCAGCAAAAATCTGACGTTCTGCAATTTCCTCAAAAATGGTGCTGTACTGTTGCAGACGATCCCCTGAAAGGTTTTTTGGTGGAAACAGGTGGGTTTTTATCATGGGAAACAGAATTAGACCTCGACGTCTGAACAACTTTTTTTTGAAAAAATCCCGAAGCCGCGCGGTCACAATTTCAGCAAAAATCTGACGTTCTGCAATTCATTCAAAAATGGTGCTGAACTGTTGCAAACGATCCCCTGAAATGTTTTTTGGTGGAAACAGGTGGGTTTTTATCATGGGAAACAGAATTAGCCCTCGACGTCTGAACAACTTTTTTTTGAAAAAATCCCTAAGCCGCGCGTTCACAATTTCAGCAAAAATCTGACGTTCTGCAATTCATTCAAAAATGGTGCTGAACTGTTGCAAACGATCCCCTGAATGTTTTTTTGTTGGAAACAGGTGGGTTTTTATCATGGGAAACAGAATTAGCCCTCAAAGTCTGAAGAACTTTTTTAAAAAAAAAAAAACCTAAGCCACGCGGTCACAATTTCAGCAAAAATCTGACGTTCTGCAATTCATTCAAAAATGGTGCTGAACTGTTGCAAACGATCCCCTGAAAGGTTTTTTGTTGGAAACAGGTGGGTTTTTATCATGGGAAACAGAATTAGCCCTCGACGTCTGAACAACTATTTTTTGAAAAAATCCCTAAGCCGCGCGGTCACAATTTCAGCAAAAATCTGACGTTCTGCAATTCATTCAAAAATGGTGCTGAACTGTTGCAAACGATCCCCTGAAAGGTTTTTTGGTGGAAACAGGTGGGTTTTTATCATGGGAAACAGAATAAGTCCTCAACATCTGAACAACTTTTTTTTGAAAAAATCCCTAAACCGCGCGGTCACAATTTCAGCAAAAACCTGACGTTCTGCAATTTCCTCAAAAATGGTTCTGAATTGTTGCAAACGATCCCCTGAAAGGTTTTTCGGTGGAAACAGATGCGTTTTTATCATCAGAAACAGAATTAGCCCTCGACGTCTGAACAACTATTTTTTGAAAAAATCCCTAAGCCGCGCGGTCACAATTTCAGCAAAAATGTGACGTTCTGCAATTCATTCAAAAATGGTGCTGAACTGTTGCAAACGATCCCCTGAAAGCTTTTTTGTTGGAAACAGGTGGGTTTTTATCATGGGAAACAGAATTAGCCCTCGACGTCTGAACAACTATTTTTTGAAAAAATCCCTAAGCCGCGCGGTCACAATTTCAGCAAAAATCTGACGTTCTGCAATTTCCTCAAAAATGGTGCTGTACTGTTGCAGACGATCCCCTGAAAGGTTTTTTGGTGGAAACAGGTGGGTTTTTATCATGGGAAACAGAATTAGCCCTCGACGGCTGAATAACTTTTTTTTGAAAAAATCCCTAAGCCGCGCGGTCACAATTTCAGCAAAAATCTGACGTTCTGCAATTCATTCATAAATGGTGCTGAACTGTTGCAAACGATCCCCTGAAAGGTTTTTTGGTGGAAACAGGTGGGTTTTTATCATGGGAAACAGAATTAGCCCTCGACGGCTGAACAACTTTTTTTTGAAAAAATCCCTAAGCCGCGCGGTCACAATTTCAGCAAAAATCTGACGTTCTGCAATTCATTCAAAAATGGTGCTGAACTGTTGCAAACGATCCCCTGAAAGGTTTTTTGGTGGAAACAGGTGGGTTTTTATCATGGGAAACAGAACTAGCCCTCGACGTCTGAACAACTTTTTTTTGAAAAAATCCCTAAGCCGCGCGGTCACAATTTCAGCAAAAATCTGACGTTCTGCAATTCATTCAAAAATGGTGCTGAACTGTTGCAAACGATCCCCTGAAAGGTTTTTCGGTGGAAACGGGTGGGTTTTTATCATGGGAAACAGAATAAGTCCTCAACATCTGAACAACTTTTTTTTGAAAAAATCCCTAAGCCGCGCGGTCACAATTTCAGCAAAAACCTGACGTTCTGCAATTTCCTCAAAAATGGTGCTGTACTGTTGCAGACGATCCCCTGAAAGGTTTTTTGGTGGAAACAGGTGGGTTTTTATCATGGGAAACAGAATTAGCCCTCGACGTCTGAACAACTTTTTTTTGAAAAAATCCCTAAGCCGCGCGGTCACAATTTCAGCAAAAATCTGACGTTCTGCAATTCATTCAAAAATGGTGCTGAACTGTTGCAAACGATCCCCTGAAATATTTTTTGGTGGAAACAGGTGGGTTTTTATCATGGGAAACAGAATTAGCCCTCGACGTCTGAACAACTTTTTTTTGAAAAAATCCCTAAGCCGCGCGGTCACAATTTCAGCAAAAATCTGACGTTCTGCAATTTCCTCAAAAATGGTGCTGAACTGTTGCAAACGATCCCCTGAAAGGTTTTTCAGTGGAAACGGGTGGGTTTTTATCATGGGAAACAGAATAAGTCCTCAACATCTGAAAAACTTTTTCTTGAAAAAATCCCTAAGCCGCGCGGTCACAATTTCAGCAAAAATCTGACGTTCTGCAATTTCCTCAAAAATGGTTCTGAACTGTTGCAAACGATCCCCTGAAAGGTTTTTCGGTGGAAACAGATGCGTTTTTATAATCAGAAACAGAATTAGCCCTCGACGTCTGAACAACGTTTTTTGCAAAAATCCCTAAGCCGCGCGGTCACAATTTCAGCAAAAATCTGACGTTCTGCAATTTCCTCAAAAATGGTGCTGTACTGTTGCAGACGATCCCCTGAAAGGTTTTTTGGTGGAAACAGGTGGGTTTTTATCATGGGAAACAGAATTAGACCTCGACGTCTGAACAACTTTTTTTTGAAAAAATCCCGAAGCCGCGCGGTCACAATTTCAGCAAAAAT
This sequence comes from Podarcis gaigeae, assembly GCF_964106915.1. NCBI lineage: Eukaryota > Metazoa > Chordata > Lepidosauria > Squamata > Lacertidae > Podarcis > Podarcis gaigeae. The sequence continues at coordinate 14,010,331 of NC_139679.1, read as the reverse complement.
CTGACGTTCTGCAATTCATTCAAAAATGGTGCTGAACTGTTGCAAACGATCCCCTGAAAGGTTTTTCGGTGGAAACGGGTGGGTTTTTATCATGGGAAAGAGAATAAGTCCTCAACATCTGAACAACTTTTTTTTGAAAAAATCCCTAAGCCGCGCGGTCACAATTTCAGCAAAAACCTGACGTTCTGCAATTTCCTCAAAAATGGTGCTGTACTGTTGCAGACGATCCCCTGAAAGGTTTTTTGGTGGAAACAGGTGGGTTTTTATCATGGGAAACAGAATTAGCCCTCGACGTCTGAACAACTTTTTTTTGAAAAAATCCCTAAGCCGCGCGGTCACAATTTCAGCAAAAATCTGACGTTCTGCAATTCATTCAAAAATGGTGCTGAACTGTTGCAAACGATCCCCTGAAATATTTTTTGGTGGAAACAGGTGGGTTTTTATCATGGGAAACAGAATTAGCCCTCGACGTCTGAACAACTTTTTTTTGCAAAAATCCCTAAGCCGCGCGGTCACAATTTCAGCAAAAATCTGACGTTCTGCAATTTATTCAAAAATGGTGCTGAACTGTTGCAAACGATCCCCTGAAAGGTTTTTCAGTGGAAACGGGTGGGTTTTTATCATGGGAAACAGAATAAGTCCTCAACATCTGAAAAACTTTTTCTTGAAAAAATCCCTAAGCCGCGCGGTCACAATTTCAGCAAAAATCTGACGTTCTGCAATTTCCTCAAAAATGGTTCTGAACTGTTGCAAACGATCCCCTGAAAGGTTTTTCGGTGGAAACAGATGCGTTTTTATCATCAGAAACAGAATTAGCCCTCGACGTCTGAACAACGTTTTTTGCAAAAATCCCTAAGCCGCGCGGTCACAATTTCAGCAAAAATCTGACGTTCTGCAATTTCCTCAAAAATGGTGCTGTACTGTTGCAGACGATCCCCTGAAAGGTTTTTTGGTGGAAACAGGTGGGTTTTTATCATGGGAAACAGAATTAGACCTCGACGTCTGAACAACTATTTTTTCAAAAAATCCCTAAGCCGCGCGGTCACAATTTCAGCAAAAATCTGACGTTCTGCAATTCATTCAAAAATGGTGCTGAACTGTTGCAAACGATCCCCTGAAAGGTTTTTCGGTGGAAACGGGTGGGTTTTTATCATGGGAAACAGAATAAGTCCTCAACATCTGAACAACTTTTTTTTGAAAAAATCCCTAAGCCGCGCGGTCACAATTTCAGCAAAAACCTGACGTTCTGCAATTTCCTCAAAAATGGTGCTGTACTGTTGCAGACGATCCCCTGAAAGGTTTTTTGGTGGAAACAGGTGGGTTTTTATCATGGGAAACAGAATTAGCCCTCGACGTCTGAACAACTTTTTTTTGAAAAAATCCCTAAGCCGCGCGGTCACAATTTCAGCAAAAATCTGACGTTCTGCAATTCATTCAAAAATGGTGCTGAACTGTTGCAAACGATCCCCTGAAATATTTTTTGGTGGAAACAGGTGGGTTTTTATCATGGGAAACAGAATTAGCCCTCGACGTCTGAACAACTTTTTTTTGCAAAAATCCCTAAGCCGCGCGGTCACAATTTCAGCAAAAATCTGACGTTCTGCAATTTATTCAAAAATGGTGCTGAACTGTTGCAAACGATCCCCTGAAAGGTTTTTCAGTGGAAACGGGTGGGTTTTTATCATGGGAAACAGAATAAGTCCTCAACATCTGAAAAACTTTTTCTTGAAAAAATCCCTAAGCCGCGCGGTCACAATTTCAGCAAAAATCTGACGTTCTGCAATTTCCTCAAAAATGGTTCTGAACTGTTGCAAACGATCCCCTGAAAGGTTTTTCGGTGGAAACAGATGCGTTTTTATCATCAGAAACAGAATTAGCCCTCGACGTCTGAACAACGTTTTTTGCAAAAATCCCTAAGCCGCGCGGTCACAATTTCAGCAAAAATCTGACGTTCTGCAATTTCCTCAAAAATGGTGCTGTACTGTTGCAGACGATCCCCTGAAAGGTTTTTTGGTGGAAACAGGTGGGTTTTTATCATGGGAAACAGAATTAGACCTCGACGTCTGAACAACTATTTTTTCAAAAAATCCCTAAGCCGCGCGGTCACAATTTCAGCAAAAATCTGACGTTCTGCAATTCATTCAAAAATGGTGCTGAACTGTTGCAAACGATCCCCTGAAAGGTTTTTTGGTGGAAACAGGTGGGTTTTTATCATGGGAAACTGAATTAGACCTCGACGTCTGAACAACTTTTTTTTGCAAAAATCCCTAAGCCGCGCGGTCACAATTTCAGCAAAAATCTGACGTTCTGCAATTCATTCAAAAATGGTGCTGAACTGTTGCAAACGATCCCCTGAAAGGTTTTTTGTTGGAAACAGGTGGGTTTTTATCATGGGAAACAGAATTAGCCCTCGACGTCTGAACAACTATTTTTTGAAAAAATCCCTAAGCCGCGCGGTCACAATTTCAGCAAAAATCTGACGTTCTGCAATTCATTCAAAAATGGTGCTGAACTGTTGCAAACGATCCCCTGAAAGGTTTTTTGGTGGAAACAGGTGGGTTTTTATCATGGGAAACAGAATAAGTCCTCAACATCTGAACAACTTTTTTTTGAAAAAATCCCTAAGCCGCGCGGTCACAATTTCAGCAAAAACCTGACGTTCTGCAATTTCCTCAAAAATGGTTCTGAATTGTTGCAAACGATCCCCTGAAAGGTTTTTCGGTGGAAACAGATGCGTTTTTATCATGGGAAACAGAATTAGCCCTCGACGTCTGAACAACGTTTTTTGCAAAAATCCCTAAGCCGCGCGGTCACAATTTCAGCAAAAATCTGACGTTCTGCAATTCATTCAAAAATGGTGCTGAACTGTTGCAAACGATCCCCTGAAATGTTTTTTGGTGGAAACAGGTGGGTTTTTATCATGGGAAACAGAATTAGCCCTCGACGTCTGAACAACTTTTTTTTGAAAAAATCCCTAAGCCGCGCGGTCACAATTTCAGCAAAAATCTGACGTTCTGCAATTCATTCAAAAATGGTGCTGAACTGTTGCAAACGATCCCCTGAAAGGTTTTTCGGTGGAAACGGGTGGGTTTTTATCATGGGAAACAGAATAAGTCCTCAACATCTGAACAACTTTTTTTTGAAAAAATCTCTAAGCCGCGCGGTCACAATTTCAGCAAAAACCTGACGTTCTGCAATTTCCTCAAAAATGGTGCTGTACTGTTGCAGACGATCCCCTGAAAGGTTTTTTGGTGGAAACAGGTGGGTTTTTATCATGGGAAACAGAATTAGCCCTCGACGTCTGAACAACTTTTTTTTGAAAAAATCCCTAAGCCGCGCGGTCACAATTTCAGCAAAAATCTGACGTTCTGCAATTCATTCAAAAATGGTGCTGAACTGTTGCAAACGATCCCCTGAAATATTTTTTGGTGGAAACAGGTGGGTTTTTATCATGGGAAACAGAATTAGCCCTCGACGTCTGAACAACTTTTTTTTGCAAAAATCCCTAAGCCGCGCGGTCACAATTTCAGCAAAAATCTGACGTTCTGCAATTTATTCAAAAATGGTGCTGAACTGTTGCAAACGATCCCCTGAAAGGTTTTTCGGTGGAAACGGGTGGGTTTTTATCATGGGAAACAGAATAAGTCCTCAACATCTGAAAAACTTTTTCTTGAAAAAATCCCTAAGCCGCGCGGTCACAATTTCAGTAAAAATCTGACGTTCTGCAATTTCCTCAAAAATGGTTCTGAACTGTTGCAAACGATCCCCTGAAAGGTTTTTCGGTGGAAACAGATGCGTTTTTATCATCAGAAACAGAATTAGCCCTCGACGTCTGAACAACGTTTTTTGCAAAAATCCCTAAGCCGCGCGGTCACAATTTCAGCAAAAATCTGACGTTCTGCAATTTCCTCAAAAATGGTGCTGTACTGTTGCAGACGATCCCCTGAAAGGTTTTTTGGTGGAAACAGGTGGGTTTTTATCATGGGAAACAGAATTAGACCTCGACGTCTGAACAACTTTTTTTTGAAAAAATCCCGATGCCGCGCGGTCACAATTTCAGCAAAAATCTGACGTTCTGCAATTCATTCAAAAATGGTGCTGAAGTGTTGCAAACGATCCCCTGAAATGTTTTTTGGTGGAAACAGGTGGGTTTTTATCATGGGAAACAGAATTAGCCCTCGACGTCTGAACAACTTTTTTTTGAAAAAATCCCTAAGCCGCGCGGTCACAATTTCAGCAAAAATCTGACGTTCTGCAATTCATTCAAAAATGGTGCTGAACTGTTGCAAACGATCCCCTGAAAGGTTTTTTGTTGGAAACAGGTGGGTTTTTATCATGGGAAACAGAATTAGCCCTCGACGTCTGAACAACTATTTTTTGAAAAAATCCCTAAGCCGCGCGGTCACAATTTCAGCAAAAATCTGACGTTCTGCAATTCATTCAAAAATGGTGCTGAACTGTTGCAAACGATCCCCTGAAAGGTTTTTTGGTGGAAACTGGTGGGTTTTTATCATGGGAAACAGAATTAGACCTCGACGTCTGAACAACTTTTTTTTGCAAAAATCCCTAAGCCGCGCGGTCACAATTTCAGCAAAAATCTGACGTTCTGCAATTCATTCAAAAATGGCACTGAACTGTTGCAAACGATCCCCTGAAAGGTTTTTTGTTGGAAACAGGTGGGTTTTTATCATGGGAAACAGAATTAGCCCTCGACGTCTGAACAACTATTTTTTGAAAAAATCCCTAAGCCGCGCGGTCACAATTTCAGCAAAAATCTGACGTTCTGCAATTCATTCAAAAATGGTGCTGAACTGTTGCAAACGATCCCCTGAAAGGTTTTTTGTTGGAAACAGGTGGGTTTTTATCATGGGAAACAGAATTAGCCCTCGACGTCTGAACAACTTTTTTTTGCAAAAATCCCTAAGCCGCGCGGTCACAATTTCAGCAAAAATCTGACGTTCTGCAATTCATTCAAAAATGGTGCTGAACTGTTGCAAACGATCCCCTGAAAGGTTTTTCGGTGGAAACGGGTGGGTTTTTATCATGGGAAACAGAATAAGTCCTCAACATCTGAACAACTTTTTTTTGAAAAAATCCCTAAGCCGCGCGGTCACAATTTCAGCAAAAACCTGACGTTCTGCAATTTCCTCAAAAATGGTTCTGAATTGTTGCAAACGATCCCCTGAAAGGTTTTTCGGTGGAAACAGATGCGTTTTTATCATCAGATACAGAATTAGCCCTCGACGTCTGAACAACTTTTTTTTGAAAAAATCCCTAAGCCGCGCGGTCACAATTTCAGCAAAAATCTGACGTTCTGCAATTCATTCAAAAATGGTGCTGAACTGTTGCAAACGATCCCCTGAAATATTTTTTGGTGGAAACAGGTGGGTTTTTATCATGGGAAACAGAATTAGCCCTCGACGTCTGAACAACTTTTTTTTGCAAAAATCCCTAAGCCGCGCGGTCACAATTTCAGCAAAAATCTGACGTTCTGCAATTTATTCAAAAATGGTGCTGAACTGTTGCAAACGATCCCCTGAAAGGTTTTTCGGAGGAAACGGGTGGGTTTTTATCATGGGAAACAGAATAAGTCCTCAACATCTGAAAAACTTTTTCTTGAAAAAATCCCTAAGCCGCGCGGTCACAATTTCAGCAAAAATCTGACGTTCTGCAATTCATTCAAAAATGGTGCTGAACTGTTGCAAACGATCCCCTGAAATGTTTTTTGGTGGAAACAGGTGGGTTTTTATCATGGGAAACAGAATTAGCCCTCGACGTCTGAACAACTTTTTTTTGAAAAAATCCCTAAGCCGCGCGGTCACAATTTCAGCAAAAATCTGACGTTCTGCAATTCATTCAAAAATGGTGCTGAACTGTTGCAAACGATCCCCTGAAAGGTTTTTTGTTGGAAACAGGTGGGTTTTTATCATGGGAAACAGAATTAGCCCTCGACGTCTGAAGAACTATTTTTTGAAAAAATCCCTAAGCCGCGCGGTCACAATTTCAGCAAAAATCTGACGTTCTGCAATTCATTCAAAAATGGTGCTGAACTGTTGCAAACGATCCCCTGAAAGGTTTTTTGTTGGAAACAGGTGGGTTTTTATCATGGGAAACAGAATTAGCCCTCGACGTCTGAACAACTTTTTTTTGCAAAAATCCCTAAGCCGCGCGGTCACAATTTCAGCAAAAATCTGACGTTCTGCAATTCATTCAAAAATGGTGCTGAACTGTTGCAAACGATCCCCTGAAAGGTTTTTCGGTTGAAACGGGTGGGTTTTTATCATGGGAAACAGAATAAGTCCTCAACATCTGAACAACTTTTTTTTGAAAAAATCCCTAAGCCGCGCGGTCACAATTTCAGCAAAAACCTGACGTTCTGCAATTTCCTCAAAAATGGTTCTGAATTGTTGCAAACGATCCCCTGAAAGGTTTTTCGGTGGAAACAGATGCGTTTTTATCATCAGAAACAGAATTAGCCCTCGACGTCTGAACAACGTTTTTTGCAAAAATCCCTAAGCCGCGCGGTCACAATTTCAGCAAAAATCTGACGTTCTGCAATTTCCTCAAAAATGGTGCTGTACTGTTGCAGACGATCCCCTGAAAGGTTTTTTGGTGGAAACAGGTGGGTTTTTATCATGGGAAACAGAATTAGCCCTCGACGGCTGAACAACTGTTTTTTGAAAAAATCCCTAAGCCGCGCGCTCACAATTTCAGCAAAAATCTGACGTTCTGCAATTCATTCAAAAATGGTGCTGAACTGTTGCAAACGATCCCCTGAAAGGTTTTTTGGTGGAAACAGGTGGGTTTTTATCATGGGAAACAGAATTAGCCCTCGACGTCTGAACAACTTTTTTTTAAAAAAATCCCTAAGCCGCGCGGTCACAATTTCAGCAAAAATCTGACGTTCTGCAATTCATTCAAAAATGGTGCTGAACTGTTGCAAACGATCCCCTGAAATGTTTTTTGGTGGAAACAGGTGGGTTTTTATCATGGGAAACAGAATTAGCCCTCGACGTCTGAACAACTTTTTTTTGAAAAAATCCCTAAGCCGCGCGGTCACAATTTCAGCAAAAATCTGACGTTCTGCAATTCATTCAAAAATGGTGCTGAACTGTTGCAAACGATCCCCTGAAAGGTTTTTTGTTGGAAACAGGTGGGTTTTTATCATGGGAAACAGAATTAGCCCTCGACGTCTGAACAACTATTTTTTGAAAAAATCCCTAAGCCGCGCGGTCACAATTTCAGCAAAAATCTGACGTTCTGCAATTCATTCAAAAATGGTGCTGAACTGTTGCAAACGATCCCCTGAAAGGTTTTTTGTTGGAAACAGGTGGGTTTTTATCATGGGAAACAGAATTAGCCCTCGACGTCTGAACAACTTTTTTTTGCAAAAATCCCTAAGCCGCGCGGTCACAATTTCAGCAAAAATCTGACGTTCTGCAATTTCCTCAAAAATGGTTCTGAATTGTTGCAAACGATCCCCTGAAAGGTTTTTCGGTGGAAACAGATGCGTTTTTATCATGGGAAACAGAATTAGCCCTCGACGTCTGAACAACGTTTTTTGCAAAAATCCCTAAGCCGCGCGGTCACAATTTCAGCAAAAATCTGACGTTCTGCAATTTCCTCAAAAATGGTGCTGTACTGTTGCAGACGATCCCCTGAAAGGTTTTTTGGTGGAAACAGGTGGGTTTTTATCATGGGAAACAGAATTAGCCCTCGACGGCTGAACAACTTTTTTTTGAAAAAATCCCTAAGCCGCGCGGTCACAATTTCAGCAAAAATCTGACGTTCTGCAATTTCCTCAAAAATGGTGCTGTACTGTTGCAGACGATCCCCTGAAAGGTTTTTTGGTGGAAACAGGTGGGTTTTTATCATGGGAAACAGAATTAGCCCTCGACGGCTGAACAACTTTTTTTTGAAAAAATCCCTAAGCCGCGCGGTCACAATTTCAGCAAAAATCTTTCATTCTGCAATTCATTCAAAAATGGTGCTGAACTGTTGCAAACGATCCCCTGAAAGGTTTTTTGGTGGAAACAGGTGGGTTTTTATCATGGGAAACAGAATTAGCCCTCGACGTCTGAACAACTTTTTTTTGAAAAAATCCCTAAGCCGCGCGGTCACAATTTCAGCAAAAATCTGACGTTCTGCAATTCATTCAAAAATGGTGCTGAACTGTTGCAAACGATCCCCTGAAAGGTTTTTCGGTGAAAACAGGTGGGTTTTTATCATGGGAAACAGAATAAGTCCTCAACATCTGAACAACTTTTTTTTGAAAAAATCCCTAAGCCTCGCGGTCACAATTTCAGCAAAAATCTGACGTTCTGCAATTTCCTCAAAAATGGTTCTGAACTGTTGCAAACGATCCCCTGAAAGGTTTTTTGGTGGAAACAGGTGGGTTTTTATCATGGGAAACAGAATTAGCCCTCGACGGCTGAACAACTTTTTTTTGAAAAATTCCCAAAGCCGCGCGGTCACAATTTCAGCAAAAATCTGACGTTCTGCAATTCATTCAAAAATGGTGCTGAACTGTTGCAAACGATCCCCTGAAAGGTTTTTTGGTGGAAACAGGTGGGTTTTTATCATGGGAAACAGAATTAGCCCTCGACGTCTGAACAACTTTTTTTTGAAAAAATCCCTAAGCCGCGCGGTCACAATTTCAGCAAAAATCTGACGTTCTGCAATTCATTCAAAAATGGTGCTGAACTGTTGCAAACGATCCCCTGAAAGGTTTTTCGGTGGAAACGGGTGGGTTTTTATCATGGGAAACAGAATAAGTCCTCAACATCTGAACAACTTTTTTTTGAAAAAATCCCTAAGCCGCGCGGTCACAATTTCAGCAAAAACCTGACGTTCTGCAATTTCCTCAAAAATGGTGCTGTACTGTTGTAAACGATCCCCTGAAATATTTTTTGGTGGAAACAGGTGGGTTTTTCTCATGGGAAGCAGAATTAGACCTCGACGTCTGAACAACTTTTTTTTGAAAAAATCCCTAAGCCGCGCGGTCACAATTTCAGCAAAAATCTGACGTTCTGCAATTCATTCAAAAATGGTGCTGAACTGTTGCAAACGATCCCCTGAAAGGTTTTTTGTTGGAAACAGGTGGGTTTTTATCATGGGAAACAGAATTAGCCCTCGACGTCTGAACAACTTTTTTTTGAAAAAATCCCTAAGCCGCGCGGTCACAATTTCAGTAAAAATCTGACGTTCTGCAGTTTCCTCAAAAATGGTTCTGAACTGTTGCAAACGATCCCCTGAAAGGTTTTTCGGTGGAAACAGGTGGGTTTTTATCATGGGAAACAGAATTAGACCTCGACGTCTGAACAACTTTTTTTTGAAAAAATCCCTAAGCCGCGCGGTCACAATTTCAGCAAAAATCTGACGTTCTGCAATTCATTCAAAAATGGTGCTGAACTGTTGCAAACGATCCCCTGAAATGTTTTTTGGTGGAAACAGGTGGGTTTTTATCATGGGAAACAGAATTAGCCCTCGACGTCTGAACAACTTTTTTTTGAAAAAATCCCTAAGCCGCGCGGTCACAATTTCAGCAAAAATCTGACGTTCTGCAATTCATTCAAAAATGGTGCTGAACTGTTGCAAACGATCCCCTGAAAGGTTTTTTGGTGGAAACAGGTGGGTTTTTATCATGGGAAACAGAATTAGCCCTCGACGTCTGAACAACTATTTTTTGAAAAAATCCCTAAGCCGCGCGGTCACAATTTCAGCAAAAATCTGACGTTCTGCAATTCATTCAAAAATGGTGCTGAACTGTTGCAAACGATCCCCTGAAAGGTTTTTTGTTGGAAACAGGTGGGTTTTTATCATGGGAAACAGAATTAGCCCTCGACGTCTGAACAACTTTTTTTTGCAAAAATCCCTAAGCCGCGCGGTCACAATTTCATCAAAAATCTGACGTTCTGCAATTCATTCAAAAATGGTGCTGAACTGTTGCAAACGATCCCCTGAAAGGTTTTTCGGTGGAAACGGGTGGGTTTTTATCATGGGAAACAGAATAAGTCCTCAACATCTGAACAACTTTTTTTTGAAAAAATTCCTAAGCCGCGCGGTCACAATTTCAGCAAAAACCTGACGTTCTGCAATTTCCTCAAAAATGGTTCTGAATTGTTGCAAACGATCCCCTGAAAGGTTTTTCGGTGGAAACAGATGCGTTTTTATCATGGGAAACAGAATTAGCCCTCGACGTCTGAACAACGTTTTTTGCAAAAATCCCTAAGCCGCGCGGTCACAATTTCAGCAAAAATCTGACGTTCTGCAATTTCCTCAAAAATGGTGCTGTACTGTTGCAGACGATCCCCTGAAAGGTTTTTTGGTGGAAACAGGTGGGTTTTTATCATGGGAAACAGAATTAGCCCTCGACGGCTGAACAACTTTTTTTTGAAAAAATCCCTAAGCCGCGCGGTCACAATTTCAGCAAACATCTGACGTTCTGCAATTCATTCAAAAATGGTGCTGAACTGTTGCAAACGATCCCCTGAAAGGTTTTTTGTTGGAAACAGGTGGGTTTTTATCATGGGAAACAGAATTAGCCCTCGACGTCTGAACAACTATTTTTTGAAAAAATCCCTAAGCCGCGCGGTCAGAATTTCAGCAAAAATCTGACGTTCTGCAATTCATTCAAAAATGGTGCTGAACTGTTGCAAACGATCCCCTGAAATGTTTTTTGGTGGAAACAGGTGGGTTTTTATCATGGGAAACAGAATTAGACCTCGACGTCTGAACAACTTTTTTTTGCAAAAATCCCTAAGCCGCGCGGTCACAATTTCAGCAAAAATCTGACGTTCTGCAATTCATTCAAAAATGGTGCTGAACTGTTGCAAACGATCCCCTGAAAGGTTTTTCGGTGGAAACAGGTGGGTTTTTATCATCGGAAACAGAATAAGTCCTCGACATCTGAACAACTTTTTTTTGAAAAAATCCCTAAGCCGCGCGGTCACAATTTCAACAAAAATCTGACGTTCTGCAATTTCCTCAAAAATGGTTCTGAACTGCTGCAAACGATCCCCTGAAAGGTTTTTCGGTGGAAACAGGTGGGTTTTTATCATGGGAAACAGAATTAGACCTCGACGTCTGAACAACTTTTTTTTGAAAAAATCCCTAAGCCGCGCGGTCACAATTTCAGCAAAAATCTGACGTTCTGCAATTCATTCAAAAATGGTGCTGAACTGTTGCAAACGATCCCCTGAAATGTTTTTTGGTGGAAACAGGTGGGTTTTTATCATGGGAAACAGAATTAGCCCTCGACGTCTGAACAACTATTTTTTGAAAAAATCCCTAAGTCGCGCGGTCACAATTTCAGCAAAAATCTGACGTTCTGCAATTCATTCAAAAATGGTGCTGAACTGTTGCAAACGATCCCCTGAAAGGTTTTTCGGTGGAAACGGGTGGGTTTTTATCATGGGAAACAGAATAAGTCCTCAACATCTGAACAACTTTTTTTTGAAAAAATCCCTAAGCCGCGCGGTCACAATTTCAGCAAAAACCTGACGTTCTGCAATTTCCTCAAAAATGGTGCTGTACTGTTGCAGACGATCCCCTGAAAGGTTTTTTGGTGGAAACAGGTGGGTTTTTATCATGGGAAACAGAATTAGCCCTCGACGTCTGAACAACTTTTTTTTTGAAAAAATCCCTAAGCCGCGCGGTCACAATTTCAGCAAAAATCTGACGTTCTGCAATTCATTCAAAAATGGTTCTGAACTGTTGCAAACGATCCCCTGAAATATTTTTTGGTGGAAACAGGTGGGTTTTTCTCATGGGAAACAGAATTAGCCCTCGACGTCTGAACAACTTTTTTTTGCAAAAATCCCTAAGCCGCGCGGTCACAATTTCAGCAAAAATCTGACGTTCTGCAATTTATTCAAAAATGGTGCTGAACTGTTGCAAACGATCCCCTGAAAGGTTTTTCGGTGGAAACGGGTGGGTTTTTATCATGGGAAACAGAATAAGTCCTCAACATCTGAAAAACTTTTTCTTGAAAAAATCCCTAAGCCGCGCGGTCACAATTTCAGCAAAAATCTGACGTTCTGCAATTTCCTCAAAAATGGTTCTGAACTGTTGCAAACGATCCCCTGAAAGGTTTTTCGGTGGAAACAGATGCGTTTTTATCATCAGAAACAGAATTAGCCCTCAACGTCTGAACAACGTTTTTTGCAAAAATCCCTAAGCCGCGCGGTCACAATTTCAGCAAAAATCTGACGTTCTGCAATTTCCTCAAAAATGGTGCTGTACTGTTGCAGACGATCCCCTGAAAGGTTTTTTGGTGGAAACAGGTGGGTTTTTATCATGGGAAACAGAATTAGCCCTCGACGTCTGAACAACTTTTTTTTTGAAAAAATCCCTAAGCCGCGCGGTCACAATTTCAGCAAAAATCTGACGTTCTGCAATTCATTCAAAAATGGTGCTGAACTGTTGCAAACGATCCCCTGAAAGGTTTTTTGGTGGAAACAGGTGGGTTTTTATCATGGGAAACAGAATTAGACCTCGACGTCTGAACAACTTTTTTTTGCAAAAATCCCTAAGCCGCGCGGTCACAATTTCAGCAAAAATCTGACGTTCTGCAATTCATTCAAAAATGGTGCTGAACTGTTGCAAACGATCCCCTGAAAGGTTTTTTGTTGGAAACAGGTGGGTTTTTATCATGGGAAACAGAATTAGCCCTCGACGTCTGAACAACTATTTTTTGAAAAAATCCCTAAGCCGCGCGGTCACAATTTCAGCAAAAATCTGACGTTCTGCAATTCATTCAAAAATGGTGCTGAACTGTTGCAAACGATCCCCTGAAAGGTTTTTTGGTGGAAACAGGTGGGTTTTTATCATCGGAAACAGAATAAGTCCTCAACATCTGAACAACTTTTTTTTGAAAAAATCCCTAAGCCGCGCGGTCACAATTTCAGCAAAAACCTGACGTTCTGCAATTTCCTCAAAAATGGTTCTGAATTGTTGCAAACGATCCCCTGAAAGGTTTTTCGGTGGAAACAGATGCGTTTTTATCATCAGAAACAGAATTAGCCCTCGACGTCTGAACAACGTTTTTTGCAAAAATCCCTAAGCCGCGCGGTCACAATTTCAGCAAAAATCTGACGTTCTGCAATTTCCTCAAAAATGGTGCTGTACTGTTGCAGACGATCCCCTGAAAGGTTTTTTTGGTGGAAACAGGTGGGTTTTTATCATGGGAAACAGAATAAGCCCTCGACGGCTGAACAACTTTTTTTTGAAAAAATCCCTAAGCCGCGCGGTCACAATTTCAGCAAAAATCTGACGTTCTGCAATTCATTCAAAAATGGTGCTGAACTGTTGCAAACGATCCCCTGAAAGGTTTTTTGGTGGAAACAGGTGGGTTTTTATCATGGGAAACAGAATTAGCCCTCGACGGCTGAACAACTTTTTTTTGAAAAAATCCCTAAGCCGCGCGGTCACAATTTCAGCAAAAATCTGACGTTCTGCAATTCATTCAAAAATGGTGCTGAACTGTTGCAAACGATCCCCTGAAAGGTTTTTTGGTGGAAACAGGTGGGTTTTTATCATGGGAAACAGAATTAGCCCTCGACGTCTGAACAACTTTTTTTTGAAAAAATCCCTAAGCCGCGCGGTCACAATTTCAGCAAAAATCTGACGTTCTGCAATTCATTCAAAAATGGTGCTGAACTGTTGCAAACGATCCCCTGAAAGGTTTTTTGTTGGAAACAGGTGGGTTTTTATCATGGGAAACAGAATTAGCCCTCGACGTCTGAACAACTTTTTTTTGAAAAAATCCCTAAGCCGCGCGGTCACAATTTCAGCAAAAATCTGACGTTCTGCAATTCATTCAAAAATGGTGCTGAACTGTTGCAAACGATCCCCTGAAAGGTTTTTCGGTGGAAACAGGTGGGTTTTTATCATGGGAAACAGAATAAATCCTCAACATCTGAACAACTTTTTTTTGAAAAAATCCCTAAGCCGCGCGGTCACAATTTCAGCAAAAATCTGACGTTCTGCAATTCATTCAAAAATGGTGCTGAACTGTTGCAAACGATCCCCTGAAAGGTTTTTCGGTGGAAACAGGTGGGTTTTTATCATCGGAAACAGAATAAGTCCTCGACATCTGAACAACTTTTTTTTGAAAAAATCCCTAAGCCGCGCGGTCACAATTTCAGCAAAAATCTGACGTTCTGCAATTTCCTCAAAAGTGGTTCTGAACTGTTGCAAACGATCCCCTGAAAGGTTTTTCGGTGGAAACAGGTGGGTTTTTATCATGGGAAACAGAATTAGACCTCGACGTCTGAACAACTTTTTTTTGCAAAAATCCCTAAGCCGCGCGGTCACAATTTCAGCAAAAATCTGACGTTCTGCAATTCATTCAAAAATGGTGCTGAACTGTTGCAAACGATCCCCTGAAAGGTTTTTCGGTGGAAACAGGTGGGTTTTTATCATGGGAAACAGAATAAGTCCTCAACATCTGAACAACTTTTTTTTGAAAAAATCCCTAAGCCGCGCGGTCACAATTTCAGCAAAAACCTGACGTTCTGCAATTTCCTCAAAAATGGTGCTGTACTGTTGCAGACGATCCCCTGAAAGGTTTTTGGTGGAAACAGGTGGGTTTTTATCATGGGAAACAGAATTAGCCCTCGACGTCTGAACAACTTTTTTTTGAAAAAATCCCTAAGCCGCGCGGTCACAATTTCAGCAAAAATCTGACGTTCTGCAATTCATTCAAAAATGGTGCTGAACTGTTGCAAACGATCCCCTGAAATATTTTTTGGTGGAAACAGGTGGGTTTTTATCATGGGAAACAGAATTAGCCCTCGACGTCTGAACAACTTTTTTTTGCAAAAATCCCTAAGCCGCGCGGTCACAATTTCAGCAAAAATCTGACGTTCTGCAATTTATTCAAAAATGGTGCTGAACTGTTGCAAACGATCCCCTGAAAGGTTTTTCGGTGGAAACGGGTGGGTTTTTATCATGGGAAACAGAATAAGTCCTCAACATCTGAAAAACTTTTTCTTGAAAAAATCCCTAAGCCGCGCGGTCACAATTTCAGCAAAAATCTGACGTTCTGCAATTTCCTCAAAAATGGTTCTGAACTGTTGCAAACGATCCCCTGAAAGGTTTTTCGGTGGAAACAGATGCGTTTTTATCATCAGAAACAGAATTAGCCCTCAACGTCTGAACAACGTTTTTTGCAAAAATCCCTAAGCCGCGCGGTCACAATTTCAGCAAAAATCTGACGTTCTGCAATTTCCTCAAAAATGGTGCTGTACTGTTGCAGACGATCCCCTGAAAGGTTTTTTGGTGGAAACAGGTGGGTTTTTATCATGGGAAACAGAATTAGACCTCGACGTCTGAACAACTTTTTTTTGAAAAAATCCCGAAGCCGCGCGGTCACAATTTCAGCAAAAATCAGACGTTCTGCAATTCATTCAAAAATGGTGCTGAACTGTTGCAAACGATCCCCTGAAATGTTTTTTGGTGGAAACAGGTGGGTTTTTATCATGGGAAACAGAATTAGCCCTCGACGTCTGAACAACTTTTTTTTTAAAAAATCCCTAAGCCGCGCGGTCACAATTTCAGCAAAAATCTGACGTTCTGCAATTCATTCAAAAATGGTGCTGAACTGTTGCAAACGATCCCCTGAAAGGTTTTTTGTAGGAAACAGGTGGGTTTTTATCATGGGAAACAGAATTAGCCCTCGACGTCTGAACAACTATTTTTTGAAAAAATCCCTAAGCCGCGCGGTCACAATTTCAGCAAAAATCTGACGTTCTGCAATTCATTCAAAAATGGTGCTGAACTGTTGCAAACGATCCCCTGAAAGGTTTTTTGGTGGAAACAGGTGGGTTTTTATCATGGGAAACAGAATTAGACCTCGACGTCTGAACAACTTTTTTTTGCAAAAATCCCTAAGCCGCGCGGTCACAATTTCAGCAAAAATCTGACGTTCTGCAATTCATTCAAAAATGGTGCTGAACTGTTGCAAACGATCCCCTGAAAGGTTTTTTGTTGGAAACAGGTGGGTTTTTATCATGGGAAACAGAATTAGCCCTCGACGTCTGAACAACTATTTTTTGAAAAAATCCCTAAGCCGCGCGGTCACAATTTCAGCAAAAATCTGACGTTCTGCAATTCATTCAAAAATGGTGCTGAACTGTTGCAAACGATCCCCTGAAAGGTTTTTTGGTGGAAACAGGTGGGTTTTTATCATGGGAAACAGAATAAGTCCTCAACATCTGAACAACTTTTTTTTGAAAAAATCCCTAAGCCGCGCGGTCACAATTTCAGCAAAAATCTGACGTTCTGCAATTCATTCAAAAATGGTGCTGAACTGTTGCAAACGATCACCTGAAAGGTTTTTCGGTGGAAACAGGTGGGTTTTTATCATCGGAAACAGAATAAGTCCTCGACATCTGAACAACTTTTTTTTGAAAAAATCCCTAAGCCGCGCGGTCACAATTTCAGCAAAAATCTGACGTTCTGCAATTTCCTCAAAAATGGTTCTGAACTGTTGCAAACGATCCCCTGAAAGGTTTTTCGGTGGAAACAGGTGGGTTTTTATCATGGGAAACAGAATTAGACCTCGACGTCTGAACAACTTTTTTTTGCAAAAATCCCTAAGCCGCGCGGTCACAATTTCAGCAAAAATCTGACGTTCTGCAATTCATTCAAAAATGGTGCTGAACTGTTGCAAACGATCCCCTGAAAGGTTTTTCGGTGGAAACAGGTGGGTTTTTATCATGGGAAACAGAATAAGTCCTCAACATCTGAACAACTTTTTTTTGAAAAAATCCCTAAGCCGCGCGGTCACAATTTCAGCAAAAACCTGACGTTCTGCAATTTCCTCAAAAATGGTGCTGTACTGTTGCAGACGATCCCCTGAAAGGTTTTTGGTGGAAACAGGTGGGTTTTTCTCATGGGAATCAGAATTAGCCCTCGACGTCTGAACAACTTTTTTTTGAAAAAATCCCTAAGCCGCGCGGTCACAATTTCAGCAAAAATCTGACGTTCTGCAATTCATTCAAAAATGGTGCTGAACTGTTGCAAACGATCCCCTGAAATATTTTTTGGTGGAAACAGGTGGGTTTTTATCATGGGAAACAGAATTAGCCCTCGACGTCTGAACAACTTTTTTTTGCAAAAATCCCTAAGCCGCGCGGTCACAATTTCAGCAAAAATCTGACGTTCTGCAATTTATTCAAAAATGGTGCTGAACTGTTGCAAACGATCCCCTGAAAGGTTTTTCGGTGGAAACGGGTGGGTTTTTATCATGGGAAACAGAATAAGTCCTCAACATCTGAAAAACTTTTTCTTGAAAAAATCCCTAAGCCGCGCGGTCACAATTTCAGCAAAAATCTGACGTTCTGCAATTTCCTCAAAAATGGTTCTGAACTGTTGCAAACGATCCCCTGAAAGGTTTTTCGGTGGAAACAGATGCGTTTTTATCATCAGAAACAGAATTAGCCCTCAACGTCTGAACAACGTTTTTTGCAAAAATCCCTAAGCCGCGCGGTCACAATTTCAGCAAAAATCTGACGTTCTGCAATTTCCTCAAAAATGGTGCTGTACTGTTGCAGACGATCCCCTGAAAGGTTTTTTGGTGGAAACAGGTGGGTTTTTATCATGGGAAACAGAATTAGACCTCGACGTCTGAACAACTTTTTTTTGAAAAAATCCCGAAGCCGCGCGGTCACAATTTCAGCAAAAATCAGACGTTCTGCAATTCATTCAAAAATGGTGCTGAACTGTTGCAAACGATCCCCTGAAATGTTTTTTGGTGGAAACAGGTGGGTTTTTATCATGGGAAACAGAATTAGCCCTCGACGTCTGAACAACTTTTTTTAAAAAAAATCCCTAAGCCGCGCGGTCACAATTTCAGCAAAAATCTGACGTTCTGCAATTCATTCAAAAATGGTGCTGAACTGTTGCAAACGATCCCCTGAAAGGTTTTTTGGTGGAAACAGGTGGGTTTTTATCATGGGAAACAGAATTAGCCCTCGACGTCTGAACAACTATTTTTTGAAAAAATCCCTAAGCCGCGCGGTCACAATTTCAGCAAAAATCTGACGTTCTGCAATTCATTCAAAAATGGTGCTGAACTGTTGCAAACGATCCCCTGAAAGGTTTTTTGGTGGAAACAGGTGGGTTTTTATCATGGGAAACAGAATTAGACCTCGACGTCTGAACAACTTTTTTTTGCAAAAATCCCTAAGCCGCGCGGTCACAATTTCAGCAAAAATCTGACGTTCTGCAATTCATTCAAAAATGGTGCTGAACTGTTGCAAACGATCCCCTGAAAGGTTTTTTGTTGGAAACAGGTGGGTTTTTATCATGGGAAACAGAATTAGCCCTCGACGTCTGAACAACTTTTTTTTGAAAAAATCCCTAAGCCGCGCGGTCACAATTTCAGCAAAAATCTGACGTTCTGCAATTCATTCAAAAATGGTGCTGAACTGTTGCAAACGATCCCCTGAAAGGTTTTTCGGTGGAAACAGGTGGGTTTTTATCATGGGAAACAGAATAAATCCTCAACATCTGAACAACTTTTTTTTGAAAAAATCCCTAAGCCGCGCGGTCACAATTTCAGCAAAAATCTGACGTTCTGCAATTCATTCAAAAATGGTGCTGAACTGTTGCAAACGATCCCCTGAAAGGTTTTTCGGTGGAAACAGGTGGGTTTTTATCATCGGAAACAGAATAAGTCCTCGACATCTGAACAACTTTTTTTTGAAAAAATCCCTAAGCCGCGCGGTCACAATTTCAGCAAAAATCTGACGTTCTGCAATTTCCTCAAAAATGGTTCTGAACTGTTGCAAACGATCCCCTGAAAGGTTTTTCGGTGGAAACAGGTGGGTTTTTATCATGGGAAACAGAATTAGACCTCGACGTCTGAACAACTTTTTTTTGCAAAAATCCCTAAGCCGCGCGGTCACAATTTCAGCAAAAATCTGACGTTCTGCAATTCATTCAAAAATGGTGCTGAACTGTTGCAAACGATCCCCTGAAAGGTTTTTCGGTGGAAACAGGTGGGTTTTTATCATGGGAAACAGAATAAGTCCTCAACATCTGAACAACTTTTTTTTGAAAAAATCCCTAAGCCGCGCGGTCACAATTTCAGCAAAAACCTGACGTTCTGCAATTTCCTCAAAAATGGTGCTGTACTGTTGCAGACGATCCCCTGAAAGGTTTTTGGTGGAAACAGGTGGGTTTTTATCATGGGAAACAGAATTAGCCCTCGACGTCTGAACAACTTTTTTTTGAAAAAATCCCTAAGCCGCGCGGTCACAATTTCAGCAAAAATCTGACGTTCTGCAATTCATTCAAAAATGGTGCTGAACTGTTGCAAACGATCCCCTGAAATATTTTTTGGTGGAAACAGGTGGGTTTTTATCATGGGAAACAGAATTAGCCCTCGACGTCTGAACAACTATTTTTTGCAAAAATCCCTAAGCCGCGCGGTCACAATTTCAGCAAAAATCTGACGTTCTGCAATTCATTCAAAAATGGTGCTGAACTGTTGCAAACGATCCCCTGAAAGGTTTTTTGGTGGAAACAGGTGGGTTTTTATCATGGGAAACAG
This sequence comes from Podarcis gaigeae, assembly GCF_964106915.1. NCBI lineage: Eukaryota > Metazoa > Chordata > Lepidosauria > Squamata > Lacertidae > Podarcis > Podarcis gaigeae. The sequence continues at coordinate 13,990,770 of NC_139679.1, read as the reverse complement.
AATAAGTCCTCAACATCTGAACAACTTTTTTTTGAAAAAATCCCTAAGCCGCGCGGTCACAATTTCAGCAAAAACCTGACGTTCTGCAATTTCCTCAAAAATGGTTCTGAATTGTTGCAAACGATCCCCTGAAAGGTTTTTCGGTGGAAACAGATGCGTTTTTATCATGGGAAACAGAATTAGCCCTCGACGGCTGAACAACTTTTTTTTGAAAAAATCCCTAAGCCGCGCGGTCACAATTTCAGCAAAAATCTGACGTTCTGCAATTCATTCAAAAATGGTGCTGAACTGTTGCAAACGATCCCCTGAAAGGTTTTTTGGTGGAAACAGGTGGGTTTTTATCATGGGAAACAGAATTAGCCCTCGACGTCTGAACAACTTTTTTTTGAAAAAATCCCTAAGCCGCGCGGTCACAATTTCAGCAAAAATCTGACGTTCTGCAATTCATTCAAAAATGGTGCTGAACTGTTGCAAACGATCCCCTGAAAGATTTTTGTTGGAAACAGGTGGGTTTTTATCATGGGAAACAGAATTAGCCCTCGACGTCTGAACAACTTTTTTTTGAAAAAATCCCTAAGCCGCGCGGTCACAATTTCAGCAAAAATCTGACGTTCTGCAATTCATTCAAAAATGGTGCTGAACTGTTGCAAACGATCCCCTGAAAGGTTTTTCGGTGGAAACAGGTGGGTTTTTATCATGGGAAACAGAATAAATCCTCAACATCTGAACAACTTTTTTTTGAAAAAATCCCTAAGCCGCGCGGTCACAATTTCAGCAAAAATCTGACGTTCTGCAATTCATTCAAAAATGGTGCTGAACTGTTGCAAACGATCACCTGAAAGGTTTTTCGGTGGAAACAGGTGGGTTTTTATCATCGGAAACAGAATAAGTCCTCGACATCTGAACAACTTTTTTTTGAAAAAATCCCTAAGCCGCGCGGTCACAATTTCAGCAAAAATCTGACGTTCTGCAATTTCCTCAAAAATGGTTCTGAACTGTTGCAAACGATCCCCTGAAAGGTTTTTCGGTGGAAACAGGTGGGTTTTTATCATGGGAAACAGAATTAGACCTCGACGTCTGAACAACTTTTTTTTGCAAAAATCCCTAAGCCGCGCGGTCACAATTTCAGCAAAAATCTGACGTTCTGCAATTCATTCAAAAATGGTGCTGAACTGTTGCAAACGATCCCCTGAAAGGTTTTTCGGTGGAAACAGGTGGGTTTTTATCATGGGAAACAGAATAAGTCCTCAACATCTGAACAACTTTTTTTTGAAAAAATCCCTAAGCCGCGCGGTCACAATTTCAGCAAAAACCTGACGTTCTGCAATTTCCTCAAAAATGGTGCTGTACTGTTGCAGACGATCCCCTGAAAGGTTTTTGGTGGAAACAGGTGGGTTTTTATCATGGGAATCAGAATTAGCCCTCGACGTCTGAACAACTTTTTTTTGAAAAAATCCCTAAGCCGCGCGGTCACAATTTCAGCAAAAATCTGACGTTCTGCAATTCATTCAAAAATGGTGCTGAACTGTTGCAAACGATCCCCTGAAATATTTTTTGGTGGAAACAGGTGGGTTTTTATCATGGGAAACAGAATTAGCCCTCGACGTCTGAACAACTTTTTTTTGCAAAAATCCCTAAGCCGCGCGGTCACAATTTCAGCAAAAATCTGACGTTCTGCAATTTATTCAAAAATGGTGCTGAACTGTTGCAAACGATCCCCTGAAAGGTTTTTCGGTGGAAACGGGTGGGTTTTTATCATGGGAAACAGAATAAGTCCTCAACATCTGAAAAACTTTTTCTTGAAAAAATCCCTAAGCCGCGCGGTCACAATTTCAGCAAAAATCTGACGTTCTGCAATTTCCTCAAAAATGGTTCTGAACTGTTGCAAACGATCCCCTGAAAGGTTTTTCGGTGGAAACAGATGCGTTTTTATCATCAGAAACAGAATTAGCCCTCAACGTCTGAACAACGTTTTTTGCAAAAATCCCTAAGCCGCGCGGTCACAATTTCAGCAAAAATCTGACGTTCTGCAATTTCCTCAAAAATGGTGCTGTACTGTTGCAGACGATCCCCTGAAAGGTTTTTTGGTGGAAACAGGTGGGTTTTTATCATGGGAAACAGAATTAGACCTCGACGTCTGAACAACTTTTTTTTGAAAAAATCCCGAAGCCGCGCGGTCACAATTTCAGCAAAAATCAGACGTTCTGCAATTCATTCAAAAATGGTGCTGAACTGTTGCAAACGATCCCCTGAAATGTTTTTTGGTGGAAACAGGTGGGTTTTTATCATGGGAAACAGAATTAGCCCTCGACGTCTGAACAACTTTTTTTTAAAAAAATCCCTAAGCCGCGCGGTCACAATTTCAGCAAAAATCTGACGTTCTGCAATTCATTCAAAAATGGTGCTGAACTGTTGCAAACGATCCCCTGAAAGGTTTTTTGGTGGAAACAGGTGGGTTTTTATCATGGGAAACAGAATTAGCCCTCGACGTCTGAACAACTATTTTTTGAAAAAATCCCTAAGCCGCGCGGTCACAATTTCAGCAAAAATCTGACGTTCTGCAATTCATTCAAAAATGGTGCTGAACTGTTGCAAACGATCCCCTGAAAGGTTTTTTGGTGGAAACAGGTGGGTTTTTATCATGGGAAACAGAATTAGACCTCGACGTCTGAACAACTTTTTTTTGCAAAAATCCCTAAGCCGCGCGGTCACAATTTCAGCAAAAATCTGACGTTCTGCAATTCATTCAAAAATGGTGCTGAACTGTTGCAAACGATCCCCTGAAAGGTTTTTTGTTGGAAACAGGTGGGTTTTTATCATGGGAAACAGAATTAGCCCTCGACGTCTGAACAACTTTTTTTTGAAAAAATCCCTAAGCCGCGCGGTCACAATTTCAGCAAAAATCTGACGTTCTGCAATTCATTCAAAAATGGTGCTGAACTGTTGCAAACGATCCCCTGAAAGGTTTTTCGGTGGAAACAGGTGGGTTTTTATCATGGGAAACAGAATAAATCCTCAACATCTGAACAACTTTTTTTTGAAAAAATCCCTAAGCCGCGCGGTCACAATTTCAGCAAAAATCTGACGTTCTGCAATTCATTCAAAAATGGTGCTGAACTGTTGCAAACGATCCCCTGAAAGGTTTTTCGGTGGAAACAGGTGGGTTTTTATCATCGGAAACAGAATAAGTCCTCGACATCTGAACAACTTTTTTTTGAAAAAATCCCTAAGCCGCGCGGTCACAATTTCAGCAAAAATCTGACGTTCTGCAATTTCCTCAAAAATGGTTCTGAACTGTTGCAAACGATCCCCTGAAAGGTTTTTCGGTGGAAACAGGTGGGTTTTTATCATGGGAAACAGAATTAGACCTCGACGTCTGAACAACTTTTTTTTGCAAAAATCCCTAAGCCGCGCGGTCACAATTTCAGCAAAAATCTGACGTTCTGCAATTCATTCAAAAATGGTGCTGAACTGTTGCAAACGATCCCCTGAAAGGTTTTTCGGTGGAAACAGGTGGGTTTTTATCATGGGAAACAGAATAAGTCCTCAACATCTGAACAACTTTTTTTTGAAAAAATCCCTAAGCCGCGCGGTCACAATTTCAGCAAAAACCTGACGTTCTGCAATTTCCTCAAAAATGGTGCTGTACTGTTGCAGACGATCCCCTGAAAGGTTTTTGGTGGAAACAGGTGGGTTTTTATCATGGGAAACAGAATTAGCCCTCGACGTCTGAACAACTTTTTTTTGAAAAAATCCCTAAGCCGCGCGGTCACAATTTCAGCAAAAATCTGACGTTCTGCAATTCATTCAAAAATGGTGCTGAACTGTTGCAAACGATCCCCTGAAATATTTTTTGGTGGAAACAGGTGGGTTTTTATCATGGGAAACAGAATTAGCCCTCGACGTCTGAACAACTTTTTTTTGCAAAAATCCCTAAGCCGCGCGGTCACAATTTCAGCAAAAATCTGACGTTCTGCAATTTATTCAAAAATGGTGCTGAACTGTTGCAAACGATCCCCTGAAAGGTTTTTCGGTGGAAACGGGTGGGTTTTTATCATGGGAAACAGAATAAGTCCTCAACATCTGAAAAACTTTTTCTTGAAAAAATCCCTAAGCCGCGCGGTCACAATTTCAGCAAAAATCTGACGTTCTGCAATTTCCTCAAAAATGGTTCTGAACTGTTGCAAACGATCCCCTGAAAGGTTTTTCGGTGGAAACAGATGCGTTTTTATCATCAGAAACAGAATTAGCCCTCAACGTCTGAACAACGTTTTTTGCAAAAATCCCTAAGCCGCGCGGTCACAATTTCAGCAAAAATCTGACGTTCTGCAATTTCCTCAAAAATGGTGCTGTACTGTTGCAGACGATCCCCTGAAAGGTTTTTTGGTGGAAACAGGTGGGTTTTTATCATGGGAAACAGAATTAGACCTCGACGTCTGAACAACTTTTTTTTGAAAAAATCCCGAAGCCGCGCGGTCACAATTTCAGCAAAAATCAGACGTTCTGCAATTCATTCAAAAATGGTGCTGAACTGTTGCAAACGATCCCCTGAAATGTTTTTTGGTGGAAACAGGTGGGTTTTTATCATGGGAAACAGAATTAGCCCTCGACGTCTGAACAACTTTTTTTAAAAAAAATCCCTAAGCCGCGCGGTCACAATTTCAGCAAAAATCTGACGTTCTGCAATTCATTCAAAAATGGTGCTGAACTGTTGCAAACGATCCCCTGAAAGGTTTTTTGGTGGAAACAGGTGGGTTTTTATCATGGGAAACAGAATTAGCCCTCGACGTCTGAACAACTATTTTTTGAAAAAATCCCTAAGCCGCGCGGTCACAATTTCAGCAAAAATCTGACGTTCTGCAATTCATTCAAAAATGGTGCTGAACTGTTGCAAACGATCCCCTGAAAGGTTTTTTGGTGGAAACAGGTGGGTTTTTATCATGGGAAACAGAATTAGACCTCGACGTCTGAACAACTTTTTTTTGCAAAAATCCCTAAGCCGCGCGGTCACAATTTCAGCAAAAATCTGACGTTCTGCAATTCATTCAAAAATGGTGCTGAACTGTTGCAAACGATCCCCTGAAAGGTTTTTTGTTGGAAACAGGTGGGTTTTTATCATGGGAAACAGAATTAGCCCTCGACGTCTGAACAACTATTTTTTGAAAAAATCCCTAAGCCGCGCGGTCACAATTTCAGCAAAAATCTGACGTTCTGCAATTCATTCAAAAATGGTGCTGAACTGTTGCAAACGATCCCCTGAAAGGTTTTTTGTTGGAAACAGGTGGGTTTTTATCATGGGAAACAGAATTAGCCCTCGACGTCTGAACAACTTTTTTTTGCAAAAATCCCTAAGCCGCGCGGTCACAATTTCAGCAAAAATCTGACGTTCTGCAATTCATTCAAAAATGGTGCTGAACTGTTGCAAACGATCCCCTGAAAGGTTTTTCGGTGGAAACGGGTGGGTTTTTATCATGGGAAACAGAATAAGTCCTCAACATCTGAACAACTTTTTTTTGAAAAAATCCCTAAGCCGCGCGGTCACAATTTCAGCAAAAACCTGACGTTCTGCAATTTCCTCAAAAATGGTTCTGAATTGTTGCAAACGATCCCCTGAAAGGTTTTTCGGTGGAAACAGATGCGTTTTTATCATCATAAACAGAATTAGCCCTCGACGTCTGAACAACGTTTTTTGCAAAAATCCCTAAGCCGCGCGGTCACAATTTCAGCAAAAATCTGACGTTCTGCAATTTCCTCAAAAATGGTGCTGTACTGTTGCAGACGATCCCCTGAAAGGTTTTTTGGTGGAAACAGGTGGGTTTTTATCATGGGAAACAGAATTAGCCCTCGACGGCTGAACAACTGTTTTTTGAAAAAATCCCTAAGCCGCGCGCTCACAATTTCAGCAAAAATCTGACGTTCTGCAATTTATTCAAAAATGGTGCTGAAGTGTTGCAAACGATCCCCTGAAAGGTTTTTCGGTGGAAACGGGTGGGTTTTTATCATGGGAAACAGAATAAGTCCTCAACATCTGAAAAACTTTTTCTTGAAAAAATCCCTAAGCCGCGCGGTCACAATTTCAGCAAAAATCTGACGTTCTGCAATTTCCTCAAAAATGGTTCTGAACTGTTGCAAACGATCCCCTGAAAGGTTTTTCGGTGGAAACAGATGCGTTTTTATCATCAGAAACAGAATTAGCCCTCGACGTCTGAACAACGTTTTTTGCAAAAATCTCTAAGCCGCGCGGTCACAATTTCAGCAAAAATCTGACGTTCTGCAATTCATTCAAAAATGGTGCTGAACTGTTGCAAACGATCCCCTGAAAGCTTTTTTTTTGGAAACAGGTGGGTTTTTATCATGGGAAACAGAATTAGCCCTCGACGTCTGAACAACTTTTTTTTGAAAAAATCCCGAAGCCGCGCGGTCACAATTTCAGCAAAAATCTGACGTTCTGCAATTCATTCAAAAATGGTGCTGAACTGTTGCAAACGATCCCCTGAAAGGTTTTTTGTTGGAAACAGGTGGGTTTTTATCATGGGAAACAGAATTAGCCCTCGACGTCTGAACAACTTTTTTTTTAAAAAATCCCTAAGCTGCGCGGTCACAATTTCAGCAAAAATCTGACGTTCTGCAATTCATTCAAAAATGGTGCTGAACTGTTGCAAACGATCCCCTGAAAGGTTTTTTGGTGGAAACAGGTGGGTTTTTATCATGGGAAACAGAATTAGCCCTCGACGTCTGAACAACTATTTTTTGAAAAAATCCCTAAGCCGCGCGGTCACAATTTCAGCAAAAATCTGACGTTCTGCAATTCATTCAAAAATGGTGCTGAACTGTTGCAAACGATCCCCTGAAAGGTTTTTTGGTGGAAACAGGTGGGTTTTTATCATGGGAAACAGAATTAGACCTCGACGTCTGAACAACTTTTTTTTGCAAAAATCCCTAAGCCGCGCGGTCACAATTTCAGCAAAAATCTGACGTTCTGCAATTCATTCAAAAATGGTGCTGAACTGTTGCAAACGATCCCCTGAAAGGTTTTTTGTTGGAAACAGGTGGGTTTTTATCATGGGAAACAGAATTAGCCCTCGACGTCTGAACAACTATTTTTTGAAAAAATCCCTAAGCCGCGCGGTCACAATTTCAGCAAAAATCTGACGTTCTGCAATTCATTCAAAAATGGTGCTGAACTGTTGCAAACGATCCCCTGAAAGGTTTTTTGTTGGAAACAGGTGGGTTTTTATCATGGGAAACAGAATTAGCCCTCGACGTCTGAACAACTTTTTTTTGCAAAAATCCCTAAGCCGCGCGGTCACAATTTCAGCAAAAATCTGACGTTCTGCAATTCATTCAAAAATGGTGCTGAACTGTTGCAAACGATCCCCTGAAAGGTTTTTCGGTGGAAACGGGTGGGTTTTTATCATGGGAAACAGAATAAGTCCTCAACATCTGAACAACTTTTTTTTGAAAAAATCCCTAAGCCGCGCGGTCACAATTTCAGCAAAAACCTGACGTTCTGCAATTTCCTCAAAAATGGTTCTGAATTGTTGCAAACGATCCCCTGAAAGGTTTTTCGGTGGAAACAGATGCGTTTTTATCATCATAAACAGAATTAGCCCTCGACGTCTGAACAACGTTTTTTGCAAAAATCCCTAAGCCGCGCGGTCACAATTTCAGCAAAAATCTGACGTTCTGCAATTTCCTCAAAAATGGTGCTGTACTGTTGCAGACGATCCCCTGAAAGGTTTTTTGGTGGAAACAGGTGGGTTTTTATCATGGGAAACAGAATTAGCCCTCGACGGCTGAACAACTGTTTTTTGAAAAAATCCCTAAGCCGCGCGCTCACAATTTCAGCAAAAATCTGACGTTCTGCAATTCATTCAAAAATGGTGCTGAACTGTTGCCAACGATCCCCTGAAATATTTTTTGTTGGAAACAGGTGGGTTTTTCTCATGGGAAACAGAATTAGCCCTCGACGTCTGAACAACTTTTTTTTGCAAAAATCCCTAAGCCGCGCGGTCACAATTTCAGCAAAAATCTGACGTTCTGCAATTTATTCAAAAATGGTGCTGAACTGTTGCAAACGATCCCCTGAAAGGTTTTTCAGTGGAAACGGGTGGGTTTTTATCATGGGAAACAGAATAAGTCCTCAACATCTGAAAAACTTTTTCTTGAAAAAATCCCTAAGCCGCGCGGTCACAATTTCAGCAAAAATCTGACGTTCTGCAATTTCCTCAAAAATGGTTCTGAACTGTTGCAAACGATCCCCTGAAAGGTTTTTCGGTGGAAACAGATGCGTTTTTATCATCAGAAACAGAATTAGCCCTCGACGTCTGAACAACGTTTTTTGCAAAAATCCCTAAGCCGCGCGGTCACAATTTCAGCAAAAATCTGACGTTCTGCAATTTCCTCAAAAATGGTGCTGTACTGTTGCAGACGATCCCCTGAAAGGTTTTTTGGTGGAAACAGGTGGGTTTTTATCATGGGAAACAGAATTAGACCTCGACGTCTGAACAACTTTTTTTTTAAAAAATCCCGAAGCCGTGCGGTCACAATTTCAGCAAAAATCTGACGTTCTGCAATTCATTCAAAAATGGTGCTGAACTGTTGCAAACCATCCCTTGAAATGTTTTTTGGTGGAAACAGGTGGGTTTTTATCATGGGAAACAGAATTAGCCCTCGACGTCTGAACAACTTTTTTTTGAAAAAATCCCTAAGCCGCGCGGTCACAATTTCAGCAAAAATCTGACGTTCTGCAATTCATTCAAAAATGGTGCTGAACTGTTGCAAACGATCCCCTGAAAGGTTTTTCGGTGGAAACGGGTGGGTTTTTATCATGGGAAACAGAATAAGTCCTCAACATCTGAACAACTTTTTTTTGAAAAAATCCCTAAGCCGCGCGGTCACAATTTCAGCAAAAACCTGACGTTCTGCAATTTCCTCAAAAATGGTGCTGTACTGTTGCAGACGATCCCCTGAAAGGTTTTTTGGTGGAAACAGGTGGGTTTTTATCATGGGAAACAGAATTAGCCCTCGACGTCTGAACAACTTTTTTTTTGAAAAAATCCCTAAGCCGCGCGGTCACAATTTCAGCAAAAATCTGACGTTCTGCAATTCATTCAAAAATGGTGCTGAACTGTTGCAAACGATCCCCTGAAATATTTTTTGGTGGAAACAGGTGGGTTTTTCTCATGGGAAACAGAATTAGCCCTCGACGTCTGAACAACTTTTTTTTGCAAAAATCCCTAAGCCGCGCGGTCACAATTTCAGCAAAAATCTGACGTTCTGCAATTTATTCAAAAATGGTGCTGAACTGTTGCAAACGATCCCCTGAAAGGTTTTTCGGTGGAAACGGGTGGGTTTTTATCATGGGAAACAGAATAAGTCCTCAACATCTGAAAAACTTTTTCTTGAAAAAATCCCTAAGCCGCGCGGTCACAATTTCAGCAAAAATCTGACGTTCTGCAATTTCCTCAAAAATGGTTCTGAACTGTTGCAAACGATCCCCTGAAAGGTTTTTCGGTGGAAACAGATGCGTTTTTATCATCAGAAACAGAATTAGCCCTCAACGTCTGAACAACGTTTTTTGCAAAAATCCCTAAGCCGCGCGGTCACAATTTCAGCAAAAATCTGACGTTCTGCAATTTCCTCAAAAATGGTGCTGTACTGTTGCAGACGATCCCCTGAAAGGTTTTTTGGTGGAAACAGGTGGGTTTTTATCATGGGAAACAGAATTAGACCTCGACGTCTGAACAACTTTTTTTTGAAAAAATCCCGAAGCCGCGCGGTCACAATTTCAGCAAAAATCTGACGTTCTGCAATTCATTCAAAAATGGTGCTGAACTGTTGCAAACGATCCCCTGAAATGTTTTTTGGTGGAAACAGGTGGGTTTTTATCATGGGAAACAGAATTAGCCCTCGACGTCTGAACAACTTTTTTTAAAAAAAATCCCTAAGCCGCGCGGTCACAATTTCAGCAAAAATCTGACGTTCTGCAATTCATTCAAAAATGGTGCTGAACTGTTGCAAACGATCCCCTGAAAGGTTTTTTGTTGGAAACAGGTGGGTTTTTATCATGGGAAACAGAATTAGCCCTCGACGTCTGAACAACTATTTTTTGAAAAAATCCCTAAGCCGCGCGGTCACAATTTCAGCAAAAATCTGACGTTCTGCAATTCATTCAAAAATGGTGCTGAACTGTTGCAAACGATCCCCTGAAAGGTTTTTTGGTGGAAACAGGTGGGTTTTTATCATGGGAAACAGAATTAGACCTCGACGTCTGAACAACTTTTTTCTGCAAAAATCCCTAAGCCGCGCGGTCACAATTTCAGCAAAAATCTGACGTTCTGCAATTCATTCAAAAATGGTGCTGAACTGTTGCAAACGATCCCCTGAAAGGTTTTTTGTGGGAAACAGGTGGGTTTTTATCATGGGAAACAGAATTAGCCCTCGACGTCTGAACAACTATTTTTTGAAAAAATCCCTAAGCCGCGCGGTCACAATTTCAGCAAAAATCTGACGTTCTGCAATTCATTCAAAAATGGTGCTGAACTGTTGCAAACGATCCCCTGAAAGGTTTTTTGGTGGAAACAGGTGGGTTTTTATCATGGGAAACAGAATAAGTCCTCAACATCTGAACAACTTTTTTTTGAAAAAATCCCTAAGCCGCGCGGTCACAATTTCAGCAAAAACCTGACGTTCTGCAATTTCCTCAAAAATGGTTCTGAATTGTTGCAAACGATCCCCTGAAAGGTTTTTCGGTGGAAACAGATGCGTTTTTATCATCAGAAACAGAATTAGCCCTCGACGTCTGAACAACTTTTTTTTGAAAAAATCCCTAAGCCGCGCGGTCACAATTTCAGCAAAAATCTGACGTTCTGCAATTTCCTCAAAAATGGTGCTGTACTGTTGCAGACGATCCCCTGAAAGGTTTTTTTGGTGGAAACAGGTGGGTTTTTATCATGGGAAACAGAATTAGCCCTCGGCGGCTGAACAACTTTTTTTTGAAAAAATCCCTAAGCCGCGCGGTCACAATTTCAGCAAAAATCTGACGTTCTGCAATTCATTCAAAAATGGTGCTGAACTGTTGCAAACGATCCCCTGAAAGGTTTTTTGGTGGAAACAGGTGGGTTTTTATCATGGGAAACAGAATTAGCCCTCGACGTCTGAACAACTTTTTTTTGAAAAAATCCCTAAGCCGCGCGGTCACAATTTCAGCAAAAATCTGACGTTCTGCAATTCATTCAAAAATGGTGCTGAACTGTTGCAAACGATCCCCTGAAAGGTTTTTTGGTGGAAACAGGTGGGTTTTTATCATGGGAAACAGAATTAGCCCTCGACGTCTGAACAACTTTTTTTTGAAAAAATCCCTAAGCCGCGCGGTCACAATTTCAGCAAAAATCTGACGTTCTGCAATTCATTCAAAAATGGTGCTGAACTGTTGCAAACGATCCCCTGAAAGGTTTTTCGGTGGAAACAGGTGGGTTTTTATCATGGGAAACAGAATAAATCCTCAACATCTGAACAAATTTTTTTTGAAAAAATCCCTAAGCCGCGCGGTCACAATTTCAGCAAAAATCTGACGTTCTGCAATTTCCTCAAAAATGGTTCTGAACTGTTGCAAACGATCCCCTGAAAGGTTTTTCGGTGGAAACAGGTGGGTTTTTATCATGGGAAACAGAATTAGACCTCGACGTCTGAACAACTTTTTTTTGAAAAAATCCCTAAGCCGCGCGGTCACAATTTCAGCAAAAATCTGACGTTCTGGAATTTCCTCAAAAATGGTGCTGTACTGTTGCAGACGATCCCCTGAAAGGTTTTTTTGGTGGAAACAGGTGGGTTTTTATCATGGGAAACAGAATTAGCCCTCGGCGGCTGAACAACTTTTTTTTGAAAAAATCCCTAAGCCGCGCGGTCACAATTTCAGCAAAAATCTGACGTTCTGCAATTCATTCAAAAATGGTGCTGAACTGTTGCAAACGATCCCCTGAAAGGTTTTTTGGTGGAAACAGGTGGGTTTTTATCATGGGAAACAGAATTAGCCCTCGACGTCTGAACAACTTTTTTTTGAAAAAATCCCTAAGCCGCGCGGTCACAATTTCAGCAAAAATCTGACGTTCTGCAATTCATTCAAAAATGGTGCTGAACTGTTGCAAACGATCCCCTGAAAGGTTTTTTGGTGGAAACAGGTGGGTTTTTATCATGGGAAACAGAATTAGCCCTCGACGTCTGAACAACTTTTTTTTGAAAAAATCCCTAAGCCGCGCGGTCACAATTTCAGCAAAAATCTGACGTTCTGCAATTCATTCAAAAATGGTGCTGAACTGTTGCAAACGATCCCCTGAAAGCTTTTTTGTTGGAAACAGGTGGGTTTTTATCATGGGAAACAGAATTAGCCCTCGACGTCTGAACAACTTTTTTTTGAAAAAATCCCTAAGCCGCGCGGTCACAATTTCAGCAAAAATCTGACGTTCTGCAATTCATTCAAAAATGGTGCTGAACTGTTGCAAACGATCCCCTGAAAGGTTTTTCGGTGGAAACAGGTGGGTTTTTATCATGGGAAACAGAATAAATCCTCAACATCTGAACAAATTTTTTTTGAAAAAATCCCTAAGCCGCGCGGTCACAATTTCAGCAAAAATCTGACGTTCTGCAATTTCCTCAAAAATGGTTCTGAACTGTTGCAAACGATCCCCTGAAAGGTTTTTCGGTGGAAACAGGTGGGTTTTTATCATGGGAAACAGAATTAGACCTCGACGTCTGAACAACTTTTTTTTGAAAAAATCCCTAAGCCGCGCGGTCACAATTTCAGCAAAAATCTGACGTTCTGCAATTCATTCAAAAATGGTGCTGAACTGTTGCAAACGATCCCCTGAAATGTTTTTTGGTGGAAACAGGTGGGTTTTTATCATGGGAAACAGAATTAGCCCTCGACGTCTGAACAACTTTTTTTTGAAAAAATCCCTAAGCCGCGCGGTCACAATTTCAGCAAAAATCTGACGTTCTGCAATTCATTCAAAAATGGTGCTGAACTGTTGCAAACGATCCCCTGAAAGGTTTTTCGGTGGAAACAGGTGGGTTTTTATCATGGGAAACAGAATAAGTCCTCAACATCTGAACAACTTTTTTTTGAAAAAATCCCTAAGCCGCGCGGTCACAATTTCAGCAAAAACCTGACGTTCTGCAATTTCCTCAAAAATGGTGCTGTACTGTTGCAGACGATCCCCTGAAAGGTTTTTGGTGGAAACAGGTGGGTTTTTATCATGGGAAACAGAATTAGCCCTCGACGTCTGAACAACTTTTTTTTGAAAAAATCCCTAAGCCGCGCGGTCACAATTTCAGCAAAAATCTGACGTTCTGCAATTCATTCAAAAATGGTGCTGAACTGTTGCAAACGATCCCCTGAAATATTTTTTGGTGGAAACAGGTGGGTTTTTATCATGGGAAACAGAATTAGCCCTCGACGTCTGAACAACTTTTTTTTGCAAAAATCCCTAAGCCGCGCGGTCACAATTTCAGCAAAAATCTGACGTTCTGCAATTTATTCAAAAATGGTGCTGAACTGTTGCAAACGATCCCCTGAAAGGTTTTTCGGTGGAAACGGGTGGGTTTTTATCATGGGAAACAGAATAAGTCCTCAACATCTGAAAAACTTTTTCTTGAAAAAATCCCTAAGCCGCGCGGTCACAATTTCAGCAAAAATCTGACGTTCTGCAATTTCCTCAAAAATGGTTCTGAACTGTTGCAAACGATCCCCTGAAAGGTTTTTCGGTGGAAACAGATGCGTTTTTATCATCAGAAACAGAATTAGCCCTCAACGTCTGAACAACGTTTTTTGCAAAAATCCCTAAGCCGCGCGGTCACAATTTCAGCAAAAATCTGACGTTCTGCAATTTCCTCAAAAATGGTGCTGTACTGTTGCAGACGATCCCCTGAAAGGTTTTTTGGTGGAAACAGGTGGGTTTTTATCATGGGAAACAGAATTAGACCTCGACGTCTGAACAACTTTTTTTTGAAAAAATCCCGAAGCCGCGCGGTCACAATTTCAGCAAAAATCTGACGTTCTGCAATTCATTCAAAAATGGTGCTGAACTGTTGCAAACGATCCCCTGAAAGGTTTTTTGGTGGAAACAGGTGGGTTTTTATCATGGGAAACAGAATTAGCCCTCGACGTCTGAACAACTTTTTTTTGAAAAAATCCCTAAGCCGCGCGGTCACAATTTCAGCAAAAATCTGACGTTCTGCAATTCATTCAAAAATGGTGCTGAACTGTTGCAAACGATCCCCTGAAAGGTTTTTTGGTGGAAACAGGTGGGTTTTTATCATGGGAAACAGAATTAGCCCTCGACGTCTGAACAACTTTTTTTTGAAAAAATCCCTAAGCCGCGCGGTCACAATTTCAGCAAAAATCTGACGTTCTGCAATTCATTCAAAAATGGTGCTGAACTGTTGCAAACGATCCCCTGAAAGCTTTTTTGTTGGAAACAGGTGGGTTTTTATCATGGGAAACAGAATTAGCCCTCGACGTCTGAACAACTTTTTTTTGAAAAAATCCCTAAGCCGCGCGGTCACAATTTCAGCAAAAATCTGACGTTCTGCAATTCATTCAAAAATGGTGCTGAACTGTTGCAAACGATCCCCTGAAAGGTTTTTCGGTGGAAACAGGTGGGTTTTTATCATGGGAAACAGAATAAATCCTCAACATCTGAACAAATTTTTTTTGAAAAAATCCCTAAGCCGCGCGGTCACAATTTCAGCAAAAATCTGACGTTCTGCAATTTCCTCAAAAATGGTTCTGAACTGTTGCAAACGATCCCCTGAAAGGTTTTTCGGTGGAAACAGGTGGGTTTTTATCATGGGAAACAGAATTAGACCTCGACGTCTGAACAACTTTTTTTTGAAAAAATCCCTAAGCCGCGCGGTCACAATTTCAGCAAAAATCTGACGTTCTGCAATTCATTCAAAAATGGTGCTGAACTGTTGCAAACGATCCCCTGAAATGTTTTTTGGTGGAAACAGGTGGGTTTTTATCATGGGAAACAGAATTAGCCCTCGACGTCTGAACAACTTTTTTTTGAAAAAATCCCTAAGCCGCGCGGTCACAATTTCAGCAAAAATCTGACGTTCTGCAATTCATTCAAAAATGGTGCTGAACTGTTGCAAACGATCCCCTGAAAGGTTTTTCGGTGGAAACAGGTGGGTTTTTATCATGGGAAACAGAATAAGTCCTCAACATCTGAACAACTTTTTTTTGAAAAAATCCCTAAGCCGCGCGGTCACAATTTCAGCAAAAACCTGACGTTCTGCAATTTCCTCAAAAATGGTGCTGTACTGTTGCAGACGATCCCCTGAAAGGTTTTTGGTGGAAACAGGTGGGTTTTTATCATGGGAAACAGAATTAGCCCTCGACGTCTGAACAACTTTTTTTTGAAAAAATCCCTAAGCCGCGCGGTCACAATTTCAGCAAAAATCTGACGTTCTGCAATTCATTCAAAAATGGTGCTGAACTGTTGCAAACGATCCCCTGAAATATTTTTTGGTGGAAACAGGTGGGTTTTTATCATGGGAAACAGAATTAGCCCTCGACGTCTGAACAACTTTTTTTTGCAAAAATCCCTAAGCCGCGCGGTCACAATTTCAGCAAAAATCTGACGTTCTGCAATTTATTCAAAAATGGTGCTGAACTGTTGCAAACGATCCCCTGAAAGGTTTTTCGGTGGAAACGGGTGGGTTTTTATCATGGGAAACAGAATAAGTCCTCAACATCTGAAAAACTTTTTCTTGAAAAAATCCCTAAGCCGCGCGGTCACAATTTCAGCAAAAATCTGACGTTCTGCAATTTCCTCAAAAATGGTTCTGAACTGTTGCAAACGATCCCCTGAAAGGTTTTTCGGTGGAAACAGATGCGTTTTTATCATCAGAAACAGAATTAGCCCTCAACGTCTGAACAACGTTTTTTGCAAAAATCCCTAAGCCGCGCGGTCACAATTTCAGCAAAAATCTGACGTTCTGCAATTTCCTCAAAAATGGTGCTGTACTGTTGCAGACGATCCCCTGAAAGGTTTTTTGGTGGAAACAGGTGGGTTTTTATCATGGGAAACAGAATTAGACCTCGACGTCTGAACAACTTTTTTTTGAAAAAATCCCGAAGCCGCGCGGTCACAATTTCAGCAAAAATCTGACGTTCTGCAATTCATTCAAAAATGGTGCTGAACTGTTGCAAACGATCCCCTGAAAGGTTTTTTGGTGGAAACAGGTGGGTTTTTATCATGGGAAACAGAATTAGCCCTCGACGTCTGAACAACTTTTTTTTGAAAAAATCCCTAAGCCGCGCGGTCACAATTTCAGCAAAAATCTGACGTTCTGCAATTCATTCAAAAATGGTGCTGAACTGTTGCAAACGATCCCCTGAAAGGTTTTTTGTTGGAAACAGGTGGGTTTTTATCATGGGAAACAGAATTAGCCCTCGACGTCTGAACAACTATTTTTTGAAAAAATCCCTAAGCCGCGCGGTCACAATTTCAGCAAAAATCTGACGTTCTGCAATTCATTCAAAAATGGTGCTGAACTGTTGCAAACGATCCCCTGAAAGGTTTTTTGGTGGAAACAGGTGGGTTTTTATCATGGGAAACAGAATTAGACCTCGACGTCTGAACAACTTTTTTTTGCAAAAATCCCTAAGCCGCGCGGTCACAATTTCAGCAAAAATCTGACGTTCTGCAATTCATTCAAAAATGGTGCTGAACTGTTGCAAACGATCCCCTGAAAGGTTTTTTGTTGGAAACAGGTGGGTTTTTATCATGGGAAACAGAATTAGCCCTCGACGTCTGAACAACTATTTTTTGAAAAAATCCCTAAGCCGCGCGGTCACAATTTCAGCAAAAATCTGACGTTCTGCAATTCATTCAAAAATGGTGCTGAACTGTTGCAAACGATCCCCTGAAAGGTTTTTTGTTGGAAACAGGTGGGTTTTTATCATGGGAAACAGAATTAGCCCTCGACGTCTGAACAAATTTTTTTTGCAAAAATCCCTTAGCCGCGCGGTCACAATTTCAGCAAAAATCTGACGTTCTGCAATTTATTCAAAAATGGTGCTGAACTGTTGCAAACGATCCCCTGAAAGGTTTTTCGGTGGAAACGGGTGGGTTTTTATCATGGGAAACAGAATAAGTCCTCAACATCTGAAAAACTTTTTCTTGAAAAAATCCCTAAGCCGCGCGGTCACAATTTCAGCAAAAATCTGACGTTCTGCAATTTCCTCAAAAATGGTTCTGAACTGTTGCAAACGATCCCCTGAAAGGTTTTTCGGTGGAAACAGATGCGTTTTTATCATCAGAAACAGAATTAGCCCTCGACGTCTGAACAACGTTTTTTGCAAAAATCCCTAAGCCGCGCGGTCACAATTTCAGCAAAAATCTGACGTTATGCAATTCATTCAAAAATGGTGCTGAACTGTTGCAAACGATCCCCTGAAATGTTTTTTGGTGGAAACAGGTGGGTTTTTATCATGGGAAACAGAATTAGCCCTCGACGTCTGAACAACTTTTTTTTGAAAAAATCCCTAAGCCGCGCGGTCACAATTTCAGCAAAAATCTGACGTTCTGCAATTCATTCAAAAATGGTGCTGAACTGTTGCAAACGATCCCCTGAAAGGTTTTTTGTTGGAAACAGGTGGGTTTTTATCATGGGAAACAGAATTAGCCCTCGACGTCTGAACAACTATTTTTTGAAAAAATCCCTAAGCCGCGCGGTCACAATTTCAGCAAAAATCTGACGTTCTGCAATTCATTCAAAAATGGTGCTGAACTGTTGCAAACGATCCCCTGAAAGGTTTTTTGGTGGAAACAGGTGGGTTTTTATCATGGGAAACAGAATTAGCCCTTGACGTCTGAACAACTTTTTTTTGCAAAAATCCCTAAGCCGCGCGGTCACAATTTCAGCAAAAATCTGACGTTCTGCAATTCATTCAAAAATGGTGCTGAACTGTTGCAAACGATCCCCTGAAAGGTTTTTCGGTGGAAACGGGTGGGTTTTTATCATGGGAAACAGAATAAGTCCTCAACATCTGAAAAACTTTTTTTTGAAAAAATCCCTAAGCCGCGCGGTCACAATTTCAGCAAAAACCTGACGTTCTGCAATTTCCTCAAAAATGGTTCTGAATTGTTGCAAACGATCCCCTGAAAGGTTTTTCGGTGGAAACAGATGCGTTTTTATCATCATAAACAGAATTAGCCCTCGACGTCTGAACAACGTTTTTTGCAAAAATCCCTAAGCCGCGCGGTCACAATTTCAGCAAAAATCTGACGTTCTGCAATTTCCTCAAAAATGGTGCTGTACTGTTGCAGACGATCCCCTGAAAGGTTTTTTGGTGGAAACAGGTGGGTTTTTATCATGGGAAACAGAATTAGCTCTCGACGGCTGAACAACTTTTTTTTGAAAAAATCCCTAAGCCGCGCGGTCACAATTTCAGCAAAAATCTGACGTTCTGCAATTCATTCAAAAATGGTGCTGAACTGTTGCAAACGATCCCCTGAAATATTTTTTGTTGGAAACAGGTGGGTTTTTCTCATGGGAAACAGAATTAGCCCTCGACGTCTGAACAACTTTTTTTTGCAAAAATCCCTAAGCCGCGCGGTCACAATTTCAGCAAAAATCTGACGTTCTGCAATTCATTCAAAAATGGTGCTGAACTGTTGCAAACGATCCCCTGAAAGGTTTTTTGGTGGAAACAGGTGGGTTTTTATCATGGGAAACAGAATTAGACCTCGACGTCTGAACAACTTTTTTTTGCAAAAATCCCTAAGCCGCGCGGTCACAATTTCAGCAAAAATCTGACGTTCTGCAATTCATTCAAAAATGGTGCTGAACTGTTGCAAACGATCCCCTGAAAGGTTTTTTGTTGGAAACAGGTGGGTTTTTATCATGGGAAACAGAATAAATCCTCAACATCTGAACAACTTTTTTTTGAAAAAATCCCTAAGCCGCGCGGTCACAATTTCAGCAAAAATCTGACGTTCTGCAATTCATTCAAAAATGGTGCTGAACTGTTGCAAACGATCCCCTGAAAGGTTTTTCGGTGGAAACAGGTGGGTTTTTATCATCGGAAACAGAATAAGTCCTCGACATCTGAACAACTTTTTTTTGAAAAAATCCCTAAGCCGCGCGGTCACAATTTCAGCAAAAATCTGACGTTCTGCAATTTCCTCAAAAATGGTTCTGAACTGTTGCAAACGATCCCCTGAAAGGTTTTTCGGTGGAAACAGGTGGGTTTTTATCATGGGAAACAGAATTAGACCTCGACGTCTGAACAACTTTTTTTTGCAAAAATCCCTAAGCCGCGCGGTCACAATTTCACAAAAATCTGACGTTCTGCAATTCATTCAAAAATGGTGCTGAACTGTTGCAAACGATCCCCTGAAATGTTTTTTGGTGGAAACAGGTGGGTTTTTATCATGGGAAACAGAATTAGCCCTCGACGTCTGAACAACTTTTTTTTGAAAAAATCCCTAAGCCGCGCGGTCACAATTTCAGCAAAAATCTGACGTTCTGCAATTCATTCAAAAATGGTGCTGAACTGTTGCAAACGATCCCCTGAAAGGTTTTTCGGTGGAAACAGGTGGGTTTTTATCATGGGAAACAGAATAAGTCCTCAACATCTGAACAACTTTTTTTTGAAAAAATCCCTAAGCCGCGCGGTCACAATTTCAGCAAAAACCTGACGTTCTGCAATTTCCTCAAAAATGGTGCTGTACTGTTGCAGACGATCCCCTGAAAGGTTTTTGGTGGAAACAGGTGGGTTTTTATCATGGGAAACAGAATTAGCCCTCGACGTCTGAACAACTTTTTTTTGAAAAAATCCCTAAGCCGCGCGGTCACAATTTCAGCAAAAATCTGACGTTCTGCAATTCATTCAAAAATGGTGCTGAACTGTTGCAAACGATCCCCTGAAATATTTTTTGGTGGAAACAGGTGGGTTTTTATCATGGGAAACAGAATTAGCCCTCGACGTCTGAACAACTTTTTTTTGAAAAAATCCCTAAGCCGCGCGGTCACAATTTCAGCAAAAATCTGACGTTCTGCAATTTATTCAAAAATGGTGCTGAACTGTTGCAAACGATCCCCTGAAAGGTTTTTCGGTGGAAACGGGTGGGTTTTTATCATGGGAAACAGAATAAGTCCTCAACATCTGAAAAACTTTTTCTTGAAAAAATCCCTAAGCCGCGCGGTCACAATTTCAGCAAAAATCTGACGTTCTGCAATTTCCTCAAAAATGGTTCTGAACTGTTGCAAACGATCCCCTGAAAGGTTTTTCGGTGGAAACAGATGCGTTTTTATCATCAGAAACAGAATTAGCCCTCAACGTCTGAACAACGTTTTTTGCAAAAATCCCTAAGCCGCGCGGTCACAATTTCAGCAAAAATCTGACGTTCTGCAATTCATTCAAAAATGGTGCTGAACTGTTGCAAACGATCCCCTGAAAGGTTTTTTGTTGGAAACAGGTGGGTTTTTATCATGGGAAACAGAATTAGCCCTCGACGTCTGAACAACTTTTTTTTGCAAAAATCCCTTAGCCGCGCGGTCACAATTTCAGCAAAAATCTGACGTTCTGCAATTTATTCAAAAATGGTGCTGAACTGTTGCAAACGATCCCCTGAAAGGTTTTTCGGTGGAAACGGGTGGGTTTTTATCATGGGAAACAGAATAAGTCCTCAACATCTGAAAAACTTTTTCTTGAAAAAATCCCTAAGCCGCGCGGTCACAATTTCAGCAAAAATCTGACGTTCTGCAATTTCCTCAAAAATGGTTCTGAACTGTTGCAAACGATCCCCTGAAAGGTTTTTCGGTGGAAACAGATGCGTTTTTATCATCAGAAACAGAATTAGCCCTCGACGTCTGAACAACGTTTTTTGCAAAAATCCCTAAGCCGCGCGGTCACAATTTCAGCAAAAATCTGACGTTATGCAATTCATTCAAAAATGGTGCTGAACTGTTGCAAACGATCCCCTGAAATGTTTTTTGGTGGAAACAGGTGGGTTTTTATCATGGGAAACAGAATTAGCCCTCGACGTCTGAACAACTTTTTTTTGAAAAAATCCCTAAGCCGCGCGGTCACAATTTCAGCAAAAATCTGACGTTCTGCAATTCATTCAAAAATGGTGCTGAACTGTTGCAAACGATCCCCTGAAAGGTTTTTTGTTGGAAACAGGTGGGTTTTTATCATGGGAAACAGAATTAGCCCTCGACGTCTGAACAACTATTTTTTGAAAAAATCCCTAAGCCGCGCGGTCACAATTTCAGCAAAAATCTGACGTTCTGCAATTCATTCAAAAATGGTGCTGAACTGTTGCAAACGATCCCCTGAAAGGTTTTTTGGTGGAAACAGGTGGGTTTTTATCATGGGAAACAGAATTAGCCCTTGACGTCTGAACAACTTTTTTTTGCAAAAATCCCTAAGCCGCGCGGTCACAATTTCAGCAAAAATCTGACGTTCTGCAATTCATTCAAAAATGGTTCTGAACTGTTGCAAACGATCCCCTGAAATGTTTTTTGGTGGAAACAGGTGGGTTTTTATCATGAGAAACAGAATTAGCCCTCGACGTCTGAACAACTTTTTTTTGAAAAAATCCCTAAGCCGCGCGGTCACAATTTCAGCAAAAATCTGACGTTCTGCAATTCATTCAAAAATGGTGTTGAACTGTTGCAAACGATCCCCTGAAAGGTTTTTTGTTGGAAACAGGTGGGTTTTTATCATGGGAAACAGAATTAGCCCTCGACGTCTGAATAACTTTTTTTTTCAAAAATCCCTAAGCCGCGCGGTCACAATTTCAGCAAAAATCTGACGTTCTGCAATTCATTTAAAAATGGTTCTGAACTGTTGCAAACGATCCCCTGAAAGGTTTTTCAGTGGAAACAGGTGGGTTTTTATCATGGGAAACAGAATAAGTCCTCAACATCTGAACAACTTTTTTTTGAAAAAATCCCTAAGCCGCGCGGTCACAATTTCAGCAAAAATCTGTCGTTCTGCAATTTCCTCAAAAATGGTGCTGTACTGTTGCAGACGATCCCCTGAAAGATTTTTTTGGTGGAAAAAGGTGGGTTTTTATCATGGGAAAGAGAATTAGCCCTCGACGTCTGAACAACTTTTTTTTGAAAAAATCCCTAAGCCGCGCGGTCACAATTTCAGCAAAAATCTGACGTTCTGCAATTTCCTCCAAAATGGTTCTGAACTGTTGCAAACGATCCCCTGAAAGGTTTTTCGGTGGAAACAGATGCGTTTTTATCATCAGAAACAGAATTAGCCCTCGACGTCTGAACAACGTTTTTTGCAAAAATCCCTAAGCCGCGCGGTCACAATTTCAGCAAAAATCTGACGTTCTGCAATTTCCTCAAAAATGGTGCTGTACTGTTGCAGACGATCCCCTGAAAGGTTTTTTGGTGGAAACAGGTGGGTTTTTATCATGGGAAACAGAATTAGCCCTCGACGTCTGAACAACGTTTTTTTGAAAAAATCCCTAAGCCGCGCGGTCACAATTTCAGCAAAAGTCTGACGTTCTGCAATTCATTCAAAAATGGTGCTGAACTGTTGCAAACGATCCCCTGAAAGGTTTTTCGGTGGAAACAGGTGGGTTTTTATCATCGGAAACAGAATAAGTCCTGAACATCTGAACAACTTTTTTTTGAAAACATCCCTATCATGGGAAACAGAATTAGCCCTCAACGTCTGAACAACTTTTTTTTGAAAAAATCCCTAAGCCGCGCGGTCACAATTTCAGCAAAAATCTGACGTTCTGCAATTTCCTCAAAAATGGTTCTTAACTGTTGCAAACGATCCCATGAAAGGTTTTTCGCTGGAAACAGATGCGTTTTTATCATCGGAAACAGAATTAGCCCTCGACGTGTGAACAACTTTTTTTTAAAAAAAAACCTCTAAACCGCGCGGTCACAATTTCAGCAAAAATCTGACGTTCTGCAATTCATTCAAAAATGGTGCTGAACTGTTGCAAACGATCCCCTGAAAGGTTTTTCGGTGGAAACAGGTGGGTTTTTATCATGGGAAACAGAATTAGCCCTCGACGTCTGAACAACTTTTTTTAAAAAAAATCCCTAAGGCGCGCGGTCACAATTTCAGCAAAAATCTAACGTTCTGCAATTTCCTCAAAAATGGTGCTGAACTGTTGCAGACGATCCCCTGAAAGGTTTTTTGGTGGAAACAGGTGGGTTTTTATCATGGGAAACAGAATTAGACCTCGACGTCTGAACAACTTTTTTTTGAAAAAATCCCTAAGCCGCGCGGTCACAATTTCAGCAAAAATCTGACGTTCTGCAATTCATTCAAAAATGGTTCTGAACTGTTGCAAACGATCCCCTGAAATGTTTTTTGGTGGAAACAGGTGGGTTTTTATCATGAGAAACAGAATTAGCCCTCGACGTCTGAACAACTTTTTTTTGAAAAAATCCCTAAGCCGCGCGGTCACAATTTCAGCAAAAATCTGACGTTCTGCAATTCATTCAAAAATGGTGTTGAACTGTTGCAAACGATCCCCTGAAAGGTTTTTTGTTGGAAACAGGTGGGTTTTTATCATGGGAAACAGAATTAGCCCTCGACGTCTGAATAACTTTTTTTTTCAAAAATCCCTAAGCCGCGCGGTCACAATTTCAGCAAAAATCTGACGTTCTGCAATTCATTTAAAAATGGTTCTGAACTGTTGCAAACGATCCCCTGAAAGGTTTTTCAGTGGAAACAGGTGGGTTTTTATCATGGGAAACAGAATAAGTCCTCAACATCTGAACAACTTTTTTTTGAAAAAATCCCTAAGCCGCGCGGTCACAATTTCAGCAAAAATCTGTCGTTCTGCAATTTCCTCAAAAATGGTGCTGTACTGTTGCAGACGATCCCCTGAAAGATTTTTTTGGTGGAAAAAGGTGGGTTTTTATCATGGGAAAGAGAATTAGCCCTCGACGTCTGAACAACTTTTTTTTGAAAAAATCCCTAAGCCGCGCGGTCACAATTTCAGCAAAAATCTGACGTTCTGCAATTCATTCAAAAATGGTGCTGAACTGTTGCAAACGATCCCCTGAAAGGTTTTTTGTTGGAAACAGGTGGGTTTTTATCATGGGAAACAGAATTAGCCCTCGACGTCTGAACAACCTTTTCTTGCAAAAATCCCTAAGCAGCGTGGTCACAATTTCAGGAGAAATCTGACGTTCTGCAATTCATTCAATAATGGTGCTGAACTGTTGCAAACGATCCCCTGAAAGGTTTTTCGGTGGAAACAGGTGGGTTTTTATCATCGGAAACAGAATAAGTCCTCAACATCTGAAAACTTTTTTTGCAAAAATCCCTAAGCCGCGTGGTCACAATTTCAGCAAAAATCTGACGTTCTGCAATTTCCTCAAAAATGGTGCTGTACTGTTGCAGACGATCCCCTGAAAGGTTTTTTGGTGGAAACAGGTGGGTTTTTATCATGGGAAACAGAATTAGACCTCGACGTCTGAACAACTTTTTTTTGAAAAAATCCCGAAGCCGCGCGGTCACAATTTCAGCAAAAATCTGACGTTCTGCAATTCATTCAAAAATGGTGCTGAACTGTTGCAAACGATCCCCTGAAAGGTTTTTTGGTGGAAACAGGTGGGTTTTTATCATGGGAAACAGAATTAGCCCTCGACGTCTGAACAACTTTTTTTTGAAAAAATCCCTAAGCCGCGCGGTCACAATTTCAGCAAAAATCTGACGTTCTGCAATTCATTCAAAAATGGTGCTGAACTGTTGCAAACGATCCCCTGAAAGGTTTTTTGGTGGAAACAGGTGGGTTTTTATCATGGGAAACAGAATTAGCCCTCGACGTCTGAACAACTTTTTTTTGAAAAAATCCCTAAGCCGCGCGGTCACAATTTCAGCAAAAATCTGACGTTCTGCAATTCATTCAAAAATGGTGCTGAACTGTTGCAAACGATCCCCTGAAAGCTTTTTTGTTGGAAACAGGTGGGTTTTTATCATGGGAAACAGAATTAGCCCTCGACGTCTGAACAACTTTTTTTTGAAAAAATCCCTAAGCCGCGCGGTCACAATTTCAGCAAAAATCTGACGTTCTGCAATTCATTCAAAAATGGTGCTGAACTGTTGCAAACGATCCCCTGAAAGGTTTTTCGGTGGAAACAGGTGGGTTTTTATCATGGGAAACAGAATAAATCCTCAACATCTGAACAAATTTTTTTTGAAAAAATCCCTAAGCCGCGCGGTCACAATTTCAGCAAAAATCTGACGTTCTGCAATTTCCTCAAAAATGGTTCTGAACTGTTGCAAACGATCCCCTGAAAGGTTTTTCGGTGGAAACAGGTGGGTTTTTATCATGGGAAACAGAATTAGACCTCGACGTCTGAACAACTTTTTTTTGAAAAAATCCCTAAGCCGCGCGGTCACAATTTCAGCAAAAATCTGACGTTCTGCAATTCATTCAAAAATGGTGCTGAACTGTTGCAAACGATCCCCTGAAATGTTTTTTGGTGGAAACAGGTGGGTTTTTATCATGGGAAACAGAATTAGCCCTCGACGTCTGAACAACTTTTTTTTGAAAAAATCCCTAAGCCGCGCGGTCACAATTTCAGCAAAAATCTGACGTTCTGCAATTCATTCAAAAATGGTGCTGAACTGTTGCAAACGATCCCCTGAAAGGTTTTTCGGTGGAAACAGGTGGGTTTTTATCATGGGAAACAGAATAAGTCCTCAACATCTGAACAACTTTTTTTTGAAAAAATCCCTAAGCCGCGCGGTCACAATTTCAGCAAAAACCTGACGTTCTGCAATTTCCTCAAAAATGGTGCTGTACTGTTGCAGACGATCCCCTGAAAGGTTTTTGGTGGAAACAGGTGGGTTTTTATCATGGGAAACAGAATTAGCCCTCGACGTCTGAACAACTTTTTTTTGAAAAAATCCCTAAGCCGCGCGGTCACAATTTCAGCAAAAATCTGACGTTCTGCAATTCATTCAAAAATGGTGCTGAACTGTTGCAAACGATCCCCTGAAATATTTTTTGGTGGAAACAGGTGGGTTTTTATCATGGGAAACAGAATTAGCCCTCGACGTCTGAACAACTTTTTTTTGCAAAAATCCCTAAGCCGCGCGGTCACAATTTCAGCAAAAATCTGACGTTCTGCAATTTATTCAAAAATGGTGCTGAACTGTTGCAAACGATCCCCTGAAAGGTTTTTCGGTGGAAACGGGTGGGTTTTTATCATGGGAAACAGAATAAGTCCTCAACATCTGAAAAACTTTTTCTTGAAAAAATCCCTAAGCCGCGCGGTCACAATTTCAGCAAAAATCTGACGTTCTGCAATTTCCTCAAAAATGGTTCTGAACTGTTGCAAACGATCCCCTGAAAGGTTTTTCGGTGGAAACAGATGCGTTTTTATCATCAGAAACAGAATTAGCCCTCAACGTCTGAACAACGTTTTTTGCAAAAATCCCTAAGCCGCGCGGTCACAATTTCAGCAAAAATCTGACGTTCTGCAATTTCCTCAAAAATGGTGCTGTACTGTTGCAGACGATCCCCTGAAAGGTTTTTTGGTGGAAACAGGTGGGTTTTTATCATGGGAAACAGAATTAGACCTCGACGTCTGAACAACTTTTTTTTGAAAAAATCCCGAAGCCGCGCGGTCACAATTTCAGCAAAAATCTGACGTTCTGCAATTCATTCAAAAATGGTGCTGAACTGTTGCAAACGATCCCCTGAAAGGTTTTTTGGTGGAAACAGGTGGGTTTTTATCATGGGAAACAGAATTAGCCCTCGACGTCTGAACAACTTTTTTTTGAAAAAATCCCTAAGCCGCGCGGTCACAATTTCAGCAAAAATCTGACGTTCTGCAATTCATTCAAAAATGGTGCTGAACTGTTGCAAACGATCCCCTGAAAGGTTTTTTGTTGGAAACAGGTGGGTTTTTATCATGGGAAACAGAATTAGCCCTCGACGTCTGAACAACTATTTTTTGAAAAAATCCCTAAGCCGCGCGGTCACAATTTCAGCAAAAATCTGACGTTCTGCAATTCATTCAAAAATGGTGCTGAACTGTTGCAAACGATCCCCTGAAAGGTTTTTTGGTGGAAACAGGTGGGTTTTTATCATGGGAAACAGAATTAGACCTCGACGTCTGAACAACTTTTTTTTGCAAAAATCCCTAAGCCGCGCGGTCACAATTTCAGCAAAAATCTGACGTTCTGCAATTCATTCAAAAATGGTGCTGAACTGTTGCAAACGATCCCCTGAAAGGTTTTTTGTTGGAAACAGGTGGGTTTTTATCATGGGAAACAGAATTAGCCCTCAACGTCTGAACAACGTTTTTTGCAAAAATCCCTAAGCCGCGCGGTCACAATTTCAGCAAAAATCTGACGTTCTGCAATTCATTCAAAAATGGTGCTGAACTGTTGCAAACGATCCCCTGAAAGGTTTTTTGTTGGAAACAGGTGGGTTTTTATCATGGGAAACAGAATTAGCCCTCGACGTCTGAACAACTATTTTTTGAAAAAATCCCTAAGCCGCGCGGTCACAATTTCAGCAAAAATCTGACGTTCTGCAATTCATTCAAAAATGGTGCTGAACTGTTGCAAACGATCCCCTGAAAGGTTTTTTGGTGGAAACAGGTGGGTTTTTATCATGGGAAACAGAATTAGACCTCGACGTCTGAACAACTTTTTTTTGCAAAAATCCCTAAGCCGCGCGGTCACAATTTCAGCAAAAATCTGACGTTCTGCAATTCATTCAAAAATGGTGCTGAACTGTTGCAAACGATCCCCTGAAAGGTTTTTTGTTGGAAACAGGTGGGTTTTTATCATGGGAAACAGAATTAGCCCTCGACGTCTGAACAACTATTTTTTGAAAAAATCCCTAAGCCGCGCGGTCACAATTTCAGCAAAAATCTGACGTTCTGCAATTCATTCAAAAATGGTGCTGAACTGTTGCAAACGATCCCCTGAAAGGTTTTTTGTTGGAAACAGGTGGGTTTTTATCATGGGAAACAGAATTAGCCCTCGACGTCTGAACAAATTTTTTTTGCAAAAATCCCTTAGCCGCGCGGTCACAATTTCAGCAAAAATCTGACGTTCTGCAATTTATTCAAAAATGGTGCTGAACTGTTGCAAACGATCCCCTGAAAGGTTTTTCGGTGGAAACGGGTGGGTTTTTATCATGGGAAACAGAATAAGTCCTCAACATCTGAAAAACTTTTTCTTGAAAAAATCCCTAAGCCGCGCGGTCACAATTTCAGCAAAAATCTGACGTTCTGCAATTTCCTCAAAAATGGTTCTGAACTGTTGCAAACGATCCCCTGAAAGGTTTTTCGGTGGAAACAGATGCGTTTTTATCATCAGAAACAGAATTAGCCCTCGACGTCTGAACAACGTTTTTTGCAAAAATCCCTAAGCCGCGCGGTCACAATTTCAGCAAAAATCTGACGTTCTGCAATTCATTCAAAAATGGTGCTGAACTGTTGCAAACGATCCCCTGAAAGCTTTTTTGTTGGAAACAGGTGGGTTTTTATCATGGGAAACAGAATTAGCCCTCGACGTCTGAACAACTTTTTTTTGAAAAAATCCCGAAGCCGCGCGGTCACAATTTCAGCAAAAATCTGACGTTCTGCAATTAATTCAAAAATGGTGCTGAACTGTTGCAAACGATCCCCTGAAATGTTTTTTGGTGGAAACAGGTGGGTTTTTATCATGGGAAACAGAATTAGCCCTCGACGTCTGAACATCTTTTTTTTGAAAAAATCCCTAAGCCGCGCGGTCACAATTTCAGCAAAAATCTGACGTTCTGCAATTCATTCAAAAATGGTGCTGAACTGTTGCAAACGATCCCCTGAAAGGTTTTTTGTTGGAAACAGGTGGGTTTTTATCATGGGAAACAGAATTAGCCCTCGACGTCTGAACAACTATTTTTTGAAAAAATCCCTAAGCCGCGCGGTCACAATTTCAGCAAAAATCTGACGTTCTGCAATTCATTCAAAAATGGTGCTGAACTGTTGCAAACGATCCCCTGAAAGGTTTTTTGGTGGAAACAGGTGGGTTTTTATCATGGGAAACAGAATTAGCCCTTGACGTCTGAACAACTTTTTTTTGCAAAAATCCCTAAGCCGCGCGGTCACAATTTCAGCAAAAATCTGACGTTCTGCAATTCATTCAAAAATGGTGCTGAACTGTTGCAAACGATCCCCTGAAAGGTTTTTCGGTGGAAACGGGTGGGTTTTTATCATGGGAAACAGAATAAGTCCTCAACATCTGAACAACTTTTTTTTGAAAAAATCCCTAAGCCGCGCGGTCACAATTTCAGCAAAAACCTGACGTTCTGCAATTTCCTCAAAAATGGTTCTGAATTGTTGCAAACGATCCCCTGAAAGGTTTTTCGGTGGAAACAGATGCGTTTTTATCATCATAAACAGAATTAGCCCTCGACGTCTGAACAACGTTTTTTGCAAAAATCCCTAAGCCGCGCGGTCACAATTTCAGCAAAAATCTGACGTTCTGCAATTTCCTCAAAAATGGTGCTGTACTGTTGCAGACGATCCCCTGAAAGGTTTTTTGGTGGAAACAGGTGGGTTTTTATCATGGGAAACAGAATTAGCCCTCGACGGCTGAACAACTTTTTTTTGAAAAAATCCCTAAGCCGCGCGGTCACAATTTCAGCAAAAATCTGACGTTCTGCAATTCATTCAAAAATGGTGCTGAACTGTTGCAAACGATCCCCTGAAAGGTTTTTTGTTGGAAACAGGTGGGTTTTTATCATGGGAAACAGAATTAGCCCTCGACGTCTGAACAACTATTTTTTGAAAAAATCCCTAAGCCGCGCGGTCACAATTTCAGCAAAAATCTGACGTTCTGCAATTCATTCAAAAATGGTGCTGAACTGTTGCAAACGATCCCCTGAAAGGTTTTTTGGTGGAAACAGGTGGGTTTTTATCATGGGAAACAGAATTAGACCTCGACGTCTGAACAACTTTTTTTTGCAAAAATCCCTTAGCCGCGCGGTCACAATTTCAGCAAAAATCTGACGTTCTGCAATTTATTCAAAAATGGTGCTGAACTGTTGCAAACGATCCCCTGAAAGGTTTTTCGGTGGAAACGGGTGGGTTTTTATCATGGGAAACAGAATAAGTCCTCAACATCTGAAAAACTTTTTCTTGAAAAAATCCCTAAGCCGCGCGGTCACAATTTCAGCAAAAATCTGACGTTCTGCAATTTCCTCAAAAATGGTTCTGAACTGTTGCAAACGATCCCCTGAAAGGTTTTTCGGTGGAAACAGATGCGTTTTTATCATCAGAAACAGAATTAGCCCTCGACGTCTGAACAACGTTTTTTGCAAAAATCCCTAAGCCGCGCGGTCACAATTTCAGCAAAAATCTGACGTTCTGCAATTCATTCAAAAATGGTGCTGAACTGTTGCAAACGATCCCCTGAAAGCTTTTTTGTTGGAAACAGGTGGGTTTTTATCATGGGAAACAGAATTAGCCCTCGACGTCTGAACAACTTTTTTTTGAAAAAATCCCGAAGCCGCGCGGTCACAATTTCAGCAAAAATCTGACGTTCTGCAATTAATTCAAAAATGGTGCTGAACTGTTGCAAACGATCCCCTGAAATGTTTTTTGGTGGAAACAGGTGGGTTTTTATCATGGGAAACAGAATTAGCCCTCGACGTCTGAACAACTTTTTTTTGAAAAAATCCCTAAGCCGCGCGGTCACAATTTCAGCAAAAATCTGACGTTCTGCAATTCATTCAAAAATGGTGCTGAACTGTTGCAAACGATCCCCTGAAAGGTTTTTTGTTGGAAACAGGTGGGTTTTTATCATGGGAAACAGAATTAGCCCTCGACGTCTGAACAACTATTTTTTGAAAAAATCCCTAAGCCGCGCGGTCACAATTTCAGCAAAAATCTGACGTTCTGCAATTCATTCAAAAATGGTGCTGAACTGTTGCAAACGATCCCCTGAAAGGTTTTTTGGTGGAAACAGGTGGGTTTTTATCATGGGAAACAGAATTAGCCCTCGACGTCTGAACAACTATTTTTTGCAAAAATCCCTAAGCCGCGCGGTCACAATTTCAGCAAAAATCTGACGTTCTGCAATTCATTCAAAAATGGTGCTGAACTGTTGCAAACGATCCCCTGAAAGGTTTTTCGGTGGAAACGGGTGGGTTTTTATCATGGGAAACAGAATAAGTCCTCAACATCTGAACAACTTTTTTTTGAAAAAATCCCTAAGCCGCGCGGTCACAATTTCAGCAAAAACCTGACGTTCTGCAATTTCCTCAAAAATGGTTCTGAATTGTTGCAAACGATCCCCTGAAAGGTTTTTCGGTGGAAACAGATGCGTTTTTATCATCATAAACAGAATTAGCCCTCGACGTCTGAACAACGTTTTTTGCAAAAATCCCTAAGCCGCGCGGTCACAATTTCAGCAAAAATCTGACGTTCTGCAATTTCCTCAAAAATGGTGCTGTACTGTTGCAGACGATCCCCTGAAAGGTTTTTTGGTGGAAACAGGTGGGTTTTTATCATGGGAAACAGAATTAGCCCTCGACGGCTGAACAACTTTTTTTTGAAAAAATCCCTAAGCCGCGCGGTCACAATTTCAGCAAAAATCTGACGTTCTGCAATTCATTCAAAAATGGTGCTGAACTGTTGCAAACGATCCCCTGAAAGGTTTTTTGTTGGAAACAGGTGGGTTTTTATCATGGGAAACAGAATTAGCCCTCGACGTCTGAACAAATTTTTTTTGCAAAAATCCCTTAGCCGCGCGGTCACAATTTCAGCAAAAATCTGACGTTCTGCAATTTATTCAAAAATGGTGCTGAACTGTTGCAAACGATCCCCTGAAAGGTTTTTCGGTGGAAACGGGTGGGTTTTTATCATGGGAAACAGAATAAGTCCTCAACATCTGAAAAACTTTTTCTTGAAAAAATCCCTAAGCCGCGCGGTCACAATTTCAGCAAAAATCTGACGTTCTGCAATTTCCTCAAAAATGGTTCTGAACTGTTGCAAACGATCCCCTGAAAGGTTTTTCGGTGGAAACGGGTGGGTTTTTATCATGGGAAACAGAATAAGTCCTCAACATCTGAAAAACTTTTTCTTGAAAAAATCCCTAAGCCGCGCGGTCACAATTTCAGCAAAAATCTGACGTTCTGCAATTCATTCAAAAATGGTGCTGAACTGTTGCAAACGATCCCCTGAAATATTTTTTGGTGGAAACAGGTGGGTTTTTCTCATGGGAAACAGAATTAGCCCTCGACGTCTGAACAACTTTTTTTTGCAAAAATCCCTTAGCCGCGCGGTCACAATTTCAGCAAAAATCTGACGTTCTGCAATTTATTCAAAAATGGTGCTGAACTGTTGCAAACGATCCCCTGAAAGGTTTTTCGGTGGAAACGGGTGGGTTTTTATCATGGGAAACAGAATAAGTCCTCAACATCTGAAAAACTTTTTCTTGAAAAAATCCCTAAGCCGCGCGGTCACAATTTCAGCAAAAATCTGACGTTCTGCAATTTCCTCAAAAATGGTTCTGAACTGTTGCAAACGATCCCCTGAAAGGTTTTTCGGTGGAAACAGATGCGTTTTTATCATCAGAAACAGAATTAGCCCTCGACGTCTGAACAACGTTTTTTGCAAAAATCCCTAAGCCGCGCGGTCACAATTTCAGCAAAAATCTGACGTTCTGCAATTCATTCAAAAATGGTGCTGAACTGTTGCAAACGATCCCCTGAAAGGTTTTTTGTTGGAAACAGGTGGGTTTTTATCATGGGAAACAGAATTAGCCCTCGACGTCTGAACAACTTTTTTTTGAAAAAATCCCGAAGCCGCGCGGTCACAATTTCAGCAAAAATCTGACGTTCTGCAATTAATTCAAAAATGGTGCTGAACTGTTGCAAACGATCCCCTGAAATGTTTTTTGGTGGAAACAGGTGGGTTTTTATCATGGGAAACAGAATTAGCCCTCGACGTCTGAACAACTTTTTTTTGAAAAAATCCCTAAGCCGCGCGGTCACAATTTCAGCAAAAATCTGACGTTCTGCAATTCATTCAAAAATGGTGCTGAACTGTTGCAAACGATCCCCTGAAAGGTTTTTTGGTGGAAACAGGTGGGTTTTTATCATGGGAAACAGAATTAGACCTCGACGTCTGAACAACTTTTTTTTGCAAAAATCCCTAAGCCGCGCGGTCACAATTTCAGCAAAAATCTGATGTTCTGTAATTCATTCAAAAATGGTGCTGAACTGTTGCAAACGATCCCCTGAAAGGTTTTTCGGTGGAAACAGGTGGGTTTTTATCATGGGAAACAGAATTAGCCCTCGACGTCTGAACAACTTTTTTTTGCAAAAATACCTAAGCCGCGCGGTCACAATTTCAGCAAAAATCTGACGTTCTGCAATTCATTCAAAAATGGTGCTGAACTGTTGCAAACGATCCCCTGAAAGGTTTTTCGGTGGAAACGGGTGGGTTTTTATCATGGGAAACAGAATAAGTCCTCAACATCTGAACAACTTTTTTTTGAAAAAATCCCTAAGCCGCGCGGTCACAATTTCAGCAAAAACCTGACGTTCTGCAATTTCCTCAAAAATGGTTCTGAATTGTTGCAAACGATCCCCTGAAAGGTTTTTCGGTGGAAACAGATGCGTTTTTATCATCATAAACAGAATTAGCCCTCGACGTCTGAACAACGTTTTTTGCAAAAATCCCTAAGCCGCGCGGTCACAATTTCAGCAAAAATCTGACGTTCTGCAATTTCCTCAAAAATGGTGCTGTACTGTTGCAGACGATCCCCTGAAAGGTTTTTTGGTGGAAACAGGTGGGTTTTTATCATGGGAAACAGAATTAGCCCTCGACGGCTGAACAACTTTTTTTTGAAAAAATCCCTAAGCCGCGCGGTCACAATTTCAGCAAAAATCTGACGTTCTGCAATTCATTCAAAAATGGTGCTGAACTGTTGCAAACGATCCCCTGAAATATTTTTTGGTGGAAACAGGTGGGTTTTTCTCATGGGAAACAGAATTAGCCCTCGACGTCTGAACAACTTTTTTTTGCAAAAATCCCTAAGCCGCGCGGTCACAATTTCAGCAAAAATCTGACGTTCTGCAATTTATTCAAAAATGGTGCTGAACTGTTGCAAACGATCCCCTGAAAGGTTTTTCGGTGGAAACGGGTGGGTTTTTATCATGGGAAACAGAATAAGTCCTCAACATCTGAAAAACTTTTTCTTGAAAAAATCCCTAAGCCGCGCGGTCACAATTTCAGCAAAAATCTGACGTTCTGCAATTTCCTCAAAAATGGTTCTGAACTGTTGCAAACGATCCCCTGAAAGGTTTTTCGGTGGAAACAAATGCGTTTTTATCATCAGAAACAGAATTAGCCCTCGACGTCTGAACAACGTTTTTTGCAAAAATCCCTAAGCCGCGCGGTCACAATTTCAGCAAAAATCTGACGTTCTGCAATTCATTCAAAAATGGTGCTGAACTGTTGCAAACGATCCCCTGAAAGCTTTTTTGTTGGAAACAGGTGGGTTTTTATCATGGGAAACAGAATTAGCCCTCGACGTCTGAACAACTATTTTTTGAAAAAAATCCCTAAGCCGCGCGGTCACAATTTCAGCAAAAATCTGACGTTCTGCAATTCATTCAAAAATGGTGCTGAACTGTTGCAAACGATCCCCTGAAAGGTTTTTTGGTGGAAACAGGTGGGTTTTTATCATCAGAAACAGAATTAGCCTTCGACGTCTGAACAACGTTTTTTGCAAAAATCCCTAAGCCGCGCGGTCACAATTTCAGCAAAAATCTGACGTTCTGCAATTTCCTCAAAAATGGTGCTGTACTGTTGCAGATGATCCCCTGAAAGGTTTTTTGGTGGAAACAGGTGGGTTTTTATCATGGGAAACAGAATTAGACCTCGACGTCTGAACAACTTTTTTTTGAAAAAATCCCGAAGCCGCGCGGTCACAATTTCAGCAAAAATCTGACGTTCTGCAATTCATTCAAAAATGGTGCTGAACTGTTGCAAACGATCCCCTGAAATGTTTTTTGGTGGAAACAGGTGGGTTTTTATCATGGGAAACAGAATTAGACCTCGACGTCTGAACAACTTTTTTTTGAAAAAATCCCGAAGCCGCGCGGTCACAATTTCAGCAAAAATCTAACGTTCTGCAATTCATTCAAAAATGGTGCTGAACTGTTGCAAACGATCCCCTGAAAGGTTTTTTGTTGGAAACAGGTGGGTTTTTATCATGGGAAACAGAATTAGCCCTCGACGTCTGAACAACTATTTTTTGAAAAAATCCCTAAGCCGCGCGGTCACAATTTCAGCAAAAATCTGACGTTCTGCAATTCATTCAAAAATGGTGCTGAACTGTTGCAAACGATCCCCTGAAAGGTTTTCTGGTGGAAACAGGTGGGTTTTTATCATGGGAAACAGAATTAGCCCTCGACGTCTGAACAACTTTTTTTTGAAAAAATCCCTAAGCCGCGCGGTCACAATTTCAGCAAAAATCTGACGTTCTGCAATTCATTCAAAAATGGTGCTGAACTGTTGCAAACGATCCCCTGAAATGTTTTTTGTTGGAAACAGGTGGGTTTTTATCATGGGAAACAGAATTAGCCCTCGACGTCTGAACAACTTTTTTTTGCAAAAATCCCTAAGCCGCGCGGTCACAATTTCAGCAAAAATCTGACGTTCTGCAATTCATTCAAGAATGGTGCTGAACTGTTGCAGACGATCCCCTGAAAGGTTTTTCGGTGGAAACAGGTGGGTTTTTATCATGGGAAACAGAATTAGCCCTCGACGTCTGAACAACTTTTTTTTGAAAAAATCCCGAAGCCGCTTGGTCACAATTTCAGCAAAAATCTAACGTTCTGCAATTCATTCAAAAATGGTGCTGAACTGTTGCAAACGATCCCCTGAAAGGTTTTTTGTTGGAAACAGGTGGGTTTTTATCATGGGAAACAGAATTAGCCCTCGACGTCTGAACAACTATTTTTTGAAAAAATCCCTAAGCCGCGCGGTCACAATTTCAGCAAAAATCTGACGTTCTGCAATTCATTCAAAAATGGTGCTGAACTGTTGCAAACGATCCCCTGAAAGGTTTTCTGGTGGAAACAGGTGGGTTTTTATCATGGGAAACAGAATTAGCCCTCGACGTCTGAACAACTTTTTTTTGAAAAAATCCCTAAGCCGCGCGGTCACAATTTCAGCAAAAATCTGACGTTCTGCAATTCATTCAAAAATGGTGCTGAACTGTTGCAAACGATCCCCTGAAATGTTTTTTGTTGGAAACAGGTGGGTTTTTATCATGGGAAACAGAATTAGCCCTCGACGTCTGAACAACTTTTTTTTGCAAAAATCCCTAAGCCGCGCGGTCACAATTTCAGCAAAAATCTGACGTTCTGCAATTCATTCAAAAATGGTGCTGAACTGTTGCAGACGATCCCCTGAAAGGTTTTTCGGTGGAAACAGGTGGGTTTTTATCATGGGAAACAGAATTAGCCCTCGACGTCTGAACAACTTTTTTTTGAAAAAATCCCTAAGCCGCGCGGTCACAATTTCAGCAAAAATCTGACGTTCTGCAATTCATTCAAAAATGGTGCTGAACTGTTGCAAACGATCCCCTGAAAGGTTTTTCGGTGGAAACAGGTGGGTTTTTATCATGGGAAACAGAATAAGTCCTCAACATCTGAACAACTTTTTTTGCAAAAATCCCTAAGCCGCGCGGTCACAATTTCAGAAAAAATCTGACGTTCTACAATTTCCTCCAAAATGGTTCTGAACTGTTGCAAACGATCCCCTGAAAGGTTTTTCGGTGGAAACAGATGCGTTTTTATCATCAGAAACAGAATTAGACCTCGACGTCTGAACAACTTTTTTTTGCAAAAATCCCTAAGCCGCGCGGTCACAATTTCAGCAAAAATCTGACGTTTTGCAATTTCCTCAAAAATGGTGCTGTACTGTTGCAGACGATCCCCTGAAAGGTTTTTTGGTGGAAACAGGTGGGTTTTTATCATGGGAAACAGAATTAGCCCTCGACGTCTGAACAACATTTTTTTGAAAAAATCCCTAAGCCGCGCGGTCACAATTTCAGCAAAAGTCTGACGTTCTGCAATTCATTCAAAAATGGTGCTGAACTGTTGCAAACGATCCCCTGAAAGGTTTTTCGGTGGAAACAGGTGGGTTTTTATCATCGGAAACAGAATAAGTCCTGAACATCTGAACAACTTTTTTTTGAAAACATCCCTATCATGGGAAACAGAATTAGCCCTCAACGTCTGAACAACTTTTTTTTGAAAAAATCCCTAAGCCGCGCGGTCACAATTTCAGCAAAAATCTGACGTTCTGCAATTTCCTCAAAAATGGTTCTTAACTGTTGCAAACGATCCCATGAAAGGTTTTTCGCTGGAAACAGATGCGTTTTTATCATCGGAAACAGAATTAGCCCTCGACGTCTGAACAACTTTTTTTTTAAAAAAAACCTCTAAACCGCGCGGTCACAATTTCAGCAAAAATCTGACGTTCTGCAATTCATTCAAAAATGGTGCTGAACTGTTGCAAACGATCCCCTGAAAGGTTTTTCGGTGGAAACAGGTGGGTTTTTATCATGGGAAACAGAATTAGCCCTCGACGTCTGAACAACTTTTTTAAAAAAAAATCCCTAAGGCGCGCGGTCACAATTTCAGCAAAAATCTGACGTTCTGCAATTCATTCAAAAATGGTGCTGAACTGTAGCAAACGATCCCCTGAAAGGTTTTTTGGTGGAAACAGGTGGGTTTTTATCATGGGAAACAGAATTAGCCCTCGACGTCTGAACAACTTTTTTTTGCAAAAATCCCTAAGCCGCGCGGTCACAATTTCAGCAAAAATCTAACGTTCTGCAATTTCCTCAAAAATGGTGCTGAACTGTTGCAGACGATCCCCTGAAAGGTTTTTTGGTGGAAACAGGTGGGTTTTTATCATGGGAAACAGAATTAGACCTCGACGTCTGAACAACTTTTTTTTGAAAAAATCCCTAAGCCGCGCGGTCACAATTTCAGCAAAAATCTGACGTTCTGCAATTCATTAAAAAATGGTGCTGAACTGTTGCAAACGATCCCCTGAAATGTTTTTTGGTGGAAACAGGTGGGTTTTTATCATGAGAAACAGAATTAGCCCTCGACGTCTGAACAACTTTTTTTTGAAAAAATCCCTAAGCCGCGCGGTCACAATTTCAGCAAAAATCTGACGTTCTGCAATTCATTCAAAAATGGTGCTGAACTGTTGCAAACGATCCCCTGAAAGGTTTTTCGGTGGAAACAGGTGGGTTTTTATCATCGGAAACAGAATAAGTCCTGAACATCTGAACAACTTTTTTTTGAAAACATCCCTATCATGGGAAACAGAATTAGCCCTCAACGTCTGAACAACTTTTTTTTGAAAAAATCCCTAAGCCGCGCGGTCACAATTTCAGCAAAAATCTGACGTTCTGCAATTTCCTCAAAAATGGTTCTTAACTGTTGCAAACGATCCCATGAAAGGTTTTTCGCTGGAAACAGATGCGTTTTTATCATCAGAAACAGAATTAGCCCTCGACGTCTGAACAACGTTTTTTTAAAAAAAAACCTCTAAACCGCGCGGTCACAATTTCAGCAAAAATCTGACGTTCTGCAATTTCCTCAAAAATGGTGCTGTACTGTTGCAGACGATCCCCTGAAAGGTTTTTTGGTGGAAACAGGTGGGTTTTTATCATGGGAAACAGAATTAGCCCTCGACGTCTGAACAACTTTTTTTTGAAAAAATCCCTAAGCCGCGCGGTCACAATTTCAGCAAAAATCTGACGTTCTGCAATTCATTCAAAAATGGTGCTGAACTGTTGCAAACGATCCCCTGAAATGTTTTTTGGTGGAAACAGGTGGGTTTTTATCATGGGAAACAGAATTAGCCCTCGACGTCTGAACAACTTTTTTTTGAAAAAATCCCTAAGCCGCGCGGTCACAATTTCAGCAAAAATCTGACGTTCTGCAATTCATTCAAAAATGGTGCTGAACTGTTGCAAACGATCCCCTGAAAGGTTTTTTGTTGGAAATAGGTGGGTTTTTATCCTGGGAAACAGAATTGGACCTCGACGTCTGAACAACTTTTTTTTGAAAAAATCCCGAAGCCGCGCGGTCACAATTTCAGCAAAAATCTGACTTTCTGCAATTCATTCAAAAATGGTGCTGAACTGTTGCAAACGATCCCCTGAAATGTTTTTTGGTGGAAACAGGTGGGTTTTTATCATGGGAAACAGAATTAGACCTCGACGTCTGAACAACTTTTTTTTGAAAAAATCCCGAAGCCGCGCGGTCACAATTTCAGCAAAAATCTAACGTTCTGCAATTCATTCAAAAATGGTGCTGAACTGTTGCAAACGATCCCCTGAAATGTTTTTTGGTGGAAACAGGTGGGTTTTTATCATGGGAAACAGAATTAGCTCTCGACGTCTGAACAACTTTTTTTTGAAAAAATCCCTAAGCCGCGCGGTCACAATTTCAGCAAAAATCTGACGTTCTGCAATTCATTCAAAAATGGTGCTGAACTGTTGCAAACGATCCCCTGAAATGTTTTTTGTTGGAAACAGGTGGGTTTTTATCATGGGAAACAGAATTAGCCCTCGACGTCTGAACAACTTTTTTTTGCAAAAATCCCTAAGCCGCGCGGTCACAATTTCAGCAAAAATCTGACGTTCTGCAATTCATTCAAAAATGGTGCTGAACTGTTGCAGACGATCCCCTGAAAGGTTTTTCGGTGGAAACAGGTGGGTTTTTATCATGGGAAACAGAATTAGCCCTCGACGTCTGAACAACTTTTTTTTGAAAAAATCCCTAAGCCGCGCGGTCACAATTTCAGCAAAAATCTGACGTTCTGCAATTCATTCAAAAATGGTGCTGAACTGTTGCAAACGATCCCCTGAAAGGTTTTTCGGTGGAAACAGGTGGGTTTTTATCATGGGAAACAGAATAAGTCCTCAATATCTGAACAACTTTTTTTGCAAAAATCCCTAAGCCGCGCGGTCACAATTTCAGCAAAAATCTGACGTTCTGCAATTTCCTCCAAAATGGTTCTGAACTGTTGCAAACGATCCCCTGAAAGGTTTTTCGGTGGAAACAGATTCGTTTTTATCATCAGAAACAGAATTAGCCCTCGACGTCTGAACAACGTTTTTTGCAAAAATCCCTAAGCCGCGCGGTCACAATTTCAGCAAAAATCTGACGTTCTGCAATTTCCTCAAAAATGGTGCTGTACTGTTGCAGACGATCCCCTGAAAGGTTTTTTGTTGGAAACAGGTGGGTTTTTATCATGGGAAACAGAATTAGCCCTCGACGTCTGAACAACTATTTTTTGAAAAAATCCCTAAGCCGCGCGGTCACAATTTCAGCAAAAATCTGACGTTCTGCAATTCATTCAAAAATGGTGCTGAACTGTTGCAAACGATCCCCTGAAATGTTTTTTGGTGGAAACAGGTGGGTTTTTATCATCAGAAACAGAATTAGCCCTCGACGTCTGAACAACGTCTTTTGCAAAAATCCCGAAGCCGCGCGGTCACAATTTCAGCAAAAATCTGACGTTCTGCAATTTCCTCAAAAATGGTGCTGTACTGTTGCAGACGATCCCCTGAAAGGTTTTTTGGTGGAAACAGGTGGGTTTTTATCATGGGAAGCAGAATTAGACCTCGACGTCTGAACAACTTTTTTTTGAAAAAATCCCGAAGCCGCGCGGTCACAATTTC
Organism: Podarcis gaigeae; assembly: GCF_964106915.1. NCBI lineage: Eukaryota > Metazoa > Chordata > Lepidosauria > Squamata > Lacertidae > Podarcis > Podarcis gaigeae. The sequence goes on along the minus strand of NC_139679.1, from coordinate 13,950,020 downwards.
AGCAAAAATCTGACGTTCTGCAATTCATTCAAAAATGGTGCTGAACTGTTGCAAACGATCCCCTGAAATGTTTTTTGGTGGAAACAGGTGGGTTTTTATCATGGGAAACAGAATTAGACCTCGACGTCTGAACAACTTTTTTTTGAAAAAATCCCGAAGCCGCGCGGTCACAATTTCAGCAAAAATCTAACGTTCTGCAATTCATTCAAAAATGGTGCTGAACTGTTGCAAACGATCCCCTGAAATGTTTTTTGGTGGAAACAGGTGGGTTTTTATCATGGGAAACAGAATTAGCTCTCGACGTCTGAACAACTTTTTTTTGAAAAAATCCCTAAGCCGCGCGGTCACAATTTCAGCAAAAATCTGACGTTCTGCAATTCATTCAAAAATGGTGCTGAACTGTTGCAAACGATCCCCTGAAATGTTTTTTGTTGGAAACAGGTGGGTTTTTATCATGGGAAACAGAATTAGCCCTCGACGTCTGAACAACTTTTTTTTGCAAAAATCCCTAAGCCGCGCGGTCACAATTTCAGCAAAAATCTGACGTTCTGCAATTCATTCAAAAATGGTGCTGAACTGTTGCAGACGATCCCCTGAAAGGTTTTTCGGTGGAAACAGGTGGGTTTTTATCATGGGAAACAGAATTAGCCCTCGACATCTGAACAACTTTTTTTTGAAAAAATCCCTAAGCCGCGCGGTCACAATTTCAGCAAAAATCTGACGTTCTGCAATTCATTCAAAAATGGTGCTGAACTGTTGCAAACGATCCCCTGAAAGGTTTTTCGGTGGAAACAGGTGGGTTTTTATCATGGGAAACAGAATAAGTCCTCAATATCTGAACAACTTTTTTTGCAAAAATCCCTAAGCCGCGCGGTCACAATTTCAGCAAAAATCTGACGTTCTGCAATTTCCTCCAAAATGGTTCTGAACTGTTGCAAACGATCCCCTGAAAGGTTTTTCGGTGGAAACAGATGCGTTTTTATCATCAGAAACAGAATTAGCCCTCGACGTCTGAACAACGTTTTTTGCAAAAATCCCTAAGCCGCGCGGTCACAATTTCAGCAAAAATCTGACGTTCTGCAATTTCCTCAAAAATGGTGCTGTACTGTTGCAGACGATCCCCTGAAAGGTTTTTTGGTGGAAACAGGTGGGTTTTTATCATGGGAAACAGAATTAGCCCTCGACGTCTGAACAACGTTTTTTTGAAAAAATCCCTAAGCCGCGCGGTCACAATTTCAGCAAAAGTCTGACGTTCTGCAATTCATTCAAAAATGGTGCTGAACTGTTGCAAACGATCCCCTGAAAGGTTTTTCGGTGGAAACAGGTGGGTTTTTATCATCGGAAACAGAATAAGTCCTGAACATCTGAACAACTTTTTTTTGAAAACATCCCTATCATGGGAAACAGAATTAGCCCTCAACGTCTGAACAACTTTTTTTTGAAAAAATCCCTAAGCCGCGCGGTCACAATTTCAGCAAAAATCTGACGTTCTGCAATTTCCTCAAAAATGGTTCTTAACTGTTGCAAACGATCCCATGAAAGGTTTTTCGCTGGAAACAGATGCGTTTTTATCATCGGAAACAGAATTAGCCCTCGACGTGTGAACAACTTTTTTTTAAAAAAAAACCTCTAAACCGCGCGGTCACAATTTCAGCAAAAATCTGACGTTCTGCAATTCATTCAAAAATGGTGCTGAACTGTTGCAAACGATCCCCTGAAAGGTTTTTCGGTGGAAACAGGTGGGTTTTTATCATGGGAAACAGAATTAGCCCTCGACGTCTGAACAACTTTTTTTAAAAAAAATCCCTAAGGCGCGCGGTCACAATTTCAGCAAAAATCTGACGTTCTGCAATTTCCGCAAAAATGGTGCTGAACTGTTGCAGACGATCCCCTGAAAGGTTTTTTGGTGGAAACAGGTGGGTTTTTATCATGGGAAACAGAATTAGACCTCGACGTCTGAACAACTTTTTTTTGAAAAAATCCCTAAGCCGCGCGGTCACAATTTCAGCAAAAATCTGACGTTCTGCAATTCATTCAAAAATGGTTCTGAACTGTTGCAAACGATCCCCTGAAATGTTTTTTGGTGGAAACAGGTGGGTTTTTATCATGAGAAACAGAATTAGCCCTCGACGTCTGAACAACTTTTTTTTGAAAAAATCCCTAAGCCGCGCGGTCACAATTTCAGCAAAAATCTGACGTTCTGCAATTCATTCAAAAATGGTGTTGAACTGTTGCAAACGATCCCCTGAAAGGTTTTTTGTTGGAAACAGGTGGGTTTTTATCATGGGAAACAGAATTAGCCCTCGACGTCTGAATAACTTTTTTTTTCAAAAATCCCTAAGCCGCGCGGTCACAATTTCAGCAAAAATCTGACGTTCTGCAATTCATTTAAAAATGGTTCTGAACTGTTGCAAACGATCCCCTGAAAGGTTTTTCAGTGGAAACAGGTGGGTTTTTATCATGGGAAACAGAATAAGTCCTCAACATCTGAACAACTTTTTTTTGAAAAAATCCCTAAGCCGCGCGGTCACAATTTCAGCAAAAATCTGTCGTTCTGCAATTTCCTCAAAAATGGTGCTGTACTGTTGCAGACGATCCCCTGAAAGATTTTTTTGGTGGAAAAAGGTGGGTTTTTATCATGGGAAAGAGAATTAGCCCTCGACGTCTGAACAACTTTTTTTTGAAAAAATCCCTAAGCCGCGCGGTCACAATTTCAGCAAAAATCTGACGTTCTGCAATTCATTCAAAAATGGTGCTGAACTGTTGCAAACGATCCCCTGAAAGGTTTTTTGGTGGAAACAGGTGGGTTTTTATCATGGGAAACAGAATTAGCCCTCGACGTCTGAACAACCTTTTCTTGCAAAAATCCCTAAGCAGCGTGGTCACAATTTCAGGAGAAATCTGACGTTCTGCAATTCATTCAATAATGGTGCTGAACTGTTGCAAACGATCCCCTGAAAGGTTTTTCGGTGGAAACAGGTGGGTTTTTATCATCGGAAACAGAATAAGTCCTCAACATCTGAAAACTTTTTTTGCAAAAATCCCTAAGCCGCGTGGTCACAATTTCAGCAAAAATCTGACGTTCCGCAATTTCCTCAAAAATGGTGCTGAACTGTTGCAGACGATCCCCTGAAAGGTTTTTCGGTGGAAACAGATGCATTTTTATCATCAGAAACAGAATTAGCCCTCAACGTCAGAACAACTTTTTTTTAAAAATATCCCTAAGCCGCGCGGTCACAATTTCAGCAAAAATCTGACGTTCTGCAATTTCCTCAAAAATGGTGCTGAACTGTTGCAGACGATCCCCTGAAAGGTTTTTCGGTGTAAACAGATGCATTTTTATCATCAGAAACAGAATTAGCCCTCAACGTCAGAACAACTTTTTTAAAAAAATATCCCTAAGCCGCGCGGTCACAATTTCAGCAAAAATCTGACGTTCTGCAATTCATTCAAAAATGGTGCTGAACTGTTGCAAACGATCCCCTGAAAGGTTTTTCGGTGGAAACAGGTGGGTTTTTATCATGGGAAACAGAATTAGCCCTCGACGTCTGAACAACTTTTTTTAAAAAAAATCCCTAAGCCGCGCGGTCACAATTTTCAGCAAAAATCTGACGTTCTGCAATTCATTCAAAAATGGTGCTGAACTGTTGCAAACGATCCCCTGAAAGGTTTTTTGTTGGAAACAGGTGGGTTTTTATCATGGGAAACAGAATTAGCCCTCGACGTCTGAACAAGTTTTTTTTGAAAAAATCTCTAAGCCGCGTGGTCACAATTTCAGCAAAAATCTGACGTTCTGCAATTCATTCAAAAATGGTGCTGAACTGTTGCAGACGATCCCCTGAAAGGTTTTTTGGTGGAAACAGGTGGGTTTTTATCATGGGAAACAGAATTAGCCCTCGACGTCTGAACAACTTTTTTTTGAAAAAATCCCTAAGCCGCGCGGTCACAATTTCAGCAAAAATCTGACGTTCTGCAATTCATTCAAAAATGGTGCTGAACTGTTGCAAACGATCCCCTGAAAGGTTTTTCGGTGGAAACAGGTGGGTTTTTATCATGGGAAACAGAATAAGTCCTCAACATCTGAACAACTTTTTTTTGCAAAAATCCCTAAGCCGCGCGGTCACAATTTCAGCAGAAATCTGACGTTCTGCAATTTCCTCCAAAATGGTTCTGAACTGTTGCAAACGATCCCCTGAAAGGTTTTTCGGTGGAAACAGATGCGTTTTTATCATCAGAAACAGAATTAGCCCTCGACGTCTGAACAACGTTTTTTGCAAAAATCCCTAAGCCGCGCGGTCACAATTTCAGCAAAAATCTGACGTTCTGCAATTTCCTCAAAAATGGTGCTGTACTGTTGCAGACGATCCCCTGAAAGGTTTTTTGGTGGAAACAGGTGGGTTTTTATCATGGGAAACAGAATTAGCCCTCGACGTCTGAACAACATTTTTTTGAAAAAATCCCTAAGCCGCGCGGTCACAATTTCAGCAAAAGTCTGACGTTCTGCAATTCATTCAAAAATGGTGCTGAACTGTTGCAAACGATCCCCTGAAAGGTTTTTTGTTGGAAACAGGTGGGTTTTTATCATGGGAAACAGAATTAGCCCTCGACGTCTGAACAACTTTTTTTTGCAAAAATCCCTAAGACGCGTGGTCACAATTTCAGCAAAAATCTGACGTTCTGCAATTCATTCAAAAATGGTGCTGAACTGTTGCAAACGATCCCCTGAAAGGTTTTTTGGTGGAAACAGGTGGGTTTTTATCATCGGAAACAGAATAAGTCCTGAACATCTGAACAACGTTTTTTTGAAAACATCCCTATCATGGGAAACAGAATTAGCCCTCAACGTCTGAACAACTTTTTTTTGAAAAAATCCCTAAGCCGCGCGGTCACAATTTCAGCAAAAATCTGACGTTCTGCAATTTCCTCAAAAATGGTTCTTAACTGTTGCAAACGATCCCATGAAAGGTTTTTCGCTGGAAACAGATGCGTTTTTATCATCGGAAACAGAATTAGCCCTCGACGTGTGAACAACTTTTTTAAAAAAAAAAAACCTCTAAACCGCGCGGTCACAATTTCAGCAAAAATCTGACGTTCTGCAATTCATTCAAAAATGGTGCTGAACTGTTGCAAACGATCCCCTGAAAGGTTTTTCGGTGGAAACAGGTGGGTTTTTATCATGGGAAACAGAATTAGCCCTCGACGTCTGAACAACTTTTTTTTGCAAAAATCCCTAAGGCGCGCGGTCACAATTTCAGCAAAAATCTAACGTTCTGCAATTTCCTCAAAAATGGTGCTGAACTGTTGCAGACGATCCCCTGAAAGGTTTTTTGGTGGAAACAGGTGGGTTTTTATCATGGGAAACAGAATTAGACCTCGACGTCTGAACAACTTTTTTTTGAAAAAATCCCTAAGCCGCGCGGTCACAATTTCAGCAAAAATCTGACGTTCTGCAATTCATTAAAAAATGGTGCTGAACTGTTGCAAACGATCCCCTGAAATGTTTTTTGGTGGAAACAGGTGGGTTTTTATCATGAGAAACAGAATTAGCCCTCGACGTCTGAACAACTTTTTTTTGCAAAAATCCCTAAGCCGCGCGGTCACAATTTCAGCAAAAATCTGACGTTCTGCAATTAATTCAAAAATGGTGCTGAACTGTTGCAAACGATCCCCTGAAATGTTTTTTGGTGGAAACAGGTGGGTTTTTATCATGGGAAACAGAATTAGCCCTCGACGTCTGAACAACTTTTTTTTGAAAAAATCCCTAAGCCGCGCGGTCACAATTTCAGCAAAAATCTGACGTTCTGCAATTCATTCAAAAATGGTGCTGAACTGTTGCAAACGATCCCCTGAAAGGTTTTTTGTTGGAAATAGGTGGGTTTTTATCATGGGAATCAGAATTAGCCCTCGACGTCTGAACAACTATTTTTTGAAAAAATCCCTAAGCCGCGCGGTCACAATTTCAGCAAAAATCTGACGTTCTGCAATTCATTCAAAAATGGTGCTGAACTGTTGCAAACGATCCCCTGAAAGGTTTTTTGTTGGAAACAGGTGGGTTTTTATCATCAGAAACAGAATTAGCCCTCGACGTCTGAACAACGTTTTTTGCAAAAATCCCTAAGCCGCGCGGTCACAATTTCAGCAAAAATCTGACGTTCTGCAATTTCCTCAAAAATGGTGCTGTACTGTTGCAGACGATCCCCTGAAAGGTTTTTTGGTGGAAACAGGTGGGTTTTTATCATGGGAAACAGAATTAGACCTCGACGTCTGAACAACTTTTTTTTGAAAAAATCCCGAAGCCGCGCGGTCACAATTTCAGCAAAAATCTGACGTTCTGCAATTCATTCAAAAATGGTGCTGAACTGTTGCAAACGATCCCCTGAAATGTTTTTTGGTGGAAACAGGTGGGTTTTTATCATGGGAAACAGAATTAGACCTCGACGTCTGAACAACTTTTTTTTGAAAAAATCCCGAAGCCGCGCGGTCACAATTTCAGCAAAAATCTAACGTTCTGCAATTCATTCAAAAATGGTGCTGAACTGTTGCAAACGATCCCCTGAAATGTTTTTTGGTGGAAACAGGTGGGTTTTTATCATGGGAAACAGAATTAGCCCTCGACGTCTGAACAACTTTTTTTTGAAAAAATCCCTAAGCCGCGCGGTCACAATTTCAGCAAAAATCTGACGTTCTGCAATTCATTCAAAAATGGTGCTGAACTGTTGCAAACGATCCCCTGAAATGTTTTTTGTTGGAAACAGGTGGGTTTTTATCATGGGAAACAAAATTAGCCCTCGACGTCTGAACATCCTTTTCTTGCAAAAATCCCTAAGCAGCGTGGTCACAATTTCAGGAGAAATCTGACGTTCTGCAATTCATTCAATAATGGTGCTGAACTGTTGCAAACGATCCCCTGAAAGGTTTTTCGGTGGAAACAGGTGGGTTTTTATCATCGGAAACAGAATAAGTCCTCAACATCTGAAAACTTTTTTTGCAAAAATCCCTAAGCCGCGTGGTCACAATTTCAGCAAAAATCTGACGTTCCGCAATTTCCTCAAAAATGGTGCTGAACTGTTGCAGACGATCCCCTGAAAGGTTTTTCGGTGGAAACAGATGCATTTTTATCATCAGAAACAGAATTAGCCCTCAACGTCAGAACAACTTTTTTAAAAAAATATCCCTAAGCCGCGCGGTCACAATTTCAGCAAAAATCTGACGTTCTGCAATTTCCTCAAAAATGGTGCTGAACTGTTGCAGACGATCCCCTGAAAGGTTTTTCGGTGTAAACAGATGCATTTTTATCATCAGAAACAGAATTAGCCCTCAACGTCAGAACAACTTTTTTAAAAAAATATCCCTAAGCCGCGCGGTCACAATTTCAGCAAAAATCTGACGTTCTGCAATTCATTCAAAAATGGTGCTGAACTGTTGCAAACGATCCCCTGAAAGGTTTTTCGGTGGAAACAGGTGGGTTTTTATCATGGGAAACAGAATTAGCCCTCGACGTCTGAACAACTTTTTTTTAAAAAAATCCCTAAACCGCGCGGTCACAATTTTCAGCAAAAATCTGATTGTTCTGCAATTCATTCAAAAATGGTGCTGAACTGTTGCAAACGATCCCCTGAAAGGTTTTTTGTTGGAAACAGGTGGGTTTTTATCATGGGAAACAGAATTAGCCCTCGACGTCTGAACAACTTTTTTTTGCAAAAATCCCTAAGCCGCGCGGTCACAATTTCAGCAAAAATCTGACGTTCTGCAATTCATTCAAAAATGGTGCTGAACTGTTGCAAACGATCCCCTGAAAGGTTTTTCGGTGGAAACGGGTGGGTTTTTATCATGGGAAACAGAATAAGTCCTCAACATCTGAACAACTTTTTTTTGAAAAAATCCCTAAGCCGCGCGGTCACAATTTCAGCAAAAACCTGACGTTCTGCAATTTCCTCAAAAATGGTTCTGAATTGTTGCAAACGATCCCCTGAAAGGTTTTTCGGTGGAAACAGATGCGTTTTTATCATCAGAAACAGAATTAGCCCTCGACGTCTGAACAACTTTTTTTGCAAAAATCCCTAAGCCGCGCGGTCACAATTTCAGCAAAAATCTGACGTTCTGCAATTTCCTCAAAAATGGTGCTGTACCGTTGCAGACGATCCCCTGAAAGGTTTTTTGTTGGAAACAGGTGGGTTTTTATCATGGGAAACAGAATTAGCCCTCGACGTCTGAACAACTATTTTTTGAAAAAATCCCTAAGCCGCGCGGTCACAATTTCAGCAAAAATCTGACGTTCTGCAATTCATTCAAAAATGGTGCTGAACTGTTGCAAACGATCCCCTGAAATGTTTTTTGGTGGAAACAGGTGGGTTTTTATCATCAGAAACAGAATTAGCCCTCGACGTCTGAACAACGTTTTTTGCAAAAATCCCTAAGCCGCGCGGTCAGAATTTCAGCAAAAATCTGACGTTCTGCAATTTCCTCAAAAATGGTGCTGTACTGTTGCAGACGATCCCCTGAAAGGTTTTTTGGTGGAAACAGGTGGGTTTTTATCATGGGAAACAGAATTAGACCTCGACGTCTGAACAACTTTTTTTTGAAAAAATCCCGAAGCCGCGCGGTCACAATTTCAGCAAAAATCTGACGTTCTGCAATTCATTCAAAAATGGTGCTGAACTGTTGCAAACGATCCCCTGAAATGTTTTTTGGTGGAAACAGGTGGGTTTTTATCATGGGAAACAGAATTAGACCTCGACGTCTGAACAACTTTTTTTTGAAAAAATCCCGAAGCCGCGCGGTCACAATTTCAGCAAAAATCTAACGTTCTGCAATTCATTCAAAAATGGTGCCGAACTGTTGCAAACGATCCCCTGAAATGTTTTTTGGTGGAAACAGGTGGGTTTTTATCATGGGAAACAGAATTAGCCCTCGACGTCTGAACAACTTTTTTTTGAAAAAATCCCTAAGCCGCGCGGTCACAATTTCAGCAAAAATCTGACGTTCTGCAATTCATTCAAAAATGGTGCTGAACTGTTGCAAACGATCCCCTGAAATGTTTTTTGTTGGAAACAGGTGGGTTTTTATCATGGGAAACAGAATTAGCCCTCGACGTCTGAACAACCTTTTCTTGCAAAAATCCCTAAGCAGCGTGGTCACAATTTCAGGAGAAATCTGACGTTCTGCAATTCATTCAATAATGGTGCTGAACTGTTGCAAACGATCCCCTGAAAGGTTTTTCGGTGGAAACAGGTGGGTTTTTATCATCGGAAACAGAATAAGTCCTCAACATCTGAAAACTTTTTTTGCAAAAATCCCTAAGCCGCGTGGTCACAATTTCAGCAAAAATCTGACGTTCCGCAATTTCCTCAAAAATGGTGCTGAACTGTTGCAGACGATCCCCTGAAAGGTTTTTCGGTGGAAACAGATGCATTTTTATCATCAGAAACAGAATTAGCCCTCAACGTCAGAACAACTTTTTTTAAAAAATATCCCTAAGCCGCGCGGTCACAATTTCAGCAAAAATCTGACGTTCTGCAATTTCCTCAAAAATGGTGCTGAACTGTTGCAGACGATCCCCTGAAAGGTTTTTCGGTGTAAACAGATGCATTTTTATCATCAGAAACAGAATTAGCCCTCAACGTCAGAACAACTTTTTAAAAAAAATATCCCTAAGCCGCGCGGTCACAATTTCAGCAAAAATCTGACGTTCTGCAATTCATTCAAAAATGGTGCTGAACTGTTGCAAACGATCCCCTGAAAGGTTTTTCGGTGGAAACAGGTGGGTTTTTATCATGGGAAACAGAATTAGCCCTCGACGTCTGAACAACTTTTTTTTAAAAAAATCCCTAAGCCGCGCGGTCACAATTTTCAGCAAAAATCTGACGTTCTGCAATTCATTCAAAAATGGTGCTGAACTGTTGCAAACGATCCCCTGAAAGGTTTTTTGTTGGAAACAGGTGGGTTTTTATCATGGGAAACAGAATTAGCCCTCGACGTCTGAACAAGGTTTTTTTGAAAAAATCTCTAAGCCGCGTGGTCACAATTTCAGCAAAAATCTGACGTTCTGCAATTCATTCAAAAATGGTGCTGAACTGTTGCAGACGATCCCCTGAAAGGTTTTTTGGTGGAAACAGGTGGGTTTTTATCATGGGAAACAGAATTAGCCCTCGACGTCTCAACAACTTTTTTTTGAAAAAATCCCTAAGCCGCGCGGTCACAATTTCAGCAAAAATCTGACGTTCTGCAATTCATTCAAAAATGGTGCTGAACTGTTGCAAACGATCCCCTGAAAGGTTTTTCGGTGGAAACAGGTGGGTTTTTATCATGGGAAACAGAATAAGTCCTCAACATCTGAACAACTTTTTTTTGCAAAAATCCCTAAGCCGCGCGGTCACAATTTCAGCAGAAATCTGACGTTCTGCAATTTCCTCCAAAATGGTTCTGAACTGTTGCAAACGATCCCCTGAAAGGTTTTTCGGTGGAAACAGATGCGTTTTTATCATCAGAAACAGAATTAGCCCTCGACGTCTGAACAACGTTTTTTGCAAAAATCCCTAAGCCGCGCGGTCACAATTTCAGCAAAAATCTGACGTTCTGCAATTTCCTCAAAAATGGTGCTGTACTGTTGCAGACGATCCCCTGAAAGGTTTTTTGGTGGAAACAGGTGGGTTTTTATCATGGGAAACAGAATTAGCCCTCGACGTCTGAACAACATTTTTTTGAAAAAATCCCTAAGCCGCGCGGTCACAATTTCAGCAAAAGTCTGACGTTCTGCAATTCATTCAAAAATGGTGCTGAACTGTTGCAAACGATCCCCTGAAAGGTTTTTTGTTGGAAACAGGTGGGTTTTTATCATGGGAAACAGAATTAGCCCTCGACGTCTGAACAACTTTTTTTTGCAAAAATCCCTAAGACGCGTGGTCACAATTTCAGCAAAAATCTGACGTTCTGCAATTCATTCAAAAATGGTGCTGAACTGTTGCAAACGATCCCCTGAAAGGTTTTTTGGTGGAAACAGGTGGGTTTTTATCATCGGAAACAGAATAAGTCCTGAACATCTGAACAACGTTTTTTTGAAAACATCCCTATCATGGGAAACAGAATTAGCCCTCAACGTCTGAACAACTTTTTTTTGAAAAAATCCCTAAGCCGCGCGGTCACAATTTCAGCAAAAATCTGACGTTCTGCAATTTCCTCAAAAATGGTTCTTAACTGTTGCAAACGATCCCATGAAAGGTTTTTCGCTGGAAACAGATGCGTTTTTATCATCGGAAACAGAATTAGCCCTCGACGTGTGAACAACTTTTTTTAAAAAAAAAAACCTCTAAACCGCGCGGTCACAATTTCAGCAAAAATCTGACGTTCTGCAATTCATTCAAAAATGGTGCTGAACTGTTGCAAACGATCCCCTGAAAGGTTTTTCGGTGGAAACAGGTGGGTTTTTATCATGGGAAACAGAATTAGCCCTCGACGTCTGAACAACTTTTTTTTGCAAAAATCCCTAAGGCGCGCGGTGACAATTTCAGCAAAAATCTAACGTTCTGCAATTTCCTCAAAAATGGTGCTGAACTGTTGCAGACGATCCCCTGAAAGGTTTTTTGGTGGAAACAGGTGGGTTTTTATCATGGGAAACAGAATTAGACCTCGACGTCTGAACAACTTTTTTTTGAAAAAATCCCTAAGCCGCGCGGTCACAATTTCAGCAAAAATCTGACGTTCTGCAATTCATTAAAAAATGGTGCTGAACTGTTGCAAACGATCCCCTGAAATGTTTTTTGGTGGAAACAGGTGGGTTTTTATCATGAGAAACAGAATTAGCCCTCGACGTCTGAACAACTTTTTTTTTAAAAAATCCCTAAGCCGCGCGGTCACAATTTCAGCAAAAATCTGACGTTCTGCAATTAATTCAAAAATGGTGCTGAACTGTTGCAAACGATCCCCTGAAATGTTTTTTGGTGGAAACAGGTGGGTTTTTATCATGGGAAACAGAATTAGCCCTCGACGTCTGAACAACTTTTTTTTGAAAAAATCCCTAAGCCGCGCGGTCACAATTTCAGCAAAAATCTGACGTTCTGCAATTCATTCAAAAATGGTGCTGAACTGTTGCAAACGATCCCCTGAAAGGTTTTTTGTTGGAAATAGGTGGGTTTTTATCATGGGAAACAGAATTAGCCCTCGACGTCTGAACAACTATTTTTTGAAAAAATCCCTAAGCCGCGCGGTCACAATTTCAGCAAAAATCTGACGTTCTGCAATTCATTCAAAAATGGTGCTGAACTGTTGCAAACGATCCCCTGAAAGGTTTTTTGGTGGAAACAGGTGGGTTTTTATCATGGGAAACAGAATTAGACCTCGACGTCTGAACAACTTTTTTTTGCAAAAATCCCTAAGCCGCGCGGTCACAATTTCAGCAAAAATCTGACGTTCTGCAATTCATTCAAAAATGGTGCTGAACTGTTGCAAACGATCCCCTGAAAGGTTTTTTGTTGGAAACAGGTGGGTTTTTATCATGGGAAACAGAATTAGCCCTCGACGTCTGAACAACTATTTTTTGAAAAAATCCCTAAGCCGCGCGGTCACAATTTCAGCAAAAATCTGACGTTCTGCAATTCATTCAAAAATGGTGCTGAACTGTTGCAAACGATCCCCTGAAAGGTTTTTTGTTGGAAACAGGTGGGTTTTTATCATGGGAAACAGAATTAGCCCTCGACGTCTGAAGAACTATTTTTTGAAAAAATCCCTAAGCCGCGCGGTCACAATTTCAGCAAAAATCTGACGTTCTGCAATTCATTCAAAAATGGTGCTGAACTGTTGCAAACGATCCCCTGAAAGGTTTTTCGGTGGAAACGGGTGGGTTTTTATCATGGGAAACAGAATAAGTCCTCAACATCTGAACAACTTTTTTTTGAAAAAATCCCTAAGCCGCGCGGTCACAATTTCAGCAAAAACCTGACGTTCTGCAATTCATTCAAAAATGGTTCTGAATTGTTGCAAACGATCCCCTGAAAGGTTTTTTGTTGGAAACAGGTGGGTTTTTATCATGGGAAACAGAATTAGCCCTCGACGTCTGAACAACCTTTTCTTGCAAAAATCCCTAAGCAGCGTGGTCACAATTTCAGGAGAAATATGACGTTCTGCAATTCATTCAATAATGGTGCTGAACTGTTGCAAACGATCCCCTGAAAGGTTTTTCGGTGGAAACAGGTGGGTTTTTATCATGGGAAACAGAATAAGTCCTCAACATCTGAACAACTTTTTTTGAAAAAATCCCTAAGCCGCGTGGTCACAATTTCAGCAAAAATCTGACGTTCCGCAATTTCCTCAAAAATGGTGCTGAACTGTTGCAGACGATCCCCTGAAAGGTTTTTCGGTGTAAACAGATGCATTTTTATCATCAGAAACAGAATTAGCCCTCAACGTCAGAACAACTTTTTAAAAAAAATATCCCTAAGCCGCGCGGTCACAATTTCAGCAAAAATCTGACGTTCTGCAATTCATTCAAAAATGGTGCTGAACTGTTGAAAACGATTCCCTGAAAGGTTTTTTGTTGGAAACAGGTGGGTTTTTATCATGGGAAACAGAATTAGCCCTCGACGTCTGAACAACTTTTTTTTTGAAAAAATCCCTAAGCCGCGCAGTCACAATTTCAGCAAAAATCTGACGTTCTGCAATTTCCTCAAAAATGGTTCTGAACTGTTGCGAACGATCCCCTGAAATGTTTTTCAGTGGAAACAGATGCGTTTTTATCATCAGAAACAGAATAAGTCCTCAACATCTGAACAACTTTTTTTTGAAAAAATCCCTAAGCCGCGCGGTCACAATTTCAGCAAAAATCTGACGTTCTGCAATTTCCTCAAAAATGGTGCTGAACTGTTGCAAACGATCCCCTGAAAGATTTTTCGGTGGAAACAGATGCGTTTTTATCATCAGAAACAGAATTAGCCATCGACGTCTGAACAACTTTTTTTGCAAAAATCCCTAAGCCGCGCGGTCACAATTTCAGCAAAAATCTGACGTTCTGCAATTTCCTCAAAAATGGTGCTGAACTGTTGCAGACGATCCCCTGAAAGGTTTTTTGGTGGAAACAGGTGGGTTTTTATCATCGGAAACAGAATTAGCCCTTGACGTGTGAACAACTTTTTTAAAAAAAAAACCTCTAAACCGTGCGGTCACAATTTCAGCAAAAATCTGACGTTCTGCAATTCATTCAAAAATGGTGCTGAACTGTTGCAAACGATCCCCTGAAAGGTTTTTCGGTGGAAACAGGTGGGTTTTTATCATGGGAAACAGAATTAGCCCTCGACGTCTGAACAACTTTTTTTTAAAAAAATCCCTAAGCCGCGCGGTCACAATTTTCAGCAAAAATCTGACGTTCTTCAATTCATTCAAAAATGGTGCTGAACTGTTGCAAACGATCCCCTGAAAGGTTTTTTGTTGGAAAAAGGTGGGTTTTTATCATGGGAAACAGAATTAGCCCTCGACGTCTGAACAAGTTTTTTTTGAAAAAATCTCTAAGCCGCGTGGTCACAATTTCAGCAAAAATCTGACGTTCTGCAATTCATTCAAAAATGGTGCTGAACTGTTGCAGACGATCCCCTGAAAGGTTTTTTGGTGGAAACAGGTGGGTTTTTATCATGGGAAACAGAATTAGCCCTCGACGTCTGAACAACTTTTTTTTGAAAAAATCCCTAAGCCGCGCGGTCACAATTTCAGCAAAAATCTGACGTTCTGCAATTCATTCAAAAATGGTGCTGAACTGTTGCAAACGATCCCCTGAAAGGTTTTTCGGTGGAAACAGGTGGGTTTTTATCATGGGAAACAGAATAAGTCCTCAACATCTGAACAACTTTTTTTGCAAAAATCCCTAAGCCGCGCGGTCACAATTTCAGCAAAAATCTGACGTTCTGCAATTTCCTCCAAAATGGTTCTGAACTCTTGCAAACGATCCCCTGAAAGGTTTTTCGGTGGAAACAGATGCGTTTTTATCATCAGAAACAGAATTAGCCCTCGACGTCTGAACAACGTTTTTTGCAAAAATCCCTAAGCCGCGCGGTCACAATTTCAGCAAAAATCTGACGTTCTGCAATTTCCTCAAAAATGGTGCTGTACTTTTGCAGACGATACCCTGAAAGGTTTTTTTGGTGGAAACAGGTGGGTTTTTATCATGGGAAACAGAATTAGCCCTCGACGTCTGAACAACATTTTTTTGAAAAAATCTCTAAGCCGCGTGGTCACAATTTCAGCAAAAATCTGACGTTCTGCAATTCATTCAAAAATGGTGCTGAACTGTTGCAGACGATCCCCTGAAAGGTTTTTTGGTGGAAACAGGTGGGTTTTTATCATGGGAAACAGAATTAGCCCTCGACGTCTGAACAACTTTTTTTTGAAAAAATCCCTAAGCCGCGCGGTCACAATTTCAGCAAAAATCTGACGTTCTGCAATTCATTCAAAAATGGTGCTGAACTGTTGCAAACGATCCCCTGAAAGGTTTTTCGGTGGAAACAGGTGGGTTTTTATCATGGGAAACAGAATAAGTCCTCAACATCTGAACAACTTTTTTTGCAAAAATCCCTAAGCCGCGCGGTCACAATTTCAGCAAAAATCTGACGTTCTGCAATTTCCTCCAAAATGGTTCTGAACTCTTGCAAACGATCCCCTGAAAGGTTTTTCGGTGGAAACAGATGCGTTTTTATCATCAGAAACAGAATTAGCCCTCGACGTCTGAACAACGTTTTTTGCAAAAATCCCTAAGCCGCGCGGTCACAATTTCAGCAAAAATCTGACGTTCTGCAATTTCCTCAAAAATGGTGCTGTACTTTTGCAGACGATACCCTGAAAGGTTTTTTTGGTGGAAACAGGTGGGTTTTTATCATGGGAAACAGAATTAGCCCTCGACGTCTGAACAACATTTTTTTGAAAAAATCCCTAAGCCGCGCGGTCACAATTTCAGCAAAAGTCTGACGTTCTGCAATTCATTCAAAAATGGTGCTGAACTGTTGCAAACGATCCCCTGAAAGGTTTTTTGTTGGAAACAGGTGGGTTTTTATCATGGGAAACAGAATTAGCCCTCGACGTCTGAACAACTTTTTTTTGCAAAAATCCCTAAGACGCGTGGTCACAATTTCAGCAAAAATCTGACGTTCTGCAATTCATTCAAAAATGGTGCTGAACTGTTGCAAACGATCCCCTGAAAGGTTTTTCGGTGGAAACAGGTGGGTTTTTATCATCGGAAACAGAATAAGTCCTGAACATCTGAACAACTTTTTTTTGAAAACATCCCTATCATGGGAAACAGAATTAGCCCTCAACGTCTGAACAACTTTTTTTTGAAAAAATCCCTAAGCCGCGCGGTCACAATTTCAGCAAAAATCTGACGTTCTGCAATTTCCTCAAAAATGGTTCTTAACTGTTGCAAACGATCCCCTGAAAGGTTTTTTGGTGGAAACAGGTGGGTTTTTATCATGGGAAACAGAATTAGCCCTCGACGTCTGAACAACTTTTTTTTGAAAAAATCCCTAAGCCGCGCGGTCACAATTTCAGCAAAAATCTGACGTTCTGCAATTCATTAAAAAATGGTGCTGAACTGTTGCAAACGATCCCCTGAAATGTTTTTTGGAGGAAACAGGTGGGTTTTTATCATGAGAAACAGAATTAGCCCTCGACGTCTGAACAACTTTTTTTTGAAAAAATCCCTAAGCCGCGCGGTCACAATATCAGCAAAAATCTGACGTTCTGCAATTCATTCAAAAATGGTGCTGAACTGTTGCAAACGATCCCCTGAAAGGTTTTTTGGTGGAAACAGGTGGGTTTTTATCATGGGAAACAGAATTAGCCCTCGACGTCTGAACAACTTTTTTTAAAAAAAATCCCTAAGGCGCGCGGTCACAATTTCAGCAAAAATCTGACGTTCTGCAATTCATTCAAAAATGGTGCTGAACTGTAGCAAACGATCCCCTGAAAGGTTTTTTGGTGGAAACAGGTGGGTTTTTATCATGGGAAACAGAATTAGCCCTCGACGTCTGAACAACTTTTTTTTGCAAAAATCCCTAAGCCGCGCGGTCACAATTTCAGCAAAAATCTAACGTTCTGCAATTTCCTCAAAAATGGTGCTGAACTGTTGCAGACGATCCCCTGAAAGGTTTTTTGGTGGAAACAGGTGGGTTTTTATCATGGGAAACAGAATTAGCCCTCGACGTCTGAACAACTTTTTTTTGAAAAAATCCCTAAGCCGCGCGGTCACAATTTCAGCAAAAATCTGACGTTCTGCAATTCATTCAAAAATGGTGCTGAACTGTTGCAAACGATCCCCTGAAAGGTTTTTTGGTGGAAACAGGTGGGTTTTTATCATGGGAAACAGAATTAGCCTTCGACGTCTGAACAACTTTTTTTTGAAAAAATCCCTAAGCCGCGCGGTCACAATTTCAGCAAAAATCTGACGTTCTGCAATTCATTCAAAAATGGTGTTGAACTGTTGCAAACGATCCCCTGAAAGGTTTTTTGTTGGAAACAGGTGGGTTTTTATCATGGGAAACAGAATTAGCCCTCGACGTCTGAACAACTTTTTTTTTCAAAAATCCCTAAGCCGCGCGGTCACAATTTCAGCAAAAATCTGACGTTCTGCAATTCATTCAATAATGGTGCTGAACTGTTGCAAACGATCCCCTGAAAGGTTTTTCGGTGGAAACAGGTGGGTTTTTATCATCGGAAACAGAACAAGTCCTCAACATCTGAACAATTTTTTTTGAAAAAATCCCTAAGCCGCGCGGTCACAATTTCAGCAAAAATCTGATGTTCTGCAATTTCCTCAAAACTGGTTCTGAACTGTTGCAAACGATCCCCTGAAAGGTTTTTCGGTGGAAACAGATGCGTTTTTATCATCAGAAACAGAATTAGCCCTCGACGTCTGAACAACTTTTTTTGCAAAAATCCCTAAGCCGCGTGGTCACAATTTCAGCAAAAATCTGACGTTCTGCAATTCATTAAAAAATGGTGCTGAACTGTTGCAAACGATCCCCTGAAATGTTTTTTGGTGGAAACAGGTGGGTTTTTATCATGAGAAACAGAATTAGCCCTCGACGTCTGAACACCTTTTTTTTAAAAAATCCCTAAGCCGCGCGGTCACAATTTCAGCAAAAATCTGACGTTCTGCAATTCATTCAAAAATGGTGCTGAACTGTAGCAGACGATCCCCTGAAAGGTTTTTTGGTGGAAACAGGTGGGTTTTTATCATGGGAAACAGAATTAGCCTTCGACGTCTGAACAACTTTTTTTTGAAAAAATCCCTAAGCCGCGCGGTCACAATTTCAGCAAAAATCTGACGTTCTGCAATTCATTCAAAAATGGTGTTGAACTGTTGCAAACGATCCCCTGAAAGGTTTTTTGGTGGAAACAGGTGGGTTTTTATCATGGGAAACAGAATTAGCCCTCGACGTCTGAACAACTTTTTTTTGAAAAAATCCCTAAGCCGCGCGGTCACAATTTCAGCAAAAATCTGACGTTCTGCAATTCATTCAATAATGGTGCTGAACTGTTGCAAACGATCCCCTGAAAGGTTTTTTGTTGGAAACAGGTGGGTTTTTATCATCGGAAACAGAATAAGTCCTCAACATCTGAACAATTTTTTTTGAAAAAATCCCTAAGCCGCGCGGTCACAATTTCAGCAAAAATCTGATGTTCTGCAATTTCCTCAAAACTGGTTCTGAACTGTTGCAAACGATCCCCTGAAAGGTTTTTCGGTGGAAACAGATGCGTTTTTATCATCAGAAACAGAATTAGCCCTCGACGTCTGAACAACTTTTTTTGCAAAAATCCCTAAGCCGCGTGGTCACAATTTCACCAAAAATCTGACGTTCCGCAATTTCCTCAAAAATGGTGCTGAACTGTTGCAGACGATCCCCTGAAAGGTTTTTCGGTGTAAACAGATGCATTTTTATCATCAGAAACAGAATTAGCCCTCAACGTCAGAACAACTTTTTTAAAAAAATATCCCTAAGCCGCGCGGTCACAATTTCAGCAAAAATCTGACGTTCTGCAATTTCCTCAAAAATGGTGCTGAACTGTTGCAGACGATCCCCTGAAAGGTTTTTCGGTGTAAACAGATGCATTTTTATCATCAGAAACAGAATTAGCCCTCAACGTCAGAACAACTTTTTAAAAAAAATATCCCTAAGCCGCGCGGTCACAATTTCAGCAAAAATCTGACGTTCTGCAATTCATTCAAAAATGGTGCTGAACTGTTGCAAACGATCCCCTGAAAGGTTTTTCGGTGGAAACAGGTGGGTTTTTATCATGGGAAACAGAATTAGCCCTCGACGTCTGAACATCTTTTTTTTAAAAAAATCCCTAAGGCGCGCGGTCACAATTTCAGCAAAAATCTGACGTTCTGCAATTCATTCAAAAATGGTGCTGAACTGTAGCAAACGATCCCCTGAAAGGTTTTTTGGTGGAAACAGGTGGGTTTTTATCATGGGAAACAGAATTAGCCCTCGACGTCTGAACAACTTTTTTTTGCAAAAATCCCTAAGCCGCGCGGTCACAATTTCAGCAAAAATCTAACGTTCTGCAATTTCCTCAAAAATGGTGCTGAACTGTTGCAGACGATCCCCTGAAAGGTTTTTTGGTGGAAACAGGTGGGTTTTTATCATGGGAAACAGAATTAGCCCTCGACGTCTGAACAACTTTTTTTTCAAAAAATCCCTAAGCCGCGCGGTCACAATTTCAGCAAAAATCTGACGTTCTGCAATTCATTCAAAAATGGTGCTGAACTGTTGCAAACGATCCCCTGAAAGGTTTTTTGGTGGAAACAGGTGGGTTTTTATCATGGGAAACAGAATTAGACCTCGACGTCTGAGCAACTTTTTTTGCAAAAATCCCTAAGCCGCGTGGTCACAATTTCAGCAAAAATCTGACGTTCCGCAATTTCCTCAAAAATGGTGCTGAACTGTTGCAAACGATCCCCTGAAAGGTTTTTCGGTGGAAACAGATGCGTTTTTATCAGCAGAAACAGAATTAGCCCTCGACGTCTGAACAACTTTTTTTGCAAAAATCCCTAAGCCGCGTGGTCACAATTTCAGCAAAAATCTGACGTTCCGCAATTTCCTCAAAAATGGTGCTGAACTGTTGCAGACGATCCCCTGAAAGGTTTTTCGGTGTAAACAGATGCATTTTTATCATCAGAAACAGAATTAGCCCTCAACGTCAGAACAACTTTTTTAAAAAAATATCCCTAAGCCGCGCGGTCACAATTTCAGCAAAAATCTGACGTTCTGCAATTTCCTCAAAAATGGTGCTGAACTGTTGCAGACGATCCCCTGAAAGGTTTTTCGGTGTAAACAGATGCATTTTTATCATCAGAAACAGAATTAGCCCTCAACGTCAGAACAACTTTTTAAAAAAAATATCCCTAAGCCGCGCGGTCACAATTTCAGCAAAAATCTGACGTTCTGCAATTCATTCAAAAATGGTGCTGAACTGTTGCAAACGATCCCCTGAAAGGTTTTTCGGTGGAAACAGGTGGGTTTTTATCATGGGAAACAGAATTAGCCCTCGACGTCTGAACATCTTTTTTTTAAAAAAATCCCTAAGGCGCGCGGTCACAATTTCAGCAAAAATCTGACGTTCTGCAATTCATTCAAAAATGGTGCTGAACTGTAGCAAACGATCCCCTGAAAGGTTTTTTGGTGGAAACAGGTGGGTTTTTATCATGGGAAACAGAATTAGCCCTCGACGTCTGAACAACTTTTTTTTGCAAAAACCCCTAAGCCGCGCGGTCACAATTTCAGCAAAAATCTAACGTTCTGCAATTTCCTCAAAAATGGTGCTGAACTGTTGCAGACGATCCCCTGAAAGGTTTTTTGGTGGAAACAGGTGGGTTTTTATCATGGGAAACAGAATTAGCCCTCGACGTCTGAACAACTTTTTTTTCAAAAAATCCCTAAGCCGCGCGGTCACAATTTCAGCAAAAATCTGACGTTCTGCAATTCATTCAAAAATGGTGCTGAACTGTTGCAAACGATCCCCTGAAAGGTTTTTTGGTGGAAACAGGTGGGTTTTTATCATGGGAAACAGAATTAGACCTCGACGTCTGAGCAACTTTTTTTTGAAAAAATCCCTAAGCCGCGCGGTCACAATTTCAGCAAAAATCTGACGTTCTGCAATTTCCTCAAAAATGGTGCTGAACTGTTGCAAACGATCCCCTGAAAGATTTTTCGGTGGAAACAGATGCGTTTTTATCATCAGAAACAGAATTAGCCCTCAACGTCTGAACAACTTTTTTTGCAAAAATCCCTAAGCCGCGCGGTCACAATTTCAGCAAAAATCTGACGTTCTGCAATTTCCTCAAAAATGGTGCTGAACTGTTGCAGACGATCCCCTGAAAGGTTTTTTGGTGGAAACAGGTGGGTTTTTATCATCGGAAACAGAATTAGCCCTCGACGTGTGAACAACTTTTTTTAAAAAAAAAACTTCTAAACCGCGCGGTCACAATTTCAGCAAAAATCTGACGTTCTGCAATTTCCTCAAAACTGGTTCTGAACTGTTGCAAACGATCCCCTGAAAGGTTTTTCGGTGGAAAAAGATGCGTTTTTATCATCAGAAACAGAATTAGCCCTCGACGTCTGAACAACTTTTTTTGCAAAAATCCCTAAGCCGCGTGGTCACAATTTCAGCAAAAATCTGACGTTTCGCAATTTCCTCAAAAATGGTGCTGAACTGTTGCAAACGATCCCCTGAAAGGTTTTTCGGTGTAAACAGATGCATTTTTATCATCAGAAACAGAATTAGCCCTCAACGTCAGAACAACTTTTTTTAAAAAATATCCCTAAGCCGCGCGGTCACAATTTCAGCAAAAATCTAACGTTCTGCAATTTCCTCAAAAATGGTGCTGAACTGTTGCAGACGATCCCCTGAAAGGTTTTTTGGTGGAAACAGGTGGGTTTTTATCATGGGAAACAGAATTAGCCCTCGACGTCTGAACAACTTTTTTTTCAAAAAATCCCTAAGCCGCGCGGTCACAATTTCAGCAAAAATCTGACGTTCTGCAATTCATTCAAAAATGGTGCTGAACTGTTGCAAACGATCCCCTGAAAGGTTTTTTGGTGGAAACAGGTGGGTTTTTATCATGGGAAACAGAATTAGACCTCGACGTCTGAGCAACTTTTTTTTGAAAAAATCCCTAAGCCGCGCGGTCACAATTTCAGCAAAAATCTGACGTTCTGCAATTTCCTCAAAAATGGTGCTGAACTGTTGCAAACGATCCCCTGAAAGATTTTTCGGTGGAAACAGATGCGTTTTTATCATCAGAAACAGAATTAGCCCTCAACGTCTGAACAACTTTTTTTGCAAAAATCCCTAAGCCGCGCGGTCACAATTTCAGCAAAAATCTGACGTTCTGCAATTTCCTCAAAAATGGTGCTGAACTGTTGCAGACGATCCCCTGAAAGGTTTTTTGGTGGAAACAGGTGGGTTTTTATCATCGGAAACAGAATTAGCCCTCGACGTGTGAACAACTTTTTTTAAAAAAAAAACTTCTAAACCGCGCGGTCACAATTTCAGCAAAAATCTGACGTTCTGCAATTTCCTCAAAACTGGTTCTGAACTGTTGCAAACGATCCCCTGAAAGGTTTTTCGGTGGAAAAAGATGCGTTTTTATCATCAGAAACAGAATTAGCCCTCGACGTCTGAACAACTTTTTTTGCAAAAATCCCTAAGCCGCGTGGTCACAATTTCAGCAAAAATCTGACGTTTCGCAATTTCCTCAAAAATGGTGCTGAACTGTTGCAAACGATCCCCTGAAAGGTTTTTCGGTGTAAACAGATGCATTTTTATCATCAGAAACAGAATTAGCCCTCAACGTCAGAACAACTTTTTTTAAAAAATATCCCTAAGCCGCGCGGTCACAATTTCAGCAAAAATCTGACGTTCTGCAATTTCCTCAAAAATGGTGCTGAACTGTTGCAGACGATCCCCTGAAAGGTTTTTCGGTGTAAACAGATGCATTTTTATCATCAGAAACAGAATTAGCCCTCAACGTCAGAACAACTTTTTAAAAAAAATATCCCTAAGCCGCGCGGTCACAATTTCAGCAAAAATCTGACGTTCTGCAATTCATTCAAAAATGGTGCTGAACTGTTGCAAACGATCCCCTGAAAGGTTTTTCGGTGGAAACAGGTGGGTTTTTATCATGGGAAACAGAATTAGCCCTCGACGTCTGAACAACTTTTTTTTAAAAAAATCCCTAAGGCGCGCGGTCACAATTTCAGCAAAAATCTGACGTTCTGCAATTCATTCAAAAATGGTGCTGAACTGTAGCAAACGATCCCCTGAAAGGTTTTTTGGTGGAAACAGGTGGGTTTTTATCATGGGAAACAGAATTAGCCCTCGACGTCTGAACAACTTTTTTTTGAAAAAATCCCTAAGCCGCGCGGTCACAATTTCAGCAAAAATCTAACGTTCTGCAATTTCCTCAAAAATGGTGCTGAACTGTTGCAGACGATCCCCTGAAAGGTTTTTTGGTGGAAACAGGTGGGTTTTTATCATGGGAAACAGAATTAGCCCTCGACGTCTGAACAACTTTTTTTTCAAAAAATCCCTAAGCCGCGCGGTCACAATTTCAGCAAAAATCTGACGTTCTGCAATTCATTCAAAAATGGTGCTGAACTGTTGCAAACGATCCCCTGAAAGGTTTTTTGGTGGAAACAGGTGGGTTTTTATCATGGGAAACAGAATTGGACCTCGACGTCTGAGCAACTTTTTTTTGAAAAAATCCC
The DNA here is from genome assembly GCF_964106915.1 of Podarcis gaigeae. Taxonomy (NCBI): domain Eukaryota; kingdom Metazoa; phylum Chordata; class Lepidosauria; order Squamata; family Lacertidae; genus Podarcis; species Podarcis gaigeae. The sequence continues at coordinate 13,926,273 of NC_139679.1, read as the reverse complement.
TAAGCCGCGCGGTCACAATTTCAGCAAAAATCTGACGTTCTGCAATTTCCTCAAAAATGGTGCTGAACTGTTGCAAACGATCCCCTGAAAGATTTTTCGGTGGAAACAGATGGGTTTTTATCATCAGAAACAGAATTAGCCCTCAACGTCTGAACAACTTTTTTTGCAAAAATCCCTAAGCCGCGCGGTCACAATTTCAGCAAAAATCTGACGTTCTGCAATTTCCTCAAAAATGGTGCTGAACTGTTGCAGACGATCCCCTGAAAGGTTTTTTGGTGGAAACAGGTGGGTTTTTATCATCGGAAACAGAATTAGCCCTCGACGTGTGAACAACTTTTTTTAAAAAAAAAACCTCTAAACCGCGCGGTCACAATTTCAGCAAAAATCTGACGTTCTGCAATTCATTCAAAAATGGTGCTGAACTGTTGCAAACGATCCCCTGAAAGGTTTTTCGGTGGAAACAGGTGGGTTTTTATCATGGGAAACAGAATTAGCCCTCGACGTCTGAACAAGTTTTTTTTTAAAAAATCCCTAAGCCGCGTGGTCACAATTTCAGCAAAAATCTGACGTTCTGCAATTCATTCAAAAATGGTGCTGAACTGTAGCAGACGATCCCCTGAAAGGTTTTTTGGTGGAAACAGGTGGGTTTTTATCATGGGAAACAGAATTAGTCCTCGACGTCTGAACAACTTTTTTTTAAAAAAATCCCTAAGCCGCGCGGTCACAATTTTCAGCAAAAATCTGACGTTCTGCAATTCATTCAAAAATGGTGCTGAACTGTTGCAAACGATCCCCTGAAAGGTTTTTTGTTGGAAACAGGTGGGTTTTTATCATGGGAAACAGAATTAGCCCTCGACGTCTGAACAAGTTTTTTTTGAAAAAATCTCTAAGCCGCGTGGTCACAATTTCAGCAAAAATCTGACGTTCTGCAATTCATTCAAAAATGGTGCTGAACTGTTGCAAACGATCCCCTGAAAGGTTTTTTGGTGGAAACAGGTGGGTTTTTATCATCGGAAACAGAATTAGCCCTTGACGTGTGAACAACTTTTTTTTAAAAAAAAAACCTCTAAACCGCGCGGTCACAATTTCAGCAAAAATCTGACGTTCTGCAATTCATTCAAAAATGGTGCTGAACTGTTGCAAACGATCCCCTGAAAGGTTTTTCGGTGGAAACAGGTGGGTTTTTATCATGGGAAACAGAATTAGCCCTCGACGTCTGAACAACTTTTTTAAAAAAAAATCCCTAAGCCGCGCGGTCACAATTTCAGCAAAAATCTGACGTTCTGCAATTCATTCAAAAATGGAGCTGAACTGTTGAAAACGATCCCCTGAAAGGTTTTTTGTTGGAAACAGGTGGGTTTTTATCATGGGAAACAGAATTAGCCCTCGACGTCTGAACAACTTTTTTTTGAAAAAATCCCTAAGCCGCGCGGTCACGATTTCAGCAAAAATCTGACGTTCTGCAATTCATTCAAAAATGGTGCTGAACTGTTGCAAACGATCCCCTGAAAGGTTTTTTGGTGGAAACAGGTGGGTTTTTATCATGGGAAACAGAATTAGACCTCGACGTCTGAGCAACTTTTTTTTGAAAAAATCCCTAAGCCGCGCGGTCACAATTTCAGCAAAAATCTGACGTTCTGCAATTTCCTCAAAAATGGTGCTGAACTGTTGCAAACGATCCCCTGAAAGATTTTTCGGTGGAAACAGATGTGTTTTTATCATCAGAAACAGAATTAGCCCTCAACGTCTGAACAACTTTTTTTGCAAAAATCCCTAAGCCGCGCGGTCACAATTTCAGCAAAAATCTGACGTTCTGCAATTTCCTCAAAAATGGTGCTGAACTGTTGCAGACGATCCCCTGAAAGGTTTTTTGGTGGAAACAGGTGGGTTTTTATCATCGGAAACAGAATTAGCCCTTGACGTGTGAACAACTTTTTTTAAAAAAAAAACCTCTAAACCGCGCGGTCACAATTTCAGCAAAAATCTGACGTTCTGCAATTCATTCAAAAATGGTGCTGAACTGTTGCAAACGATCCCCTGAAAGGTTTTTCGGTGGAAACAGGTGGGTTTTTATCATGGGAAACAGAATTAGCCCTCGACGTCTGAACAACTTTTTTTTGCAAAAATCCCTAAGCCGCGCGGTCACAATTTCAGCAAAAATCTAACGTTCTGCAATTTCCTCAAAAATGGTGCTGAACTGTTGCAGACGATCCCCTGAAAGGTTTTTTGGTGGAAACAGGTGGGTTTTTATCATGGGAAACAGAATTAGCCCTCGACGTCTGAACAACTTTTTTTTCAAAAAATCCCTAAGCCGCGCGGTCACAATTTCAGCAAAAATCTGACGTTCTGCAATTCATTCAAAAATGGTGCTGAACTGTTGCAAACGATCCCCTGAAAGGTTTTTTGGTGGAAACAGGTGGGTTTTTATCATGGGAAACAGAATTAGCCCTCAACGTCTGAACAACTTTTTTTGCAAAAATCCCTAAGCCGCGCGGTCACAATTTCAGCAAAAATCTGACGTTCTGCAATTTCCTCAAAAATGGTGCTGAACTGTTGCAGACGATCCCCTGAAAGGTTTTTTGGTGGAAACAGGTGGGTTTTTATCATCGGAAACAGAATTAGCCCTCGACGTGTGAACAACTTTTTTTTTAAAAAAAACCTCTAAACCGCGCGGTCACAATTTCAGCAAAAATCTGACGTTCTGCAATTCATTCAAAAATGGTGCTGAACTGTTGCAAACGATCCCCTGAAAGGTTTTTCGGTGGAAACAGGTGGGTTTTTATCATGGGAAACAGAATTAGCCCTCGACGTCTGAACAAGTTTTTTTTTAAAAAATCCCTAAGCCGCGCGGTAACAATTTTCAGCAAAAATCTGACGTTCTGCAATTCATTCAAAAATGGTGCTGAACTGTTGCAAACGATCCCCTGAAAGGTTTTTTGTTGGAAACAGGTGGGTTTTTATCATGGGAAACAGAATTAGCCCTCGACGTCTGAACAAGTTTTTTTTGAAAAAATCTCTAAGCCGCGTGGTCACAATTTCAGCAAAAATCTGACGTTCTGCAATTCATTCAAAAATGGTGCTGAACTGTAGCAGACGATCCCCTGAAAGGTTTTTTGGTGGAAACAGGTGGGTTTTTATCATGGGAAACAGAATTAGCCCTCGACGTCTGAACAACTTTTTTTAAAAAAAATCCCTAAGCCGCGCGGTCACAATTTTCAGCAAAAATCTGACGTTCTGCAATTCATTCAAAAATGGTGCTGAACTGTTGCAAACGATCCCCTGAAAGGTTTTTTGTTGGAAACAGGTGGGTTTTTATCATGGGAAACAGAATTAGCCCTCGACGTCTGAACAAGTTTTTTTTGAAAAAATCTCTAAGCCGCGTGGTCACAATTTCAGCAAAAATCTGACGTTCTGCAATTCATTCAAAAATGGTGCTGAACTGTTGCAAACGATCCCCTGAAAGGTTTTTTGGTGGAAACAGGTGGGTTTTTATCATCGGAAACAGAATTAGCCCTTGACGTGTGAACAACTTTTTTTAAAAAAAAAACCTCTAAACCGCGCGGTCACAATTTCAGCAAAAATCTGACGTTCTGCAATTCATTCAAAAATGGTGCTGAACTGTTGCAAACGATCCCCTGAAAGGTTTTTCGGTGGAAACAGGTGGGTTTTTATCATGGGAAACAGAATTAGCCCTCGACGTCTGAACAACTTTTTTTAAAAAAAATCCCTAAGCCGCGCGGTCACAATTTCAGCAAAAATCTGACGTTCTGCAATTCATTCAAAAATGGAGCTGAACTGTTGAAAACGATCCCCTGAAAGGTTTTTTGTTGGAAACAGGTGGGTTTTTATCATGGGAAACAGAATTAGCCCTCGACGTCTGAACAACTTTTTTTTTCAAAAATCCCTAAGCCGCGCGGTCACAATTTCAGCAAAAATCTGACG